>NC_142009.1:4263156-4563156 GCF_049901735.1 Notechis scutatus
CATCCATCCATCCATCCATCCATCCATCCATCCATCCATCCATCCATCCATCCATCCATCCATCCATCCATCTATCTATCTATCTATCTATCTATCTATCTATCTATCTATCTATCTATCTATCTATCTATCTATCTATCTATCATCTATCTATCTCTGTGTGCCTGTCCCCTGTCTATCTATCTATCCATCTATAGTGGGGACTGGAGGCTAAAACATACGATGAACGGATGCAGAAACCTGGCCTGGCTGGTCTAGGGAAGAGAAGGACCAGGGGAGACAGGAGAGCATCTTCCAATATTTGAGGGGCTGCCACAGAGAGGAGGAAGGGGGTCAAGCTATTCTCCAAGGCACCCGAAGGCCAGACAAGGAATAATGGATGGAAACTGACCCAGGAGAGATTCAACCTGGAAATAAGGAGAAATTTTCTGACAGGGAGAACAATTAATCAGGGGAGCAACTTGTCTCCAGAAGTTGTAAATGCTTCAACCCTGGAAGTTTTAAAGAAGGTATTGGATAACCATTTGTCTGAAGGAGTGTAGTTAAGGTCCCCCCCTAACCAGGAACACTTTGTTTTTTTTTTGCCTGATATTTTGCAACCATGTGATTTCCTGATCTGTCTATTTTGTTTTGTTTTGTTTTTCTTCCCAGGTGAAAGTCGAATTTTCCATGAAATTCACAAGCCGGGATATGAGCCTAAAGAGAACCCCCTCGAAAAAGCAGACGGGGGTCTTTGGAGTCAAGATCAGCGTGGTCACCAAGTAGGTTGGGCTGGTGGGCTTAGAAGCTGAGCAAGGGAAATGCATAACGCGTGTGGGATGGGTGTGTTTGTGGGAGACGGGGAGAAGGGCGACAAAGCAACAATATATATGGAGAACATATATGAAGATCCGGTTTGATCTCGTGGTTAAGATGCCAGGTTACACACTGGGAGTCCGGGAGTTCTAGTCCTGCCTTAGGCATGAAAGCCAACTGGGTGACTTTGGGCCAATCACCAGGAGACTGGGAGTTCTAGTCCCGCCTTAGGCATGAAAGCCAACTGGGTGACTTTGGGCCAATCACCAGGAGACTGGGAGTTCTAGTCCCGCCTTAGGCATGAAAGCCAACTGGGTGACTTTGGGCCAATCACCAGGAGACTGGGAGTTCTAGTCCCGCCTTAGGCATGAAAGCCAACTGGGTGACGTTGGGCCAATCACCAGGAGACTGGGAATTCTAGTCCCGCCTTAGGCATGAAAGCCGACTGGGTGACTTTGGGCCAATCACCAGGAGACTGGGAGTTCTAGTCCCGCCTTAGGCATGAAAGACAACTGGGTGACTTTGGGCCAATCACCAGGAGACTGGGAGTTCTAGTCCCGCCTTAGGCATGAAAGACAACTGGGTGACTTTGGGCCAATCACCAGGAGACTGGGAGTTCTAGTCCCGCCTTAGGCATGAAAGACAACTGGGTGACGTTGGGCCAATCACCAGGAGACTGGGAATTCTAGTCCCGCCTTAGGCATGAAAGCCAACTGGGTGACGTTGGGCCAATCACCAGGAGACTGGGTGTTCTAGTCCTGCCTTAGGCATGAAAACCATCTTAGATGACTTTGGGCCAATCACCAGGAAACGGTGAGTTCTAGTCCCGCCTTAGGCATGAGAGCCAACTGGGTGACTTTGGGCCGGCCTTTCTCAGCCCACCACACTTTACAGGGTTGGTGTTGTAGGAGGAAGGAGGTCTACCACCATGAATTATTACTAAAAATAACAAAACTGGGGAATTCTGGGAGTTGAAGTCCACATAGCTCAAAGTTGCTGGGGCACCTTCAGAATTCCTCTCTGACCCGCCATGCTGTCTTTTCTCCCGCAGGCGTGAGCGCTCCAAGATCCCCTACGTTGTGCGCCAGTGTGTGGAGGAGGTAGAGAAACGGGGCATTGACGAGGTCGGCATCTATCGGATCTCAGGGGTGGCCACGGACATCCAGGCCTTGAAAGCCGCCTTTGATTCCAGTGAGTTTTCCTTCCTTCCTTCCTTCCTTCCTTCCTTCCTTCCTTCCTTCCTTCCTTCCTTCCTTCCTTCCTTCCTTCCTTCTCCCTTCCTTTTTTCCTTCCTTCCTTCTTATTTTCCCTTCCTCTTTTTTCTTCCTTCCTTCCTCTCTTCAATATTTGAGAGGCTTCCTTCAGTGTTTGAAGAGCTGGCACAGGGAGGAAGGGGTCAAGCTATTTTCTAAAGCTCCTGATCCAAGGAGAGATTCAACCTGGAAATAAGGAGAAACTTTCTGACAGTGAGAACAATCAATCCGTGAAACAGAAGTTGCCCTCGGAAGTTGTGGGAGCTTCATCACTGGAGACTTTCAAGAAGAGCCTGGACTCCCATCAGTCAGAAATGGTGTAGGGTCTCCTGCTTGGGCAGGGGGTTGGACTAGATGACCTCCAAGTTCCCTTCCAACTCTGATTATCTGTTACCTGTTATCTGTCCTTCTCTTTTCCTTTTTTTCCTTCCTTCCCCTCTCCTCTCTTCCTTTTTTCCTTCCTTCTCCTTCTCTCTTCCTCCTTTTTCCTTCCTTCCTTTCTCCTTCTCTTTTCCTCTTTTCCTTCCTTCCTCTCCTTCTCTCTTCCTTCTTTCCTTCTTTCCTTCCTTCCTTCCTTCCTTCCATCCATCCATCCATCCATCCACCCACCCATCTTGGAAGTGTGCAAATGATGGTGCATGGCATGCTCATATTCTAGTGTTGCCCCCCCGCCCCAAGTGGGAGGTTTCCAATTCAGCCAACAGCTCTTCAAGCTCACATGGTGTTTGTGGCTGCCATGTTGAGATAGGCTGCCTCTAAATATGGAGGTTTAAACCCGTGTTTTTCTACCACAGGGATTTTAAGATGCATAGACTTCAACTTCCAGAATTCCTCAGCCAGCTTTTAGACGCTTGGTGTCTGGCTGGGGAATGCTGGGAGTTAAAATACACTCCCATTAAGGGCATGGAATTCTGGGAGTTGAAGTCCACCCCTCTTAAATCACGGGGAATTCTGGGAGTAGAAGCCCACCCCTCTGAAATCACGGGGAATTCTGGGAGTAGAAGCCCACCCCTCTGAAATCACGGGGAATTCTGGGAGTAGAAGCCCACCCCTCTGAAATCACAGGGAATTCTGGAAGTTGAAGCCCACCCCTCTGAAATCACGGGGAATTCTGGGAGTAGAAGCCCACCCCTCTGAAATCACGGGGAATTCTGGGAGTAGAAGCCCACCCCTCTGAAATCAAAGGGAATTCTGGGAGTAGAAGCCCACCCCTCTGAAATCACAGGGAATTCTGGGAGTAGAAGCCCACCCCTCTGAAATCACGGGAATTCTGGGAGTTGAAGCCCACCCCTCTTAAATCACGGGAATTCTGGGAGTAGAAGCCCACCCCTCTGAAATCACGGGGAATTCTGGGAGTAGAAGCCCACCCCTCTGAAATAATGGGGAATTCTGGGAGTAGAAGTCCACCCCTCTTGAAGTGTGGGATTCTGGGAGTTGAAGTCAGTTCACCATAAAGCATGCTGGCTGGGGAATTCTGGGAGTTGAGGTCCGTCCAACTTCCAAGTTGCCCCCCCCTTTGAGAGACAGCTGCTCCAAACCCAGGCTTGATTTGAACCCTAGACAGCAAAGACATCCTGGTGATGCTGAGCGACATGGACATCAACGCCATCGCGGGGACCCTGAAGCTGTACTTCCGCGAACTGCCGGAGCCCCTCTTGACAGACCGGCTCTATCCAACTTTTATGCAAGGCATCGGTAAGGACTTCCCTGCACCTGTATTTAGGGGGGGCGGGGACGATGCAAATATTTTTACTATGCGCGTGGCTAGATGGGCGTGGCCATGTGATGGGGTGGGCGTGGCATTTTTTGCAGCACCCTCCCCCCCACGCTCCATTTTTTGGGGTCTCCTGGGCCTCTGGGAAGCCTCCCAGGCGAGGCAGTAAGTCAGCGATGCGGATCCCAGCACAGCTGATTGTCGGAACAGCTGATCGTTGGTGGTGGGGGGAAGAAAAGAAATACCAGTTCGACTGAACTGGTAGCTGTTTTTTTTCGTACTGATTAGGCCGAACGGTCACATTTTTACGACTGGTTCGCCTGGGTGATTGGCCCAAAGTCATCTAAGATGGCTGTCATGGCTAAGGCGGGACTAGAACTCACTGTCTCCTGGTGATTGGCCCAAAGTCACCCAGCTGGCTCTCATGACTAAGGCGGGACTAGAACTCTCAGTTTCCTGGTGATTGGCCAAAAGACACCCAGTTGGCTCTCATGACTAAGGCGGGACTAGAACTCTCAGTCTCCTGGTGATTGGCCCAAAGTCACCCAATTAGCTTTCCTGACTAAGGCGGGACTAGAACTCACTGTCTCCTGGTGATTGGCCCAAAGTCACCCAATTAGCTTTCCTGACTAAGGCGGGACTAGAACTCCCAGTCTCCTGGTGATTGGCCCAAAGTCACCCAATTGGCTTTCATGCCTAAGGCAGGACTAGAACTCACGGTCTCCTGATGATTGGCCCAAAGTCACCCAATTAGCTTTCCTGACTAAGGCGGGACTAGAACTCTCAGTCTCCTGGTGATTGGCCCAAAAGTCACCCAATTAGCTTTCCTGACTAAGGTGGGACTAGAACTCTCAGTCTCCTGGTGATTGGCCCAAAGTCACCCAATGAGCTTTCCTGACTAAGGCGGGACTAGAACTCTCAGTCTCCTGGTGATTGGCCCAAAGTCACCCAATTAGCTTTCCTGACTAAGGCGGGACTAGAACTCTCAGTCTCCTGGTGATTGGCCGAAAGACACCCAGCTGGCTCTCATGACTAAGGCAGGACTAGAACTCCCAGTCTCCTGGTGATTGGCCCAAAGTCACCCAGCTGGCTTTTGGGGCTAAGGCGGGACTAGAACCCCAGTCTCCTGGTGATTGGCCCAAAGTCACCCAGCTGGCTTTTGGGGCTTAGGCGGGACTAGAACTCCCAGTCTCCTGGTGATTGGCCCAAAGTCACCCAATTAGCTTTCCTGACTAAGGCGGGACTAGAACTAACAGTCTCCTGGTGATTGGCCCAAAGTCACCCAATTGGCTTTCATGCCTAAGGCGGGACTAGAATTCACCATCTCCTGGTGATTGGCGCAAAGTCACCCAGCTGGCTCTCATGGCTAAGGTGGGACTAGAACTCGTCACCTCCTGGTGCTTGGTCCAAATTAGCTTTCCTGACTAAGGTAGGACTACGCCCTGGTGCTTGGTCCAAAGTCACCCAAGTCCACCAGTCTTAAAGTTGCCAAGTTTGGGGACCCCTGCTCTAAACCAAAGCATAACCAATTTCATTTTGGGGAAAGTTTGCATTAGTAGAGGCATTCCTCGACTTAAAACGGTTCATTCAAAGTTACAACGGCACCGAAAAAAGTGACTTATGACCGTTTTTCACACTTAACGACCATTGTGGCACGGGATCCTAATTTAGCTGCTTGGCCACCAACTTGTCTTTATGACGGTCGTGCGTGCCGGGGTTACACAATCCCCTTTTGCGACCTTCCGAAAGCAAAGTCAAGGGATTTGCTTAACGACCGTGTGACTGGCTTAACAACTGCAGTGATTCACTTAACAAACTGTGGCAAGAAGGGTCGTAAAAATGGGACAAAACTTGCTTAACCAATGTCTCACTTAGCAACCAAGGTTTTGGGCTCCATGGTGGTCGAGGACTAACTGTAAAATAAGGGATTTCTTCCGTGCTGTTGCACTTGTTTACTCTAAAACGTGCTGGCTTGTTTTAAATCAACAACATCTGCTGGACATCTGGTTTCCCATCCCGCTTCCTGATTGGCTGGCTGGCCCCCTGCTCCCTCCTCCCTCCCATCCAGCATCTGGTGCGGATTTGGCAAATCTGCACCCTTGGAAAGTTTCCATAATGAAACCAGTTTGTGGGTTTGCTCCAGCAAGGAATGATAAACTAAGACACCCAAAACAAAACAAATAAGAATATCATGTAATGTAGAGCGGAGTAGAGCAGGGTAGGATAGAATAAAGAATAAGAATTAGAATAGGATAGGATGGGATAGAAAATGAAAGGATAGAGACTAGGATGGAAAATGCAATAGAATAATATAGAATAGAATTAAGAATAGACTAGAATAGAAATAATAGAATAGAAATAAGAACAGAATATAATAGAAATAAGCATAGGATAGAATAGAAATAAGGATAGAATAGAATAAAAATAAGGATAGGATAAGATGGGATAGAAAATGATAAGATAGAATAGGATAGAAAATAGCATAGAATAAATATAGAACAGAATTAAGAATAGACTGGAATAGAAATAAGAATGAAATAGAAATAAGAATAGAAGTAAGAATATAATAGAATAGAAATAAGGTTAGAATAGAATAGAAATAAGGATAGGATAAAATGGGATAGAAAATGATAAGAAAGAATATGATAGAAAATAGCATAGAATAATGTAGAATAGAATAGAATTGAATTGAATTAAGAATAGCCTCAAATAGAAATAAGAATAGAATAGAAATAAGGTTAGAATAGAATAGAAATAAGGATAGAATAGAAATAAGAATAGAATAGAAATAAGAATAGAATAGAAATAAGGATAGGATAAAATGGGATAGAAAATGATAAGATAGAATAGGATAGAAAATAGCACAGAATAATGTAGAATAGAATAGAATTGAATTGAATTAAGAATAGCCTCAAATAGAAATAAGAATAGAATAGAAATAAGGTTAAAATAGAATAGAAATAAGGATAGGATAGGATGGGATAGAAAATGATAGAATAGAATAGAATAGAATAGAATAGAATAGAATAGAATAGAATAGAATAGAATAGAATAGAATAGAATAATTTCCTGACAGTGAGGACAATTAACCAGTGGAACAGCTTGCCACCAGAAGTTGTGGCGGCTTCAATACTGGAGGTTTTTAAGAAGAGATTGGACAGGCAATTGTCTGGAATGGTCTAGGGTCTCAGCAGGAGGGTCTCAGAGGGTTGGACTAGAAGACCTCGAATCTCCCTTCCAGCTCTATTCAGAATGACTGATGGATCGAGCATCCAAAGGGTCTGAATTTTGATCACATGACCCACCACCAAGGTTGCAACGGTCGTGTGAAAAATGGCCGTCGATCATACCCCCCCCCCCCCGCCCCAAGTGTGGTTATAACTTTGAACCGTCATTAAACGAATGGTTCTACGTTGAAAAGTACCTATATAAAGGCCGATGAATGGATTTCCAGCTTCTGGGACTGCAGTTGCCCTGTACAATGAAATCAGGGCTCGCAAACTTGGCCCCTTTAAGACTGGTGGACTTCAACTCCCAGAATTCTCCAGCCAGCTATGCTGGCTGGAGAATTCTGGGAGTTGAAGTCCACCAGTCTTCAAGGGGCCAAGTTTGGAGACCTCTGAATTAAATCCATATCATGGTAGGTGGGGGGCCCAATTGCCAGACCACCTACCCACTTCCTTTCTCATTTCCACCTGTTATATATATATATATTTTCTTCTTCTTCATAGCTCTCTCGGATCCCACAGCCAAGGAGAACTGCATGCTGCACCTTCTACGCTCCCTCCCTGACCCCAACCTCATCACCTTCCTCTTCCTCCTAGAACACTTAAAAAGGTGAGTTTTCCCTTCTTTTGGGGTGTTTTTTTTGGTTTTTCTTTTCATTGATGTCTCTGGCACGTTCCCGTTTTCCACCCCTTGTTCCCGCTTCAAAGCTTCCCAGTGAATTAACAGGGGGGTTCCTTGACTTAACGACCCCCACGGAGCCCCACATTTCCTTTGCTAAGTGAGATATGTGTTATTATGGGGTTTTTGACCCATCTTTCGACCTTCCTGGCCACCGTTGTTAAGCGAATCATTTCAGTTGTTAAATGAGGCCCACGGTTGTTAAATGAATCTGGCTTCCCTGTTGACTTTGCTTGTCGTGAAGGTCACCAAAGGGGGTCATTTTACAACCTTTCTGGCCACCGTTGTTAAGCAAATCATTTTGGTTGTTAAGTGAGTCACATGGTTGTTAAGTGAATCCGGCTTCCCCATTGACTTTGCTTGCCAGAAGGTCATATGAAAAGGGGATCCTGGAACACTTCAACCATCATAAATAGGAGTCAAGTTGCCAAGTATCCAGATTTTGATGCTGCAACGGTCATAAGTGTGAAAAAACGGTCATAAGTCACTTTTCTCAGTGCCCTTATGACTTTGGTCACTGAATGAACCATTGTAAGTCGGAGGACTAATTTCATTGAAAACATGAAAAAAAGCACATCTGGAAACAGCCAGGGTAAAATCTAACACGCTTTATTTATTTTATTTATTTATTTGATTTGCCAATTGTTTACAAGATAATAAGTATAAGTGACGTCACAAAAATAGAGCCGTAAATAAAAGTAAGAACGCTTTTTTAAAAATAAAAATGGTAAAAGAATATTTCCAAAGGCAGAGGAATCGGGGGGCAGAATTCCCTTTTAGCCTGGGGACATCAGCCTTATTATTTTGCATTTACAGGAATGCAGAATTATTATTATTTTTTAAAATAAATTTTATTAAAGTTTTAGTTTTAAAAACAAATCAATTTACAATGTTTGCAGTGCGTTGTGGCATTGACTTCTCCATATTCATTTACATACATACAGACACACACACACACACATACATATGTACATCAATTACATTTACATTTTGCATTATCTTTTGTTCCTGTTATCTAACCAAACATACCATTTCTCCCAGACCACGTAGTATTTTTTTTTCTTCCTTCTCCTGCAATTCCATCGTAAGTTTATTCATTTCCAAACAATCCATAATTTTTTTAATCAACATATTATCTGTGGGACTACTCTCTGATTTCCAGTTTTGAGCATACGTTATCCTAGCTGCTGTCAATATGTGTATTATTATATATTCAATTTCTTTCTTGTAATCATCTCTAATTATTCCTAATGGGAACATTTCATGCTTAAGTTCTATTTCCCCCCCAGTTATTTCTTGCAGGCAAATCCTTATTTTGTTCCAAAATTTCTTTGCTTTAGAGCACAACCACCACATATGAAAGAAGGTGCCTGGTGTCTTTTTACATTTCCAACATATCGGGTTCAGACTTGGGTAGATTTTGGCCAATCTCGCTGGTGTTAGAGGCCAACAGTAGAACATTTTGTAGAGATTTTCTTTGTACATGGCTGCCATTGTTAATTTATAATTTTTCGTCCAAAGTTTTCCCCATCCTCTAGTTGTATGTTGTATCTGAAATGTTTCATCCAGGAAATCATTATTATTATTATTTTTTCATTAAAAGGGGCAACTCCTAAACTGCCATCAAAAATTTCAGGGCATTTGCACAACAGTGGAAAAGAGGAGAAATCCTTACAGATGAAAATGTGATTAAAAAAATATTAGAAATGTGCAGAAATGGATAGATTGACACTTACAATGAAGGAAAAGGAAGAACCTGAGTACTTTCTGACTTGGGGTTTATTTTATAAATGGTTTGCTGACAAAAACAGAAGTTAAAAACATGGAAAATGTAAGAAAAGAAACAATGGGGTGGAAAGGGGAGGCTTGCTCAAATGGATAAGCAAGTATCAGTATTATTATTATTGTTATGATAGAATGAATATTAATGTAAGAATATTAATGTAAACACTTTGATGATTATTTTCTAAACCTTTTTGTACCCAGACAACAAACTAAAAATGGAATTTTTATATATAACTAGCTCGATACCTATGCTTCGCTACGAAACTATGTGGTCCGGCTTAGTTTTTTGGGAGGAAAATAAGGGGATAAAATTTCTGCGTCTGCCGACCAGCGTGGGGCGTTAGACTAGATGACCTATAAGGTCCCTTCCAACTCTGATTATCTGTTATCTGTTATCCATTGGCATTTATCTGGCTAGCATCCTGTCAGTGTGAGAGAGAGTTGACGGCTGTTTGTAAACTGAAAGAGTATTTGCTGTGTGAGCAAGGAGACAGCAAGGAGCCTGGGCGTGGCTTAGCTCAACTGTTCTGTACTAAAGCTGCTTGGTGCTGTGAAACTGAAACTCCTCTCCTCTGCTTTTGTTTTGCATTTGGAAGAGATTTCTTTTCAGGTGGGGAGGGGGAGTAGAACTCCTTAGCATCAGAGCATGTTAATAATAATAATAATAATAATAATATAGGAAATACTCTAAATGCTCTGAGGGTCCTTTCGAAAAATCCTTTCTTAATGAGCCCCTAGAAGCCAAGAGGAAGATACGGGCTGAATGTCAAGTTTGTAGGCTTTACGGTTCTGGAGATTTTGTGATGATGTGTGAGTGGCATTTCGCAGGTAGATAGATAGATAGATAGATAGATAGATAGATAGATAGATAGATAGATAGATAGATAGATAGAGATGGAGATAGAGATTAGATATATATATATATAGATATATATATAAAATAAAAAAACTTTATGAGAAAAAAAATTGCAGGACATTTGACCAAAAGAATTTACCTGTCTTTGCAAAGAAATTGTATTTTGGGGAGGGGGGTTTTGGATTCTGTTCAATGCTGTTTTTTAAAATAATAATAATAATAATAATAATAATAATAATAATAATAATAATAATAATAATAATAATAATAATAATGGGGGCACTAAGGCTGAGAGATCCAATTCCCTTCCCCAATTTAAGGTTCCAGGGAGGGGGGGGAGTCTGCCAAATTTTCCCTGTCCTCGCTTGCACCTGGAGTCTCCTGCTGGGGACACAACGTACCGCTTTAGAAGCTGCGGTTTGGTGCCGGGCCCAGCTGGCCCCAGAAACACACCGTGGGGAATTTTGGAATTGAGGACTGGCATTGCACACTCGCCTCCCTCTGGTGAGTTTTAACCCGGCATGGAATGAGGAACTGCAACCGGCTGGAAAATGGGGGGTGGGGGTGGGGGTATGGAGAATTAATGTGGCTTGCAAGGGAATCCACGGGGGTCCCTTACTCAGGACTGGGGACATGCGCCGTTTGCACATCTGTGTGGCAGGGCAGGGCAGGGCTAAAGGGCGTTCAGCTTGTCAATACTGAGAGAGGACAGATGTTGCACACCACTGTTTCTCGATGTGGATATATTTGCTCCCTGGTTTCCAGGACGGGCTGGCTGTGATGTTTGTGTGTGTGTGTGTGGGGTGTTGGGATGGCAGTGAAGGAAGGGGTAGGAGATCTCCAAAGCCCTGAATTTGGGCAAGACGGAAAGAAGATGGGAATTGCAAAGGATGAATTTGCAATGGCAGAGAACAGGTTCAACCTTGGGATCTTGTGGACTACAACTCCCAGAATCCCCCAGCCAGCCTGCTTTAAGTGGGTTGGGTTTTCACTCCCAGAATCCCCCAGCCAGGATGCTTTAAGAGGGGAGGGCTTCCACTCCCAGAATCCCCCAGCCAGGATGCTTTAAGAGGGGAGGGCTTCCACCCCCAGAATCCCCCAGCCAGGATGCTTTAAGAGGGGTGGGCTTCCACCCCCAGAATCCCCCAGCCAGCCTGCTTTAAGTGGGTTGGGTTTCACTCCCAGAATCCCCCAGCCAGGATGCTTTAAGAGGGGAGGGCTTCCACTCCCAGAATCCCCAGCCAGGATGCTTTAAGAGGGGAGGGCTTCCACCCCCAGAATCCCCCAGCCAGGATGCTTTAAGAGGGAGGGCTTCCACCCCCAGAATCCCCCAGCCAGCCTGCTTTAAGTGGGTTGGGTTTTCACTCCCAGAATCCCCCAGCCAGGATGCTTTAAGAGGGAGGGCTTTCACTCCCAGAATCCCCAGCCAGGATGCTTTAAGAGGGAGGGCTTCCACTCCCAGAATCCCCCAGCCAGGATGCTTTAAGAGGGGAGGGTTTTCACTCCCAGAATCCCCCAGCCAGGATGCTTTAAGAGGGGAGGGCTTCCACTCCCAGAATCCCCCAGCCAGGATGCTTTAAGAGGAGGGCTTCCACCCCAGAATCCCCAGCCAGCCTGCTTTAAGAGGGGAGGACTTTCACTCCCAGAATCCCCAGCCAGGATGCTTTAAGAGGGAGGGCTTCCACTCCCAGAATCCCCAGCCAGGATGCTTTAAGAGGGGAGGGCTTCCACCCCAGAATCCCCAGCCAGGATGCTTTAAGAGGAGGACTTCCACCCCAGAATCCCCCAGCCAGCCTGCTTTAAGAGGGGAGGACTTCCACTCCCAGAATCCCCAGCCAGCCTGCTTTAAGAGGGGAAGGCTTCCACTCCCAGAATCCCCCAGCCAGGATGCTTTAAGAGGAGGGCTTCCACTCCCAGAATCCCCAGCCAGCCTGCTTTAAGAGGGGAGGACTTCCACTCCCAGAATCCCCCAGCCAGCCTGCTTTAAGAGGGAAGGCTTCCACTCCCAGAATCCCCCAGCCAGCCTGCTTTAAGGGGGTGGGCTTCCACTCCCAGAATCCCCCAGCCAGCATGCTTTAGAGAGGAGGGCTTCCACTCCCAGAATCCCCAGCCAGCCTGCTTTAAGAGGGGTGGACTTCCACTCCCAGAATCCCCAGCCAGCCTGCTTTAAGAGGGGAGGACTTCCACTCCCAGAATCCCCAGCCAGCCTGCTTTAAGAGGGGAGGACTTCCACTCCCAGAATCCCCCAGCCAGCCTGCTTTAAGAGGAGGACTTCCACTCCCAGAATCCCCAGCCAGCCATGCTTTAAGAGGGGTGGACTTCCACTCCCAGAATCCCCAGCCAGCCATGCTTTAAGAGGGAGGACTTCTACTCCCAGAATCCCAGCCAGCCATGCTTTAAGAGGGTGGAATTCCACTCCCAGAATCCCCAGCCAGCCATGCTTTAAGAGGGGTGGACTTCCACTCCCAGAATCCCCCAGCCAGCCATGCTTTAAGAGGGTGGACTTCCACTCCCAGAATCCCCCAGCCAGCCTGCTTTTTGAGGGGTGGGCTTTCACTCCCAGAATTCCCTAGCCCCCCATGTTTTAACATGGCTGGGGAATTCTGGGAGTCAAACCCCAAAGATCTTAAGAGTTTCCAAGGCTGGACATCCTGGCCTGCAGATAGTCCTTGACTGATAATCATTCATTTACCAACCATTCAACGTTACAACAGCGCTGAAAAAAATGAGTTATAACAAGTTTTTGACACTTACAACTGTTGCACCTTTCCCGTGGTGATGCATTTAAAACTGACCCGTATTTATGACGGGGTTCTGGAGGGGTCCCCTTTTGGGGGCCTTCTAACCAACAAAGTCCATGGGGAAGCCACTGCAGCGCTTCACTTAACAACTCTGGCCAAGCAAGGTCTGAAAATGGGGGACAAAAGTCCCTTCGCTACTTAGCAACGGGAAGTCTGGATTGGATTGTGGTCGTAACTCGAGAGTTACCTTTCGAAGGATCCCAACTGAAGTTGTATCATTTTGGGGGAGGGGGGAGGAACAGCAGGAAAAGACATACATGGTTGGAAAAAACGATTCAGCTACATAGAGATCTAAAACCAGAATTATTTTTGTTGGGTATAAGGCCAGAGGGCTATGACGAAGAGACGGTATATTTAGTTTTGCATGTATTGACAGCTGCAAGGATTGTATTTTGCACAATGTTGGAAAAATGAGAACACTCTTATCAGATGAGGACGTAATTCGGAAAATATTAGATTGTGCAGAGATGGATAGATTGACATTTAAAATAAAGGACAAAGAAGACACAGAATATTACTTAACATGGAGCAGATTTTATGAGTGGTTAGAAATAAAAAGTAGAAACCAGGCAAGGAAAGATTACCGTTATGTTTGAATGGAATGCAAAGAGGGTTGATAATTATAAACATGTCGATATAATTAACAGAATTATAAATAAGCTAATTCAAAGAGAAATCTATTAAAAATTATTTTGTTATGCTATTATTATTGTATATATACTAATTAGTATATACTGATAAGTATGTGGGTTGTTATTTCTGTTTATTTTTCTTTTGCTTTTTCGTAATTAGAATTAGAATTCTTTTATTGGCCAAGTGTGATTGGACACACAAGGAATTTGTCTTGGTTTTGGACCTCAGGGACCACCAAACTCATCATTTTAAATCCCACGGTCCAGAGACCCTGGGAAAATCCCCCAAAAAAGTCTGCATGGAAATCCCCCACCCCGTCTTCTTACCGATCGATCGTTCTTTATTTGGGAGAGAGAGACAGAGAGAGACTGAGACTTTTGGCTTCATGCAAGGAAAGCAGCAGAAGCCGCAGAAGTCTTTCTTTCTCTCCGCCAAACTCCACCAGAAATGAGTCTTTGCAGCCTCTTGGAGCAGGAGGCCTTGCAGGGTCCCCAAGACTCATTTTTGACGGAGTTTGGGGGAGAGAAAGAAAGACTTTGGCTGCTTTCCTTGCCTGCAGCCAAAAGCAAAAGAAGGAAGAAGCGGAAAGAAGCAGCCCGGTGGTCGGGCCAGGCGTGTGGGGCGTGTGGGGCAAGTTCCCCCCCTTCCGCCCTTTCCCCCCTCCCCTCACTACCTCATGTTGTTCGCAATGCAAGCGATGCAAGCCTTGTGTTCCCGCGAGCCAAATGGGTGGTGCAGCCTTGTGTTCCCGCGCAACCTACATTAATTGCTTTTGTGGGGGGGACATTTCTCTGCGGACCACCATTTTCTTGCGGATCACCGATTGGTGACCACTGTCATAAAGGATATGCATTGTATTCAAAATGTTTATGAGTAAAAAGAAAACATATACCCACCCCAAAAAGAAAGGAATAGCAGGAAGGGGAAGGAGGACGGTTGGGAAAAGGTGAGACATTCATTCCTTTCCACCTGGGCTTGGCTGGGAGGAAGGCTGAGATCGGCCCCGGTTGGCGCCAGATTCTCACGGGCTTCTCAACCTGTCTCGTTGCCGCAGGGTTGCCGAGAAGGAGCCCGTCAACAAAATGTCCCTACACAATCTGGCCACTGTTTTCGGCCCGACGTTGCTGAGACCCTCGGAAGCGGAGAGCAAAGGACACGTCACTTTGGCCTCGGACATCTGGTCGCACGACGTGATGGCGCAGGTGAACCCCGGGATGGGAACGCTGGACAGTTGCTAGCAGCACGGTGGGGTGGAGAAGACCTCTCTGCTGGAGGTGGGGTCTTTCTTGGGGAGGGCTGAGCGAAAGAGGGACTTGCCCAATCATCCAACCGGTTTTCATGGCTAAGGCAGGGCTAGAACTCCCAGTCTCCTGGCGATTGGCCCAAAGTCACCCAGCTGGCGTTCATACTTAAGGCAGTACTAGAACTCCCAGTCTCCTGGCGATTGGCCCAAAGTCACCCAGCTGGCGTTCATACTTAAGGCAGGACTAGAACTCCCAGTCTCCTGGCGATTGGCCCAAAGTCACCCAGCTAGCGTTCATACTTAGGGCAGTACTAGAACTCCCAGTCTCCTGGCGATTGGCCCAAAGCCACCCAGCTAGCGTTCATACTTAAGGCAGTACTAGAACTCCCAGTCTCCTGGCGATTGGCCCAAAGTCACCCAGCTAGCGTTCATACTTAAGGCAGGACTAGAACTCCCAGTCTCCTGGCGATTGGCCCAAAGTCACCCAGCTAGCGTTCATACTTAAGGCAGGACTAGAACTCCCAGTCTCCTGGCGATTGGCCCAAAGCCACCCAGCTGGCGTTCATACTTAAGGCAGTACTAGAACTCCCAGTCTCCTGGCGATTGGCCCAAAGCCACCCAGCTGGCGTTCATACTTAAGGCAGGACTAGAACTCCCAGTCTCCTGGCGATTGGCCCAAAGCCACCCAGCTGGCGTTCATACTTAAGGCAGTACTAGAACTCCCAGTCTCCTGGCGACTGGCCCAAAGCCACCAGCTGGCGTTCATACTTAAGGCAGGACTAGAACTCCCAGTCTCCTGGCGATTGGCCCAAAGCCACCCAGCTGGCGTTCATACTTAAGGCAGGACTAGAACTCCCAGTCTCCTGGCGACTGGCCCAAAGCCACCCAGCTGGCATTCATACTTAAGGCAGTACTAGAACTCCCAGTCTCCTGGCGATTGGCCCAAAGCCACCCAGCTGGCGTTCATACTTAAGCAGTACTAGAACTCCCAGTCTCCTGGCGATTGGCCCAAAGTCACCCAGCTAGCGTTCATACTTAAGGCAGGGCTAGAACTCCCAGTCTCCTGGCGATTGGCCCAAAGTCACCCAGCTGGCGTTCATACTTAAGGCAGGACTAGAACTCCCAGTCTCCTGGCGATTGGCCCAAAGTCACCCAGCTGGCGTTCATACTTAAGGCAGGACTAGAACTCCCAGTCTCCTGGCGATTGGCCCAAAGTCACCCAGCTGGCGTTCATACTTAAGGCAGGGCTAGAACTCCCAGTCTCCTGGCGATTGGCCCAAAGTCACCCAGCTGGCGTTCATACTTAAGGCTGGGCTAGAACTCCCAGTCTCCTGGCGATTGGCCCAAAGTCACCCAGCTGGCGTTCATACTTAAGGCAGGGCTAGAACTCCCAGTCTCCTGGCGATTGGCCCAAAGTCACCCAGCTGGCGTTCATACTTAAGGCAGGACTAGAACTCCCAGTCTCCTGGCGATTGGCCCAAAGTCACCCAGCTGGCGTTCATACTTAAGGCAGGACTAGAACTCCCAGTCTCCTGGCGATTGGCCCAAAGTCACCCAGCTGGCGTTCATACTTAAGGCAGGGCTAGAACTCCCAGTCTCCTGGCGATTGGCCCAAAGTCACCCAGCTGGCGTTCATACTTAAGGCAGGACTAGAACTCCCAGTCTCCTGGCGATTGGCCCAAAGTCACCCAGCTAGCGTTCATACTTAAGGCAGGACTAGAACTCCCAGTCTCCTGGCGATTGGCCCAAAGTCACCCAGCTGGCGTTCATACTTAAGGCAGGGCTAGAACTCCCAGTCTCCTGGTGATTGGCCCAAAGTCACCCAGCTGGCGTTCATACTTAAGGCAGTACTAGAACTCCCAGTCTCCTGGCGATTGGCCCAAAGTCACCCAGCTGGCGTTCATACTTAAGGCAGGACTAGAACTCCCAGTCTCCTGGCGATTGGCCCAAAGTCACCCAGCTGGCGTTCATACTTAAGGCAGTACTAGAACTCCCAGTCTCCTGGCGATTGGCCCAAAGCCACCCAGCTGGCGTTCATACTTAAGGCAGGACTAGAACTCCCAGTCTCCTGGCGATTGGCCCAAAGCCACCCAGCTGGCGTTCATACTTAAGGCAGTACTAGAACTCCCAGTCTCCTGGCGATTGGCCCAAAGCCACCCAGCTGGCGTTCATACTTAAGGCAGGACTAGAACTCCCAGTCTCCTGGCGATTGGCCCAAAGCCACCCAGCTGGCGTTCATACTTAAGGCAGTACTAGAACTCCCAGTCTCCTGGCGATTGGCCCAAAGCCACCCAGCTGGCGTTCATACTTAAGGCAGGACTAGAACTCCCAGTCTCCTGGCGATTGGCCCAAAGCCACCCAGCTGGCGTTCATACTTAAGGCAGGACTAGAACTCCCAGTCTCTTGGCGACTGGCCCAAAGCCACCCAGCTGGCATTCATACTTAAGGCAGTACTAGAACTCCCAGTCTCCTGGCGATTGGCCCAAAGCCACCCAGCTGGCGTTCATACTTAAGGCAGTACTAGAACTCCCAGTCTCCTGGCGATTGGCCCAAAGCCACCCAGCTGGCATTCATACTTAAGGCAGGGCTAGAACTCCCAGTCTCCTGGCGATTGGCCCAAAGTCACCCAGCTAGCGTTCATAATTAAGGCAGGACTAGAACTCCCAGTCTCCTGGCGATTGGCCCAAAGTCACCCAGCTAGCGTTCATACTTAAGGCAGGGCTAGAACTCCCAGTCTCCTGGCGATTGGCCCAAAGTCACCCAGCTAGCGTTCATAATTAAGGCAGGACTAGAACTCCCAGTCTCCTGGCGATTGGCCCAAAGTCACCCAGCTGGCGTTCATAATTAAGGCAGGACTAGAACTCCCAGTCTCCTGGCGATTGGCCCAAAGTCACCCAGCTAGCGTTCATACTTAAGGCAGGACTAGAACTCCCAGTCTCCTGGCGATTGGCCCAAAGTCACCCAGCTAGCGTTCATACTTAAGGCAGTACGCGAACTCCCAGTCTCCTGGCGATTGGCCCAAAGTTGCTCAGCTAGCGTTCATACTTAAGGCAGTACTAGAACTCCCAGTCTCCTGGCGATTGGCCCAAAGTCACCCAGCTGGTGTTCATACTTAAGGCAGGACTAGAACTCCCAGTCTCCTGGCGATTGGCCCAAAGTCACCCAGCTGGCGTTCATACTTAGGGCAGGACTAGAACTCCCAGTCTCCTGGCGATTGGCCCAAAGTCACCCAGCTGGCGTTCATACTTAAGGCAGTACTAGAACTCCCAGTCTCCTGGCGATTGGCCCAAAGTCACCCAGCTGGCGTTCATACTTAAGGCAGGACTAGAACTCCCAGTCTCCTGGCGATTGGCCCAAAGTCACCCAGCTGGCGTTCATACTTAAGGCAGGACTAGAACTCCCAGTCTCCTGGCGATTGGCCCAAAGCCACCCAGCTGGCGTTCATACTTCAAGGCAGTACTAGAACTCCCAGTCTCCTGGCGATTGGCCCAAAGCCACCCAGCTGGCGTTCATACTTAAGGCAGGACTAGAACTCCCAGTCTCCTGGCGATTGGCCCAAAGCCACCCAGCTGGCATTCATACTTAAGGCAGTACTAGAACTCCCAGTCTCCTGGCGGATTGGCCCAAAGCCACCCAGCTGGCGTTCATACTTAAGGCAGTACTAGAACTCCCAGTCTCCTGGCGATTGGCCCAAAGCCACCCAGCTGGCATTCATACTTAAGGCAGGGCTAGAACTCCCAGTCTCCTGGCGATTGGCCCAAAGTCACCCAGCTGGCGTTCATACTTAAGGCAGGACTAGAACTCCCAGTCTCCTGGCGATTGGCCCAAAGTTGCTCAGCTGGCTTTCATGCTTAAGGCAGGGCTAGAACTCCCAGTCTCCTGGCGATTGGCCCAAAGTCACCCAGCTAGCGTTCATACTTAAGGCAGTACTAGAACTCCCAGTCTCCTGGCGATTGGCCCAAAGTCACCCAGCTGGTGTTCATACTTAAGGCAGGACTAGAACTCCCAGTCTCCTGGCGATTGGCCCAAAGTCACCCAGCTAGCGTTCATACTTAGGGCAGTACTAGAACTCCCAGTCTCCTGGCGATTGGCCCAAAGCCACCCAGCTGGCGTTCATACTTAAGGCAGGACTAGAACTCCCAGTCTCCTGGCGATTGGCCCAAAGTTGCTCAGCTGGCTTTCATGCTTAAGGCAGGACTAGAACTCACAGGGACGAGGTGAGTTCTAAGTGAGACTAGAACTTACAGTCTCCCGGTCACCCAGCCGGCTATGCCAAAGGTGGGACTTCCTATCCCTGGTGCCTTAACCTTAACATCTGCTAATGGAACAGACACATTATACATTATGAAATATATATTTACTCCCCAAAAGACTTGGAAAAATTCTGATTGCTATCCGAAGAAGCCCCAAAATGTTTTATGTGCTCGTGTGTGTGTGTGTGTGTGTGTGTGTGTGTGTGTGTGTCTCTCCATCTGTGTGAATCGCCCCAAATCCAATTTGGACTGTCACAGGGGTTCAGAAAAAAAAAAAAAAACCAACCCCAATTTAATTCAATTCAGACTCTGGAATCGAATTGCTGTTTTTGGAATTAATGCCGGCCTTTTCTTCCTTGCCCGAAAGGCTGTGAAATCAAACGAAGCCGTTGGGACTTCGTGTTCCTGACATTCAGTTTTTGCCCCCTGCTGAGAACCGACTGTCAATCACAGCTGAATTTCCAGAACCAATAGAAGTAGTCCTTGACTTTAACAGAGTCACAGTGTTGGAAGGGACCTTGGAGGTCTTCTAGTCCAACCCCCTGCTCAGGCTGGAAACCCTGTGCTGTTTCAGACCCCCAGCTGAGCCCCAAATTTGCACTGCTGAGTGAGAGCAAGTTGTTAAGTGCGTTTTGCCCTGTTTTACGACCAATTCTGCCTCCCTCCGTTTGCTGTGCTCAATAGGCAGCTTCTGGAGCAGCCCATCAAGAGGTGCAAAGGCTGCATTCCTCACAAGTAGTCTGGCTGATCTCTTTTGCTCCTGCCTTTTGTGTTCTTGGATCAAGTACAGAAGGCACCACTACTACTACTACTACTACTACTACTTCTTCTTCTTCTTCTTCTTCTTCTTCTTCTTCTTCTTCTTCTTCTTCTTCTTCTTCTTCTTCTTCTTCTTCTTCTTCTTCTTCTTCTTCTTCTTCTTCTTCTTCTTCTTCTTCTTCTTCTTCTTCTTCTTCTTCTTCTTCTTCTTCTTCTTCTTCTTCTTCTTCTTCTTCTTCTTCTTCTTCTTCTTCTTCTTCTTCTTCTTCTTCTTCTTCTTCTTCTTCTTCTTCTTCTTCTTCTTCTTCTTCTTCTTCTTCTTCTTCTTCTTCTTCTTCCTCCTTCCTCCTCCTCCTCTTCTTCTTCTTCTTCTTCTTCTTCTTCTTCTTCTTCTTCTTCTTCTTCTTCTTCTTCTTCTTCTTCTTCTTCTTCTCCTCCTCCTCCTCCTCCTCCTCCTCCTCCTCCTCCCCCTCCTCCTCCTCCTCCCCCCTCCTCCTCCTCCTCCTCCTCCTCGCTGACTGGCTTCAGCTGCATGCCTTCTCCACTGGAAGCCTTGGGCTGTCCTGCTGCAGCTGGGCTTCAGCCATCTCAGCCACCTGCTCGGAGCCATTGACCAACTCAGAATGGGATGCTTAGACCACGGACTTTTGGCCCGCACCTCCTTCATCCCCAGCCCCCCCCAAGCCTCAGGCCCATTTTCCAAAGTCTCTACAAAAAAGATGTTGAGACTTTGGAATAAGTACAGAGAAGAGCAACTAAGATGATCACAAGCCTGGAGATTAAAACATGAAGAACAGTTGCAGGATTTGGGGTTTGGCCAGTCTAGAGGACCAGGGGGGACATGAGAGCAGCATTCCAGAATTTGAGGGGCTGCCCCAAAGAAGAGGGAGTCAAGCTATTCTCCAAAGCCCCTGAAGGCTGGGGAAGGAACAATGGATGGAAACTAACCAAGGACAGAAGCAACCTGGAATTAGGGAGAAACTTCCCAACAGGGAGGACAATTAACCAGTGGAACAGCTGGCCACCAGCAGTTGTGGGTGCTCCATCACTGGAGGCTTTCAAGAAGAGATTGGACAACCATTGGTCTGAAATGGTATAGGATCTCCTGCTTGAGGATGGGGTTGGACTAGAAGACCTCTGAGATCCCTTCCAGCTCTATTCTGTTCTATTCTATTCTATTCCTATTCTATTCTATTCTATTCTATTCTATTCTATTCTGTTCTAATTCTATTCTATTTCTATTCCTTTATTCTATTCTATTCTATTCTATTTCTATTAATTTATTCTATTCTATTCTATTTCTATTCCTTTATTCTATTCTATTCTATTCTATTCTATTTCTATTCATTTATTCTATTCTATTCTATTCTATTCTATTTCTATTCTAATTCTATTCCTTTATTCTATTCTATTCTATTCTATTCTATTCTATTCTAATTCTATTCTATTCTCTGTTCTATATTCTATTCTATTTCTATTCTATTTCTATTCTATTCTTATTCTAATTCTATTCTATTTCTATTCCTTTATTCTATTATATTCTATTTCTATTCTATTTCTATTCTATTCTATTCTATTCTATTCTATTCTATTCTATTCTATTCTATTCTATTCTATTCTATTCCTATTCTATTCTATTCTATTCTATTCCTATTCTATTTTCTATTCTATTCTATTTCTATTCTCTGTTCTCTATTCTAATTCTATTTCTATTCCTTTATTCTATTCCATTCCATTCCATTCCATTCCATTCTATTCCTATTTCTATTCTATTCTATTCTATTCTATTCTATTCTATTCTATTCTATTCTATTCTATACAACCAGTTTTCTTCCTCTGCTGGCCCTCCATGGCTCATGGGCCCCTTCACCCAAGAAGCTTCTTCGGCTCTGACCGGACAGTGGGGAAGGGAAGGATTTATGCTCCTTGCAGACAGCTGGTCATTTGCCTCCTTTTAGAGGGTCCTTGAGGCCACTTGGAGGTTTGTCTGTGTCCTCAGGGTCACCTGAGCGGTGCAAATGGTTCCTGTAGTCTCCCAATTGGTTTTCCTCTGGAAATCCATTCCTGCTCCCAACACCCTTCCAAGGCTGTTCATATCCCAAATTGTATAGCTAAAAGTCTTCCAGCGTCTTCAAAAGAAAAAACCCGAAAGTCCCTGTTGCCTCTTGAAAAAAGCCCCTTTGAGACAACCATGACCTGGATGACGGAGAATCTCTACAGACTTTTAGCTATACAATTTGGGATATGAACAGCCTTGGAAGGGTGTTGGGAGCAGGAATGGATTTCCAGAGGAAAACAAATTGGGAGACTACAGGAACCATTTGCACCGCTCAGGTGACCCTGAGGACACAGAGGAACCTCCAAGTGGCCTCAACGACCCTCTAAAAAGGATGCAAATGACCAGCTGCCTGCAAGGAGCATCAATCCTTCCCTTCCCCACCATCCGGTCAGAACTGAAGAAGCTTCTTGGATGGGAAATGAAACATCTTCAAAAGACCTTTATCTGAGGACCCAGACAAACCTCCAAGTGGCCTCAACGACCCTCTAAAACAGGGGTGTCCAACCTTGGCAACTTTAAGACTTGTGGACTTCAACTCCCAGAATTCAACTTTAAGACTTGGGGACTTCAACTCCCAGAATTCCTCAGCCAGCTGGCTGAGGAATTCTGGGAGTTGAAGTCCACAAGTCTTAAAGTTGCCAAGCTTGGACACCCCTGCTCTAAAAGGAGGCAAATTGTTAGGGTTTGGGAATTAACCCTAGAAGAGTATTGCAGCAGTAGTCAAGCCAGGCAGCCAAAGGAGAGCGGAAGGGCCCAGAGTATACACACACTGAACACAAACACTGTTTGTAGTTTAAATAGTTTTTAATCCAGTTAGAGTTTAAGCATTGTCATTCAGTCCATTAATTCATTCACAGTATTTCCATCCAGTAAGACTCACTAGTATAGTCCAAGTTAAGAGTCCTTGCAATATCTTTATCAGCCGATAAAGATATCTTCTCCTCCTCCGGTTTCACTCTCCAGAGAAACAAACGCTGGATATTCAGCAAACAGTAGCAAACAATAACTGTTCAGTCACAGGCACTCACAGTCAGTAATCACAGTTAGTCGCAGCAGCACACAGTAACAGTTACAGCCAGTAAACTTTCCAGCTTCTAATGCTTCCTTATATTGTAACTTCTAACCGCACCCTTAATCGGCTAATTGCCTGCTGCATTGTGCTTAAAGTGATAAGCACTTAAACCATGATATCTAAGTTTTATATATTTATTCACCCAAACCATATTTGGTATCAATGTTATACCTAACATACTCCCCTTTTGGGTGAAATAAATATATAATACCTTACAATCTAATCCCATATTTTTCACAACTCTCCTGGTGCTTACTGGCACCTTGGGCTTTAGTAAAATTATCAGCTAAATTGTCCTCCGACATACAGTATTCTAGCTGAATCATCTTACTTCTTACAGATTGTCTCACGTTTAGGTATCTTAGATCTGTATGCTTGCTCCTTGTTTTTACTCCAATATTTGTGGCCATTTGAATTGCTGCCTGATTATCTTCATGTATAATTATAGGATAATCTACAGTTATACCTATATCAATTAACATTTGTTTATACATTATTAATTCTGTACATAACAATGATAAACAGGAGAATTCTGCCTCCATAGTAGACAAACTTATATGCTGTTGTCTTATTGACTTCCAGCCTATTAATGTATTACCCAGCATTATGGCTGTTCCTGAAGTCGACTTTCTAGTGTCTCTTTCTGATGCAAAACTAGCATCTGCATATGCACTTAGAATTAAATCACCCTTTGGTTCTAAATACAATGAATAATTCATTGTCTTTTTAAGATATCTTAATATCCTCTTAGCTGCATTCCAGTGTCTTTCACATGGTGCAGAATTGAATCTAGCCAACTGATTCACACAGTATGATATATCTGGTCTAGACCAATTACTAATATAACTCAAACTACCAATTAAAGATTGATAAATCACCTTATCAAACTCAGGGCTTTGTTCATCAGTGTTGCTAAACTCCTGACTCATTGGAGTCTTAGCCGGCTTACAAAGCTCCATCTTGTAATCTTTTAGCAATTTGCTTATCTTATCTTCCTGAGATATCTTAAAACCTTTCCGTGTTTTCTTTATATTCAAACCGAGATACTTCTTTATCTCCCTAATTGCTTGATCTTTATTCTCTTTCCTAATGATGCTATTATTTTATTTGCTTCATCATTAGTTTCAGTTATCAATGCAATGTCATCTGTGAATAGTAATAATAATGATACTTTCCCATTTGTCTCCCTCTTAAACAGACATGGATCGGCTAAACCAGCTTTAAATCCTATATTGTCTAGTTCCTTTACAATATACTGGTTCCATTCATAGCCTGATTGTTTTAGACCATAGAGGCTTTTCTTTAACAACCAACAATCATTATTATCCTTATTTTCACCTTTAATACCAACAGGTTTTTTCATATAAATAATATGTTTTAATAGGGCGTGCAAGTAAGCAGTTTCCACATCTAAATGGTTAACTATATAGTTTTTACTAGCTGCCCACACTAAAGCTGCCCTCAAGGTTGCTGCCTTAAGACTAGGTGCAAACACCTCATCATAGTCATTAGCATTCTGCCTAAAACCTTGGGCTACTAACCTTGCCTTATGGATTAAATTACCATCCTTATCTGTTTTTACCTTAAATATCCATTTGCAGCCAATGGATTTCTTTCCTACAGGTAATTTGGCATTTTCATACACCTTCATATCTCTTAATGAATTCAGTTCCTTATTCATTGCTGCATACCATTTTTCTTTTTCCTTATTAGGATACTTTTTAATTTCTTCTACAGAATTAGGAACTTCATTAATCTGGCACACTGTGTTAGCCTGGTACCTATCAGGCGGTCTAGATACACGTGTAGTTCTTCTGGGAATTACTGGGCTTACAGGAGGACTTTCTTGAACTACTACCTGTTCATCTTCCTCATCCTGTTCAGCTATTGAATCTGTTTCTTCCTTTATGGGCACTATTTCATCCTGTATTTGTCTCTTTACTTTATTTTTAAAGTTACAGGGATAACTAATGGGATTTCTATAGGATTCAATAATTACATCTTTATTGGCATCCTTTTCTAATTTCTCCCATCCTTCATGTTCTAGAAATTGGGCACTAGCACTACATAACACTTTAGATGTGCCTTTCTCCCAAAATCTATATGCCCTATGGTTTGCCTGATAACCAACGAAGAAAATCTTTTAGCTCTATGTTGCCCTTTTTTTCTGAGTTGTGCAGGAATATGCACCCATGCTGGTGCACCAAATGTGTGCAGGTAACTTAGATCAGGTTTCCTGCCATGCCATCTGGTGAATGGTATTTCACCTGTTGTTGTATTAACAACGTTGTTCAATATGTTATTAGCACACATTGTAGCCTCCCCACAAAGAATCAGGTAACCCAGAATCATTTAACATTGTTCTAACCATTGCCTGTAGTGTTTGGCCTCTTCTTTCAATAAAAGCGTTATGTTCTGGCCTGTATGGAGCAGACTTCTTATGCTCTATTCCAGCTACCTTAAGTCTGTTCTGGAATTTGTTATTAATAAATTCCGTACCATTATCTGTCACCAGGGTTATCAATTGTCGTTTAGACTTTCTTTCAGCAAACCTAAGCCAATTGAAAAAATGTTGATATGTTTCAGTTTTGCTTTTCATTAAATAGCAAAACCCATATCTAGAATAATGGTCCATAATGCTCAGTATATATCTAGCACCCCCATACTGGGTTTCTTTGGACCTATTATGTCTGCAAATACTACTTCTAAAGGTTCTTTTGTTTTGAAACCATTTAGCCTATTTGCAGGCAATACTTTGCTCTTATCTTCACAGCAAACATTACAACGCAAATATTTATCACAAGGTTTTAACCTTATTCCTTCAGATAACTCAACTGTACGTTTTAGCATTTTAAAATTTACATGCCCCAAACGCCTATGCAATAAATGGATACATTCATCATGAGGCTTTATATTATTAAATACAGTCTGAGCCTCCCCTTTCTTACTATTATCTAAGACATATAATGTTCCATTTAAAGCTGCAGTTACCCTTTTGTTATCTTTTTCAATTATGCAATTATTATCCTTAAAAGTAATTACATAACCTAATTTATCTAATACCCTTACTGAAAGCAAATTAAACTTTAGTTGCGGTACATACAACATTTTTATATCCTGGTTTATGTACGGACAACGTGCAAAACCTTGACCTTTCGCTTTCAGGTTCCAGCCATTGGCAAGAGATATATGTTGAGAACTTTTAGACATTTTTATAAATTTTGTCTTATCTCTTGTGATGCAGTGGGATGCTCCACTGTCAACCACCCATAGATTGTTCTTCACATCAGAGTTGTTAAACGTGGCTAGTTCAAATGCTTTCTTTGGCTTTTTTACATTCTGGCTTTTTCTCTTTTTGCAGAATCTTGCCAAATGTCTCTGCCTCCACAATTAAAACACTTTTTAATTGTGTATGCTGTTGAAGATAAATTCTCTTCTTCCGGGTGCTTTACTTTGCTTTGCTGGTTTCTTTCAAGCTTTGAAGATAATTTCTCTTTTTCTTATCTTCTCTCAGCTCGTCACGCTCACGCCTTCTTCTGGCTTCATCTAGTAGCCTGCCTGTAATCTCGGTTAATGAGAGGCTTTCTTTTGGCAATACCTCTAACGAAGTCACATAGTCATCATAGCTTTGATCTAATGAAGATAATATTATGTAGACTTGTTGCAGTTCATTAAATATAAGCTCTTTTTCTTGCAAATCTTGAAAAATGCTCTTCATACAGTTTAAATGAACTAACATATCTCCATTCCTCTGAAGATGCGTTCGAAAAAGCTTCCGTGTAAGATTTATATGTGCTCCTACACTGTCCCGAACATAAATCTTCCTGAGGTTCTCCCAGCAGTTTGCAGCATTTTCTTCTCCACGAATATGGACAAGCTGCTGATCACAGAGAGTCAGTCCTATGATGCATAAAGCCTGCTCATTCTTCAGTTTAAAGTCTTGTAACTTTTCTTTATCATCATCATTAGCAGGATCCCAGCTACTCACATCTGGTGGGTTTGCTATAATGTCCCACAAACCTTCTCTGCGTAGAAGTAAACTACATTTCATTGACCATGAAACATAGTTTGTTCCATCCAGCCTGGATATCATGGACAGTTGTGACAAATTTACTTGTGCCATTACTCTTCAGATATTTTGACTATTTTAAACTAATTAAAACAGTTTGTTTTTACAGTAATGTGCAACTCACACCAACTCTCTCTGCTTTATCCTGGTTAGTTAGACTATGCTGCTGGGCCCATAACCAATGTTAGGGTTTGGGAATTAAC
This sequence comes from Notechis scutatus, assembly GCF_049901735.1. NCBI lineage: Eukaryota > Metazoa > Chordata > Lepidosauria > Squamata > Elapidae > Notechis > Notechis scutatus. Next base: position 4,290,558 of record NC_142009.1, read on the forward strand.
CCCTAGAAGAATATTGCAGCAGTAGTCAAGCCAGGAAGCCAAACAAGAGTGGAAGGGCCCCAGAGTATACACACACTGAACACAAACACTGTTTGTAGTTTAAATAGTTTTTAATCCAGTTAGAGTTTAAGCATTGTCATTCAGTCCATTAATTCATTCACAGTATTTCCATCCAGTAAGACTCACTAGTATAGTCCAAGTTAAGAGTCCTTGCAATATCTTTATCAGCCGATAAAGATATCTTCTCCTCCTCCGGTTTCACTCTCCAGAGAAACAAACGCTGGATATTCAGCAAACAGTAGCAAACAATAACAGTTCAGTCACAGGCACTCACAGTCAGTAATCACAGTTAGTCGCAGCAACACACAGTAACAGCCAGTTACAGACAGTAAGTCACAGTTACAGCCAGTAAGCTTTCCAGCTTCTAATGCTTCCTTATATTGTAACTTCTAACCGCACCCTTAATCGGCTAATTGCCTGCTGCATTGTGCTTAAAGTGATAAGCACTTAAACCATGATATCTAAGTTTTATATATTTATTCACCCAAACCATATTTGGTATCAATGTTATACCTAACACAAATGACCAACTGTCTGCAAGGAGTATAAATCCTTCCCTTCCACACCATCCAGTCAGAGCTGAAGAAGCTTCTTGGATGAGGAGCAAAACGCCTTCAAAGAAAAACCAAAAAGTCCAGTTTTGCCTCCTGGGGGGGGAAAAAAGAAAAAGCCCCTTCGGGACCTAGAACGAGTCCCTCTTCCTGACATCTGGAGGGACAACTGGGGAAGCGTCCAGGGTGTGTGTGTGTGTGTGTGTGTGTGTGTGTGTCTGGAGGTTGTCACATGTATGAATCCCCCCTTTTTGTCTCACCTGGCTTTCTCTTCTCTTTCTCGCCCACAGGTCCAGGTGCTGCTCTACTATTTGCAACACCCGCCCATCTCCTTCGCCGAGCTGAAGCACAACGCGCTCTACTTATCCACGGATGTGTAGCGGCGGCGGAAGGGGGGTGGTGGTGGCCCTGTTCCGTGGCCGTTAATCACCGTCTCCGTTTTTTTTCGGAAGGAAGGAAGGAAGGTTTTTTTCGCCTGGGCACAGGGCGGCTTCTGGACGCTGACAACCCCACCTCTCCAAGGAGGGCTCTTCGGCGGGGGAGGGGGAGAGGGAGGGGGGGGACACAATTCTGCCTTGCTGCAGACCCCCCCCACTCTCCCTCTGGATTGTTTTGTAGGAGTCTTTTCCCCAGCTCCTCCCTTCTTCCCTCCCTCCGAGGAGCCCAGCGGCTCTTTCCCTTCTGCACAAGGGGCCCCCACTTTCCGCCCTTTCGACGCGGGCCCGGAGTCGTTCGGACGGCACTGTCTCCCTTTGGGCCGCGCGGAAAGGGAGCCACGGACAAGAGGATCGGGGTGGTGTTGGTGTTGGTGGGGTGTGCTGGGGCCTCGAGGGAACGTCCCGCGCTTTTCCCAGAACCGTTGTCATCTTCTGGGTTGCACAGAGTGCTAGAGAGCAGCCAGGCCCTCTCCCCCTTTTTCTCCCCTGTGCGGTCTGCGTATCGAGGCTTCTTCTGTTTGCTCTGTCCGTGGCTGTTGCATGAATGGTACTTCTCCTTTTCCTTCTCCCCCTTCTCCTTGTCTTCCCTTCTTCTCCTTTTCCTTCTCCCTCTTCCGTTCATCTTCCCTTCTTTTCCTTTTGCCTTCCCTTTTCTCCTTCTTGTCTTCCCTTCCCTTCTTTCTTCTCTTCTCCTTGCTTCCATTTCCTTTTTCCTTCCCTTTCCTTCGTCTTCCCTTCTCTTCTTCTTCTTCCATTCTGCTTTTTTCTTCTCTTCACCTCCCTCTTCCCTTCTCCTCCCTCTTTTCCTTATTCTTTTTGTCTTCTTCTCTTCTCCTTCTCCCTCTTCCCTTTTCCCTTTTCTCCTTCTCTTCTTTTCCTCTTTTCTCCTTTCCTCTTCTCAGTTCTCCTTCTTCCCTTCTTTCTCCCTCTTCTTTCCTTCTCTTCTCCTCTCTTCCTCTTTCTTCTTCTCTTTCCTTTCTTCTCTCCTTCTCTCAGTTCTGTTCTCCTTCTTCCCTTCTCCCTCTTCTCCTTCCTTCCCTTCTTCTCCTGCCCCTTTCGCTCAGTTGTCTTGGCTGGTGGGTCCAGAGCCTGACCTTGGCGCTCTCTTCCTCCCTCAAGGCAAAGTTGCCAGGTGTCAAAATGGTGGCCTCAAGGAGGCCTAGTCCAACCCTGGTTTCTATCCCGGGTTATTTTTTTTTTTTTTAATTTGTGTGTGGGTGGGTGTGTGCTTCACCCTGCCGTTCTCCTCCATCAGGCTTTGTAGCTGTGCACGGCGCAGCCGAGCATCCATTACTTCGCCCCCGAAGCTCCTCCTGGAAGCAGAATGAAGAGGCGGTGGCTTTCCTTGATAGCCTTAGACGTGCCGGATGTGTCGCGTGCGTGTGTGTATGATGTACGTGTGTGTGTGTTTGTGTACAAGAAAGAAGAACATCTCCAGGCCTGTTGTTCCCTCTCAGTAATACTCAGTGGGTTATTGAGAGCTAACTCGTCCTCCATCCCAGTAATACAAAACAGGATTTATGGGGGTATCTGAAATTCAGGAATATTCGGCTGGCTGAGAAGCTGACTTAGGAGGATGGGAAGAGGGTTTTTTTTTTTTTCCCAGCGGCCAAAAAGGGGGGTTTCTGGCTGGCCTCTACCCTTCTTCCAAATGAAGGCCCCAACATCTGGGCTGGGAGGTGCAAAAGGCCACCGTTGCAAAATGGACATCATCTTATCCAGCACGGCTGACGGGAGTTACCAAAAAAAAAGGGGAGGGGGGCTTTTTCACCCCTTTAAGAGTTTGGCTGTCTTTTCTTTCTCTCTTCGGGCTGGGCAGAGAGAGAACCCAAAAAAAGGTTTCCCCTAAAATGCAGCTAAGCAAATAAAAAACGCACAGCCCCAACTTCAAAAAAAAAGAAAAAAGAACATTCCCTCCCCAAACAAACCAGGGTCAGAAACATTGGATCCGCCCAGGATCTGGGTCCATAAGGGGGGGGGGGGTGTTGAATTGCACATCCATTCTGTTTGGTTCAAAGGACCAGGGCGGGGATAGAAAATTATATACTATAATTTTATTTTATTTTTATTTTTCATTTTTGTTGTCAGCTGTATGGAATCACCTAGGTGTGAATCCGGGCGTCTGTGTAAATTTGTTAGTAGGTAAAATACAGGTAGTCCTCGGCTTACGACCTCCGTGGAGAGAGCCCAACATTCCTGCTGCTAAGCAAGACATCGGTTAAGTGAGAGGTTTTTTTTTCCCCTCCGTTGAACTTTTTTGCTACGGCTGTTCATCATTGCAGCTAGTTGCAAAGTTTGTAAGGTGGTTGTTGGCTTTGCTCGTCGGCCGGGTCGCAAAAGGGGAACACTGCAACCGTCCTATGTAGGAGTATAAGCGGCCAAGGGCCTGAATTTTGGATCCCGTGACTGTGGGGAGGCTGCTGCCAACGGTTGTAAGGGTGAAACGCGGCCCTGAGTCCCTTTTCTCAGTGGCATTGGAACGGAGGGCGGAGCTGGCGTCGCGACGATACGGCATGCGATCTTGGAGGTCTGAGACCGCAGCCGATATCTTTGCCAAAGGGTCCAAAGGGATTTAAAGAGACAGCGAAAGCACATCCTGTTGATCCCAGGGATACCGCAAAGTCCCTGGCAGAATCCAGGAGAAGCTCTTCTTGCCAGCGGCAAAGAGGCAGCCATTAAAGCTGCTGAAGTTGGAAAGTTGATTTTTTTTTGATTAACATCCTCGCTTACAGGATGTCCCGTATCCTTGGGAGGCCCTTCCGATCTCCCCCATAGGACCATTATTTCCTTGCCGGGCCCGTCCTAGTAACTCATCCTCGGTGCCCCGCAACCAAAGAGGTTATTCCCACATCCATCCTGCACATTTATAGGGTACTCAATAGTAGTAACTGAGAGAGGGATCTCGGAGTCCTAGTGGACAATCATTGAAAAATAGGAGCCCAGCCGTGTGCAGGAACAGCAGCCAAAAATGCCAACACAGTTCAACGCTGCATTAACAGAGGGAAAGAATTAAAATCAGGTGAAGTGTTAATACCCCTTTGTAAGGCCTTGTTAGGGCCACACTTGGAATAATGGATCCAGTTTTGGTCGCCACGATGTAAGGAAAAGATGTGGAGACTCTGGAAAGAGGGCAGAGAAGAGCAACAAAGAAGATTAGGGGACTGGAGGCTGAAGGATACAAAGAACCATTGTGGGAATTGGGTATGTCTGGTTTAAGGAAAAGAAGGACCAGGGGAGACAGGATAGCAGAGTCTTCCAGTATCTCAGGGGCTGCCCCAAAGAAGAGGGAGTCAAGCTATTCTCCAAAGCCCCTGAAGGCAGAGAAGAAGCAACGGATGGAAACTAACCCAGGAGAGAAGCAACCTAGAATTAAGGAGAAATTTCCTGACAGTTAGAACAATTCATCAGCGGAACAGCTCGCCACCAGAAGTTGTGAATTCGCCAACACTGGAAGTTTTAAATAAGTGATTGGACAACCATTTGTCTGAAATGGTATAGGGTCTGCCTCCTGAGCAAGGGGTTGGACTAGAAGACCTTTAAAGTCCCTTCCAACTCTGTTATTCTCTTCTGTCTTGCCCTCAAAGGGGAAAGTGATGTGTCCCCATTCAAGGACCAAACATATCTGACTGGCAGGTGGTGGGATTGCACTGCTGGCTGGTTGCTATTGCAGGTGGTCCTCGACTTAACGACCCCAATTGGGAGCGGGATTTCCGGTTGTTACGCGAGTCATGCAAAATTTGCCTTTTTTTTTTGCGGCCACGGTTGTTAAGAGAATCACTGCCGCTGTTAAGTGAAATCGTGTGGTCGTTAAGCGAATCCATCCCCCCCCCCATTGGCTCTGCTTGTCACAAAGAGGGATTGTGTGACCCCAGGATGCTGCAACTGTTGTAAATAACATGGCTGTTGCCTAAACTTTGATCGTGGGGGAATGCTGCAACGGTCATAAGTGTGAGGACCTGGCCGTAAGTCAGGTATATTTTCCCTTCAGTGCTCTTGTAACTTCGAACAGTCGCTAAATGAAGCCTTGTTACCGTAGCTCTGACTGCATTGAGCTCCTTTGACTACAAAGCCTCCATGACGGACGAAGTCACTTCTATGAAAAAGACGTAAAACATTTCCTCTCCCCTCTTGTGTTGTACACAACTGTCCTTTTTTTGGTGGTGGTGGGGGGAGTTTCCCCAGAAAAAGTGGGGGGCAGGGAGAAAAAATAACGGGGGGCCTCTGGGAGCTACAACTGGCTGAGAAACTTTTGGGAGCGCTATCGGAATTCAGAAACATCTACACAAAAACACAGACGGTTGGGCGGGTGCGTGTACGGTACTTGCAAGATTATGTGTATGTGTGCGTGGTGGTTCTGTTCGGTTGCGGGTTGCTTTTTGCTCCCCCACCCCTGTAGATGACAAAACTTCAATGGATGGGAAAAAACAAAACAAAAAACTTATGTCAAAAAGATTAAAAGATGTTAATAATAAATGCAGAGGCCATAGGTTTGCATACATGACTCGGGGAGCATGTGTGGTTTTTGCATCCAATTCGAACGAGCACCACGACTTCGGTCGCATTGGCGCACTTGGGTTGGAGGTGGGGTTCATACCGGTGAGAGCAGGGGGGGGGGTCCAATTCAAGACCTTCAAGGGGGCTTAAAATCTGGCCCACTGGACCAGCGTGGACATATCAAAGGACCGGCTGTTGGGGCTCCAACATGCACCCCCATTGAACTCTTAAGTCTCGAGCCGCATCTCTCAGAGCAAAGAAAAAAATTCATTAGGACTTGACATGTTGGCCTTTCCTGGTTGTAGCCGACTCTTAAGACACATCATTCATTTCCCCCTTGACCCCGGTCTTCCCCCCACCGACCCCCCTGGATGTATATTCTCAGGGGTGGGATTCAAAGTTTTAACAACTGGGTCTGTGGGCGTGGCTTAGGTGGTGGGCGTGGCTTGGCAGTCATGTGACAGGTGGATGTGGCTTGGTGGTCATGTTATTGGCTGGGTGTGGCCAACTCAATATCACTCACATCGAGGCACGCATCTCCTCGCCTGGCCTCTCATGACTGTGGGGATGCTGCAACAGTCGTAAGTGTGAAAAACGGTCATAAGTCACTTTGTTCAGTGCCATTGTAACTTTGAATGGTCCACTCCACACAAGCAAAGTACCAGCAAAGGAGGGGGAAAAAACTCCAGAGACGTTCCAGAGACAGGAAATCTAGTCCTGCCAAGAATGTAATAAGGGTTAACAGAGAGGCAGTTTCTGTAAGCAACTCCAGAATGTTTCCTTCCTGCCTTCCTTACAGGATTAGCCCTGTAATTTCTTCTAACAATGGGTTCCCCGAACTGCTTAGAATGTTAACAACCGGTTCTAGTGAATAGGTGCGAACTGGTAGAATCCCACCCCTGTATATTCTCCAATGGGACACATCCATAGCCAAGAGTCATCCATCATGCTCTCCAGTAATAATCTTGCGTGCCAACAACTTCGGCTGCCAAGGGGATTATCTGAAGCATTTAAGGAATGCACTGCTTTCCCCCCCCACTCCCTGTCTGCTGGCAACTAAAAAGACCAAAGGAGTATTGTTTAGTGGACTGGCAGTGCCTATGCCAAACAAAATGGGCTATGGGGGAGGGCTGCATGGCCCGTTTTTGGCCTCCCCGGCCTCCAACAGAACTCTGCCAGGCAAAAACAGGCCGCACAGACGGGTGCACCGCTACCGATTCGTACCGGTTTGGGCGAACCGGATGCTAGTTTTACATCTGGTTCACCTTACCGGTAGTTACGACTGGCTGGCCCCACCTACACCTCCCCTCCCGTCTCACGATTCCCCACACAGCCTGTTTTGGAACTCAGGTAAGTACAGGGTCCATGCAGAGGCTCGGAGAAGGTGAAAAACGGGTCTCTTGGGGGGCTCTGGAAGGCCGGAAACGGACCTGTTTCCAGCCTCCCGAGCCCTGGGAGGGTGAAAATGCCCCCCTGAATTTTGATCAGGTGACCACAGGGATGCTGCAACGGGCTGTGTGCAAAACAGTCCTAGGTCACTTTTTTTAAGTGCCGTTGTAACTCCAAATGAATTGTTGTAAGTCAAGGACTATCTACATTGTGACTGTCCATGTAGCCAGTGTCAATAAACACGGATGCCCTTCGTGTCTGTAGAGATTCTCCGTCATCCAGGCCATGGTTGTCCCAAAGGTGCCTTTTTTTTCAAGAGGCAACTGGACTTTCTGTTTTTTTCTTTGAAGACGTTTTGCTTAAAACGAAGCGACGTGGTCATTCCAAGCGTTGCAGGAATAGTGGAAAAGCTCTTCAGCCAACACAACCTACGTGCGCACGTCAAGCCCAAGAATACACTAAGGCAGAAAAGCTTGTCCACCCCAAGGATAAAGCATCCAGACACGAACTGAGCCATGTGGTATATAGGCAGTCCAACGCAGTGAGATATGTGCAAGTTTGGGGAAACAAAACCACCACTTCACCAAGGCCTGGCACAACATAGGAGAACAAACCCTTGCAGGAATAAATCCTCGCAGGAACTGGGTATGTCCAGTCTGATGAAAAGAAGGACTAGGGGTGATAGGATAGCAGTGTTCCCATATCTCAGGGGCTGCCCCAAAGAAGAGGGAGTCAAGCAATTGTTCAAAGCCCCTGAAAGGCAGGACGAGAAGCAATGATTGGAAACGAACCAAGGAGAGAAGCAACCTGGAATTAAGGACAAATTTCCCGACAGAACAATTAGTCAGTGGAATAACTTGTCTCCAGAGGCTGTGAATGCTCCAACACTGGGAGTTTTTAAGAGGTTGGGATGACCATTTGTCTGAAGCGATGTAGGGTTTCCTGCCTAAGCAGGGGGTTGGACTAGAAGACCTCCAAGGTCCCTTCCAACTCTGTTATTCTATTATTCTAAACCCACCAGGGCAAGATTTAAAAGACAAAAGTCCACCTGCATTTAAAAGACAAGAGGCTCCTCTTCTGAAGACTTTTTTTTTTTGAGAGAGAAGAAAACTGGTTTGAAAGAGGGGTCCAAGAGGCCATCTGTGTCCAAATGGGAACAGAGGGGGAGGGATAGGACCCCATCTACCTCCAGTCTGCAACCCGGGTCCTTTCAGCAGTTCCAAGAAGGCTCCACCCCCATTTGCACCACTCAGGTGACCCTGAGGACACAGGTAAACCTCAAGGACCCTCTAAAACAGGGGTGTCCAACCTTGGCAACTTTAAGACTTGGGGACTTCAACTCCCAGAATTCAACTTTAAGACTTGTGGACTTCAACTCCCAGAATTCAACTTTAAGACTTGGGGACTTCAACTCCCAGAATTCCTCAGCCAGCAAAGCTGGCTGAGGAATTCTGGGAGTTGAAGTCCACAAGTCTTAAAGTTGCCAAGGTTGGACACCCCTGCTCTAAAAGGAGGCAAAGGACCAGCTGTCTGCAAGGAGTATAAATCCTTCCCTGCTCCCACTGTCCAGTCAAAACTAAAGAAGCCTCTTGGAGGAGAAGTGAAATGTCTTCAAAGAAAAAAAACAAAGTCCAGTTGCCTCTTGAAAAAAAAAATCACCTTTGGGACAACCATGGCCTGGATGACGGAGAATCTGTAGAGACTTTTAGCTATACAATTTGGGATATGAGCAGCCTTGGGAGGGTGTTGGGAGCAGGAATGGATTTCCAGAGGAAAACAAATTGGGAGACTACAAAACCATTTGCACCGCTCAGGTGACCCCGAGGACACAGACAAACCTCCAAGTGGCCTCAAGGACCCTCTAAAAGGAGGCAAATGACCAGCTGCCTGCAAGGAGTGGAAATCCTTCCCTCCCCCACTATCCAGTCAGAGCTGAGGAAGCTTTTCGGATGAGAAGAGAAACATCTTCAAAAGAACAGAAAAAAAACCCAGAAAGTCCAGTTGCTTCTTGAGAAAAAAAACAAAAAACAAAACACTTCTGGGATGATGGATACCCTTCCCTGCTTCTTCCAGCCGTGTCCTTTCCTTCCTTTGTTGACAGGGCGCATTGTGAGGTAGGCCGGATCTTCTTACGGAAGGAAAAACGAGCATCAAGGTGACCCTGGTCCACCTCCACATCTATTTTTAAGGCATCTGTCCCTACTTAGCACCTGCCAGACAGTCTCCCTTCCACCGCCATCCCCTCTGCAGGCACAGCACACACCGTTCTCTGGATCCTGAAAGAGAGGTGGGTTGTCATTTCTGCACACACACACACACCCACAGCCCGTTCCACGTGTTGCTTATATAAAAGCATTATATAATACAATTATACAACAGGTGTGGCAGACAAAAATACAACAGGTGTGGCAGATTTTAGGGGAGTGCCATTCCCTTCATTTAAACCTGCTTCGCCTTCCCTGGGTTGTGCCTTATTTAGCAGGGAAAAGCCCCATTTGTTTCCCCCTTTCCGGGAGATATTCCGACACATGGAGCTGCTCGGATCCTGGGAATGCACCCTATATTAGCCGTTGCAGATGGCAGGAGTTGTTGCTACAAGAGGGGAACAAAAATAACTTCAAATTCAAGGGGAGAAGCAATCTGGAATGAAGGAGAAACCTCCAAAGAGTGAGGACGATCAACCAGTGGAACAGCTCGCCACTAGAAGCTGTAGGGGCTTCATCGCTGGAGAAGAGATTGGACAGCCCTTTGTCTGGAATTGGTATCTTGGTTCCCCTTCTTGAGCAGGGGTTTGGACTAGTCCAGGGGTCGCCAACCTTTTGGACCTCAGGGACCGCCAAACTCGTCATTTTAAATCCCGCGGACCACTAATAGGAATATTTTGATTGACGGTGGCTTGCTGATGTTGGTGGGAAAGTCAATCCCATATTCCTGAGCTGCAGGAGTCACAGGACTGGCCCTTTGGTCATCCCGGAGCAGCTGCTCCTCCTCCTCCTTCCACCTGGGTGTACCGGCCTGCCAAGGGCTGGAGGAGCTGCTCCGGGATGACCAAAGGGCCAGTCCTGTGACTCCTGCAGCTCAGGAATATGGGATTGACTTTCCCACCAATGTCAGCCAGCCACCCCGGGGCGCATTTCCCTCCCCCGCCATTGGTCTTACCTTCCAGTTCCAGCTCCCGTGGCTCTACTCAAGGTTGGTGCTCGGCCGAAGGGTGGGGGGCCAGTGGGTGGGCAGGCCATGTGGGTGGCGCAGCCTGGATTAATTGCTTTTGGAGGGGGGGGGACATTTCTCTGCGGACCACCACCATTTTCTCACAAACCACCAGGGGTCCCCGCCCCACTGGTTGGCGACCACTGGACTAGAAGAATTCCAAGATCCCATTCTATGATTCTATGGAAGGGGAAGGGGAAGGGAAGGGGAGGGGAGGGAAGGGGAGGGAGGGCAATGGTTGGAAACTAATCAAGGAGAGAAGCACCTAGAACTAAGGAGAAACTTAATGAATCCAACATTGAGGACAATTAACCCATGGAACAACTTGCCTCCAGAAAGCTGTGAGTGCTTTATCGCTGGAGGCTTTTTAAGAAGAGACAGGACAGCCACTTGTCTGAAATGGTATAGACTCTCCTGCTTGAGCAGGTGGCTGGACTAGAAGACCTCCAAGGTCCCTTCCAACTCTTGTTGTTCTGCTATCCTTCCTTCCTTCCTTCCTTCCTTCCCTACCCTTCCTTCCTTCCTTCCTTCCTTCCTTCCTTCCTTCCTTCCTTCCCTACCCTTCCTTCCTTCCTACCCTTCCTTCCTTCCTTTCCTTCCTTCCCTACCCTTCCTTCCTTCCTTCCTTCCTTCCTACCCTTCCTTCCTTCCCTTCCTACCCTTCCTTCCTTCCTTCCTTCCTTCCTACCCTTCCTTCCTTCCTTCCCTACCCTCCCTTCCTTCCTTCCTTCCTTCCTTCCTTCCTTCCCTACCCTTCCTTCCTTCTTTCCTTCCTACCCTTCCTTCCTTCCCTTCCTTCCTTCCTTCCTTCCTTCCTTCCTTCCCTACCCTTCCTTCCTTCCTTCCTTCCTTCCTTCCTTCCTTCCTTCCTTCCTTCCTTCCTTCCTTCCTTCCTTCCTCCTTCCTACCCTTCCTTCCTTCCTTCCTTCCCTTCCTTTCCTTCCTTCCTGGAGAGGCTGCTGGCTTTTAGATCAGCCGTCACCGGCGTCTGATTTGAAGCCGCAAACTGCTGAACAATTACAACTCCAAAACTTTGAAAAAAAAAAATCCCGTTTTATTCGCCGATTACCTTGGGGGAAATCCAGGATTTTTTTGTTCTTCCCAGTCCAAACACGCAACCACAAAACTCCCATTTTTCATCCCAGCAGCTCACTTCCCAGATCCAAGCAGGAGAACTCAAGAGCTTGCAACAAGCTCCTCTGTGGTTCTTCTCCCAACCGTGGCAGATTTGGGGTTCTCATTCGGTTGGGTTTAACGTTCATAAACCCCGCCCTGGTGGGGGGGGGGGCTCGAGACGCCCACTGGGCCCTGCTGTCCTCCACAGCGGCCGTCAGAAAAGTCCTTGCTGGTGGGGCCTCGGCTTGCTACCGTAAGTAGTAGTCGATCACTGCGGAGAAGGCGGCGAAGCCCCCGCAGCCGAGGACCCCAGCTTTGAGGCCGGCTGCAAGGAAAGGAGAAGTCGATCATTTATGATTTATTTATTCCATTTGCAGGGAGTCCTCGCTTAGCGACTGCTCAAAGTTATGACAGAACCCGTCAGAGCTACCGACTGCCCAGTTTGGAAGTTGGCTTTTCCCCTCCAGTTGCAAATGCATTGGGGGCGTTTTGCAACTGGCCCATGTTTATGGCTGTTTGCAGTATCCCACGGTGGGACAATAAAGGCTTCGTTTAGCATCATATTCTTTGAATGATTGCAGCATTTACTTAATGATTATTGCAAAAAGAAAAAGGGGGGGGCTGTAAATGCTCACGTGGTAGCCCGCTTAATGACTGGCAGAATTTACATAAATTCTGGGCTCAGAGAGGGTCGTTAAGTCGAGGACTACCTGTGTAAAGCCACCCGTCTCGTTTTCACATGGCTCTGGGCCGCTTACAGTAAAATACACAATATTAAGTGAAAATAAAACGTAGCAGCCGGGCACTATCTAACCAATCATTCACACAGACCAGAGATGGGCTCCATCCTGTACCTGAGACCCCAAAAGCCAAAAGGGAGTCCTTGCTGGCAGAGGAATTCTGGGAGTTGAAGTCCATCCATCTTAAAATATATTTCCTGGAGGATTCTGGGAGTTTGAAGTCCACACGGCTTCAATTTGTCAAGGCTGAGAAAACACTGGGCCGGATTCATGCATCACAGTCCATCGTGGTTTACGTTTGTCTCTTGGTTCGTGCACAATTTATAAACCCTACTAGGGAAGGATACTCCCAACAGAAGCAATAGCTCTGAAGGCTCAAAAAGAGGCTCAAAACCTCCTGTGGCTCTCTACAAAAATGATTTTATTTTTTATTCCAAAAGGCAACTGGATTTTTTTTGTGTTTTTGTTTTTTCCCTTGAAAACGTTTTGGCTTCTCATCCAGTTGAGTTCAGTTCAGCAGAACCTAAGAAGCTGCTTGGATGAGAAGTGAAACAAAACATTTTCAAAGGGTGGGGGGGGGGAAAAAAGCAAGAAAGTCCACTTGGTTTTTTGGTAAAACACTTTTGGGACAAGCATGACCTAAAGCAGTGATGGCTAACCTATGACAGCGTGTCCGTGAGCCGAGGCACTTGCTGGCTGTTGGTGGGGGAACCGCACATTTAGAGCTGCCTTGACGCTCCAATCCCTGCTCCAGCTTTGCGTGGGGCGGTGTAGCTGCGGACTTTGCAGCAAGAACCAGTTTTAACCGCCATAAACTGGGTTTGTCGGTTTCTCCCCAGGCGCTAACAGAAGGAGATCATGGTTACCTAATGGCCTTCGGACACTCCTGCACCTAGCCTGACAGGGAGTTCCACGCCCTGTGTGTCCCCAGCCCAGTCCGTCTAACCAAGTTTTGATATTTCTTGAAGGGACCACCCGAGGAAGGCTCCCTTTTCCCCGATCACACCAAGCTGGTCCTTACTGACCTAAAGGATTGGGAATCTCCATGGATATCTCCCCTAACCCCCCAAAAATATTTAAATCAATCCAGTTTTTAAAAAAAGAGCTTGCTTGGGGTACCATTCAATACACTTAAGGGACATTAGAGCTTGGCATTTTGAAAAAGAAATTTCTTTGCTGGCCCGGCTCCTTTTAAAAAAACGAAATAACTAAAGATTTCCACCGCCAACGAGGCACTCGCCTCGTTTGAACCCTGCGTAATATTACACTTGCTTCCACCTTGGCATCCTCGGGGGAAGACACGTGAGCTGTGAATCCCAGAAAGAGTGGCAGGCTGCCCATGTTCTGGCAAGCCGATGCCTCGGCTTCCGCCAGCTGCAGTCAGGGCTGTGTTGCCAAGGGCAGCTTCTTCGTACAGGAATGCCTGGGCCTCCGTCCCGCTGTGGCTCCGGGGAGCCTGTCCAAACAGCCTGGAAGGCAAGCGCTCACCTCTGAAACCGATGGCCCCGCCGGTGATGCATCCGCTGGCGACGCTGTTCTTCCAATCGGATTTGCCTCGGTACTAGGGAAGCGAGAAAAGAGGCGGTCAAGAAGCCACCACCCATGTTTAACGTCCCTTCTAAAAAGTTGGGAGGATATAATAAAATAGAATAAAATAGAATAAGAATAGAGAATAAAATAGAGAATAGAAAATAGAGAATAGAATTAGAATAGGGTAATAGAATAGAATTAGAATAGAGAATAAAATATAGAAAATACAGGGAACAGAATAAGAATATTAAAAATAGAACAGAATAGAATAAGAATTTAAAATATAGAATAGAATAGAGAATAGATAGAATAAGGATTTTAAGAATAGAACAGACTAGAATAAGTATTTAAGAATAGAATATAGAATAGAATAAGAATTTAAAAATAAAATATAGAATAAAATATATAGAAAATAGAGAATAGAATAAGAATAAAATATAGAATAGAATAATAGAATAGAATAGAGAATAGAATAGAGAATAGAATAGAGAATAGAATAGAATAGAATAGAACAGAGAATAAAAATATAGAATAGAATAGAAAACAGAGAATAGAATAGAATAGAGAATAGAATAGAATAGAATAGAATAGAATAGAATAGAATAGAATAGAATAGAATAGGTTGTGAAGAGCTTCTTTCATGACTGGAAACTGTCAGGCCCAAAGAACCAAAACCAATCTGTGGAATAAAGATAGTCCTCAACTTACAACCGTTCATTTAGTGACATTCAAAGTGACTACAGCACTGGGGAAAAAATCTGCCTTAAGACCGTTTTTCACACAACGACCACTGAAGCATCCCCAGGATTAAACTTTAGACACTTGACAAGACTCACATTTATGACAGTTGCAGTGTTCCCGGTGGTGTGTGTGTGTGTGTGTGTGTGTGTGTCATGTGATCCCCTTTTGCAACTTTCTGAGGAACCAATTCAATGGGGAAGTCAGATTCACTTAACAACGGTGGCAAGAAAGGTTGTAAAATGGGGGCAAGGCTCACTTGACAAGTGTCCGGCTTAAACAGGGAACTTGGGGGCTTAACTGTGGTCGTAAGATGAGGACTACCTATAGCTCTTTATTGCTCTTCGCCTACAAACAGAAGTTTCCCAGACTAAAGCAACTATCTGCATAAGTATTAGATATACTCTGTGAATTTATATTTATTAAATTTATATTTCGTAAATATGAGCCGTGGTGGGGCAGTGATTAGAATGCGGTACTGCCGGCTACTTTGGCTGACTGCCGACTGCCTTCAATTTAGCAGTTCGAATCTACCAGGCTGAAGGTTGACTCAGCCTTCCCTCCTTCCAAGGTGGGTAAAATGAGGACCCAGAGTGTTGGGGGCAAGAGGCTGGCTCTGTAAACCGCTTAGAGACGGCTGGAAAGCACGGGGAAGCAGTATATAAGTGCAAGTGCTATTCCTTCCTTCCTTCCTTCTTCCCTTTTTTCCTTCCTGTGGCACAGTGGTTAGAATGCAGTATGGCAGGCCAACTCTGCCCCCGGTCTGGAGTGCGATCCTTACCACCTCAAGGTTGACTTGGCCTTCCATTCTTCCAAGGTGGGTAAAATGAGGACCCAGAGTGTTGGGGGCAAGAGTCTGACTTTGTAAACGGCTTAGAGAGGGCTGGAAAGTGGCATATAAGTCTTAAGGCCTATTGTTTGGGGAGGAAGGGAAGGGAAGGAGGGAGGAATCCATAGTGGCACAGTGGTTATAATGCATTATTGCAGACTAACTCTGCCCATTACCAGGAGCTCGATCCTGACCTGCTCAAGATTGACTCGGCCTTCCATCCTTCCGAGATGGGTTAAATGAGGACCCAGAGTGTCGGGGGCAAGAGGCTGACTCTGTAAACTGCTTAGAGGCAATATAAAGTGGTATATAAGTCTAAGGGCTATTGCTATAGGATGCCCATCTGAGGCGACTAGAGAGGGTCGGCCTTCACCCTCTTCCTATTTATTTTCCAAGCTCTGCTGTCTCTGCGGACTGCATTCCGCCACAAATTTTATGCTGATGATATAAAAACCATCAGTGAAGCAAAAATGATAATGAGGTATGGGATCTTGGGCACCGCTGACTATACACCTGTGTCTGTGTCCCAGTCGAAGCAACCCAAGAGTCTGAACTCTGGAAAGGCTGGCGACTGAGAGGCTCTTTGAAAGCCACAGTTCCCGAAGGTAATGATACTTTAATGACTGCCTTTGCTTAGATCCCTCTCGGAAACCGCACGTATTTTTCTTATATTAAAAACAAAATGCATTAATGCATTAGGGATCCTCCCTATCCTCTGAGCTCGAAGGAAAACCAGACGGTGCCAGAGAAAGAGCTCTAAACACAGGATGTGGGCAGCTCTGGTTACAAGGACACCGAAGGACGGAGACTGTCGCCCTTCCTCTTCTTGTTTTTAAGGGAATTAAACCAAGATCCTGGAACATAAGGCTGGAAGGAACCCCGGAGGCCTTCTAGCCCAACCCCCTGGCTCAAGGTAGGAAGACTTTCATACCATCCTGGTCAAATGGTTGTCCGGTCTATTCTTGAAAACCTCCAGCGATGGGAGCCCCCACACTTCCAGCAGGCAAGCTGTTCCGTGGATTAATTGTCCTCACGGTCAGGAAATTTCCCCTTAATTCGAGGTTAGATCTCTCTGTCATGATTGTTTGTTCACCCATTGCTTCTCGTCCTGCTCTCTGGTATGTTGGAGTATAATTCTCTGCAACAGCTCTAAAGGACTGGAAGATCTTTGTTGTTGCTGTTAAGCGGCTAAGTCAGGCCTGACTCCTCCTCATGACCCTACGGAGCACAGCGCTCCACGTTTCTCCCCCACTCCCCGCCATCTTCCACCGTCTCCTAGAGTTTGCCCAAATTCACGTCCGTTGTGTTGATGACGCTATCTATCCGTCTCGTCCTCTGCCGTCCCCTTGCCCTTTTGCCTTCCATCCTCCTCACTCGAGGAGTCCTTTCTTCTCATCGGATGGTCAAAAGTATTGGAGTTTCAGGGAAGACTGCTATCAGGTCCACCCTAATTCTTCTCTTCAACAGGCTAGATCAGGGGGTGTCAAACTCAAGGCCCGGAGGATGAATCTGGCCTGCGGGGTGCTTAGATCTGCCTCGGGAGGGTTTCTGCTGGCGGAGGCTTGCAGGAGGCAGCCACGGCTGAAAACGGAGCTTGGGAGCCCGTTTTCGCGGACAGACGGCTCAGGCCACACAGGTGCCCCCAAGTTGGGCACAACAACCCTGGCCACGCCCACCCCGGCCCCCTGAGGTCAAACACAACCCTGATGCAGCCCTCAATGAAAGAGACACCCCTGAGCTAGGCATAGCTCGCAAATGAAGGAAAATATACGTGCTCCCAGGATAATGTTGCGGGATTCAATCGGAGTCGGTCACCGGGGCCAGAGGTCTATTCTTCTAGGATTCTGGACTCGTGGAGCCCATCCTCAAGGAACTTCTCTCCCTCCGGAAAGTGTGCATTGGGCTGTTCTGTGGCCTTCTAAGAACATGAGTGAGCAGTTAAGACAAGGACACTCGAACTCATTAGTAGCCTCACACTGCAAGGAACAAGGACATGCATTCTATTTCGTGACTACTACGATTGTCGGCCGAGCAGGGGCAAAAATAGCCAGAGAAATGATTCAAGCCTGGGAAACAAGCCCCTTGTTAAGTCAAAGGATGTGCTGATTTACTATCAGCTTACCACATACTTAGGAGCTGAAGGTGCAGCAGCACAAGGAAACATCAATGTGTTAACAGCCCGCCACATGGTCCTAATTAACAACTAAAAGCCACACACAACCAGGCACCACATAAATACCATGTTTCCCCGAAAATAAGACCCTGTCTTGTATATTTTTTTGCCACCCAAAAAGGCACCAGGTCTTATTTTGGGGGGATGTCATCCACTGACTAACCTCACTTGCGCACATCGCCCCCGGCCTCCTTTTTGCTGTCAGAGGCCTTCAGGAACTTCTTCTTCTGCAGCCAGCAAGGCTTTCCTGAAGGCCTCTGCAGCCGATAAAAGAGCTCTGGGTTGATCCCGAGTTTTGTTATCAGCTAGAGACCTTCATGAAAGCCTTGCCAGCCTTGCCGGCTGCAGACGAAATGGACCGGCAAGGCAGATGTCGGGGTGTGCGAGGCCTGGCTATACCTGTTCCAAAGGTAAGTAGTAAGGCAGCTCCACCCTCCATCTCCACCCTAGCTTAATTTTTACCCATTCACTCTGGAGTGGGCGGGATCTTAATTAGGGCTTATTTTGGAGGTAGGGTTTATATTGGGTGCATGTGTAAAAATCAAGCTAGGACTTACTTTCAGGGTAGGTCATATTTTCGGGGAAACTGGATACTATGCATACAACAGCCCAGCTGAAGAATGAAAAGTTCCCTGAGGATGGCCTCCAAGTAGGAGTCTGAAAGTTTGGAAGAATAAACCTCTAGTTTGTATATATATATATATACCTCCTAGCTCTCTCTCCCTCAACCGTTCATCATACGATATAGTCCCCAGACCCTTTTCTCAATCAAGATCAAAACAAGGAAGTTACTCACAGATTCCACCAGGCATTCAGTGCAAGAGAACATTGCACCCACGATGGCAAAGTTTTTGGCGTACGACATTCCCCGCTGCCCCATATCTTTCAAGACTTCTCTGGCTGTCGGCGTGCGGTAGGGATCCTTAGGGTCAAAGCCCACGTTGGTATCGATGCCAGCGGTGAACACGCCAAAGGCACCTCCCAGGACGAAACCTGCCAGATCAGAATTGCAAAGAGGTCAGTCAAGGGCACTTCACCCAAGACTGAAATGATGGATGCATGTCTGGAGAATCGTGCAAATGGGGAGTCAAAGGGCTTGCTTTCATGCCATCTCCACTTTACAAGGTAGTCATACACAGGTAGTTCTTCTCTTACAGCCACACTTTTGAGCCCAACATTTCTGTTGCTAAGCAAGACAGTTTTTCAGTAAGTTTTGCCGCTTTTGAGAGCTTTCTTGCCATATTTAAGTGAATCGCTGTACTTAAATGAATCATTTGGTCATTAAGTGAATCTGGCTTTGTCCATGCACTGTGCGTGGAGATGGGGAATGCTAGTCCCGCTTTAGGCATGAAAGCTGGCTTGGTGACTTTGAGCCAATCACCAGGAGACAGTGAGTTCTAGTTCTCACCTTAGGAATGAAAGCTGGCTGGGTGACCTTGAACCAATCACCAGGAGGTGAATTCTAGTTCCTGCCTTATGAATGAAAGCTGGCTGGGTGACTTTGAACCAATCACCAGGAGGTGAATTCTAGTTCCTGCCTTATGAATGAAAGCTGGCTGGGTGACCTTGAACCGATCACCAGGAGGTGAATTCTAGTTCCTGCCTTATGAATGAAAGCTGGCTGGGTGACTTTGAACCAATCAACAGGAGGTGAATTCTAGTTCCTGCCTTATGAATGAAAGCTGGCTGGGTGACCTTGAACCAATCAACAGGAGGTGAATTCTAGTTCCTGCCTTATGAATGAAAGCTGGCTGGGTGACTTTGAACCAATCACCAGGAGGTGAATTCTAGTTCCTGCCTTATGAATGAAAGCTGGCTGGGTGACCTTGAACCGATCACCAGGAGGTGAATTCTAGTTCCTGCCTTATGAATGAATGAAAGCTGGCTGGGTGACTTTGAGCCAATCACCAGGAGATGATGAGTTCTAGCCTTGGGCATGAAAGCCAACTGGGTGACTTTGAACCAATCACCAGGAGAAAGTGAGTTCTAGTTCCTGCCTTATGAATGAAAGCTGGCTGGGTGACTTTGAGCCAATCACCAGGAGATGGTGAGTTCTAGTCCCGCCTTATGCATGCAACCCAACTGGGTGACTTTGAGCCAATCACCAGGAGACTGGGAGTTCTAGTCCTGCCATGGGGCCAGCTGAGTGATTTTGGGCCAATCCCTCTCTCTCTCTCAGCCCAGCCCACCTCACAGGGTTGTTGTTGTGGGGAAAACTGGAGGACGGGGCAGTATTACGTTGTTCCCTGCCTTGAATTATTCATAACAACAATAAAGGTGGGTTAACACAGAAGGCCGATAGCTAAATTTCATAAATGCATGAAAACAAGATAGCTCTTTGAGAAGGGTGGCCAATTGTTAAATAAATGAAAATAAACAATTGAAAATAAATTTTCTGGCAAACCTAGCCTCCTCCTTCCTGGGGGTGAGGAGCTACCTCACCCATCATCCTCACCCACTCCGGAGCCCCGAGGCAGGAATGGCGCGCTAGAGTTGCAACTCTCTCCACGGCCGCCAGGGGGCAGCAGAGAACCGCAGAAGTTCCTCTCTATCGCCCCCTAGCGGCCGCCTGGAATATCACAGGGTGATGGGAGTTGTAGTCCTCGTGACTCTAGCGAGGCAGAGAGGGGAGGGGTTGAAGTCGGCCTTCCAGGCCCCCTCGGAAGACACCCACCGCCGACACAGGCCAGCGTCGCCTTGAAGGCGCAGCTTTCCATGGCGCGCTCGACCATCTTCTGCTCGGGGCTCTTGACGGGCGCCGGGAAGCCCCCGAGGACGCCCGGCGGGAAATCCGGCCTCGGGCCTCGCTTTTCGCCCACCAGGTACTCCAGCAGGAGGCTGTACTGCAGCGGCGAGGCCGCTTCCGTCGCCCTGCCGGCTTCATCGGGCTTCTTCGGGGCTCTGGGGAAGGCCGCCGCCATTTGAGCTTCTTTCTCTTCACCCACCTCACAACTCGAAGCCTACAGTTCCCGTCGTGCCGTTCGCCGCTCGCCCCGGCTTTCCCAATAGGGGGAAACCCCGCGGAGCTTCATGGGAAATTTAGTCCAATCCCCGAAGAGGGGAGGGGGGAAAAAAAAACAAACAAACCCTCCATTCGTTTGGATTCGAGTGCGCAAGCGCACCTCTTACCCAATCCCGCTGCTTGGTTTCAGCCGGACTACCATTCCCGGCGTGCCTTCCAAGGTTGGGTGGCCAAATTCGCGTTCGATTGGGCAGATGGGACGTGTAGTTTTTGGTGGGCTCGGGAGTCTTGCGCCCCCTACCGGACCCCTTTGCAAAGCGAAGAATTGCAGAAGGACTGAGCATCTTTAAAAGGACAGGTGAGAAAGCTCAGGTAAGAAGGTTTTTTTTTTTTTTTTTGGAAGGTGAAAGAGGCAGCGGGGTTGGAGGGGGGTACATTTTGCCCTGGGGTGGGGCTGGGGTTTAATGATAATTTTAACCAATAATTCCGATGGATGATGCATTCTGCAAAAAATGTTTCTATTTATAGCATCTGTGTATGTAGTTTAATGCAGATCAATTTGAGAAATGATATTTGCTTGTACGTCTTAAAATCACTCCACAGCTCCATCTTTTATTCCTGTTTGTAGCGCACCTCCTGAATGTGTGGTCTTTTGCAAAGAACAAGGATTTTCCAGACAAAAGGACATTTTTTTAAAAAAACATAAGAAAGCCCCTTAGAGGACAGAATGGGGTGGAATAATAGAGCATTGAAGCCTAAAAAAGCAGGTTAGGGAAAACCTCCTTGGCTTAGAATGTTTATGTAGTTTTGTTGCAACAGATATAGAGGGGTGTAGTCATGGCTTGCTGTGGTTATTTTCTCAGTTTCCCAATTTAGCTGACAGCCCTGGGATTCCCTCCATCCAACTACTGACCAGATCCAAATTAAGTTAGTAAAATTAGCCAAGGTTGGCTAGATGCTGCCATCTAGCTGGAAAAAGCAAAACAACAAACTTAATTTACTGTATTCTGATTACCCATATATCTGAATAAAGTATATCGGTTTGAAATATTGTTCCTCGGTGGCTGTTTAATCTGTAATAACTCAGAGGGTCTGCATTCACCTGATTACTCATTTTCTGGATTTAGTTCACCGAAATTCCAACTAACAAAAGCACCCAGGACACATATCCACCAATTTCCATGTTCAAGCTAAACATTTTAAGAGTGTTGTGTGAACATCGCTGCTATGAACATTTAATTGGAAGGAAGGAAGGAAGGAAGGAGAGAGATGAATGGAGGGTGGGAGAAGGAAGGAGGAATGGAGAGGCAAGCAGGAAGGAAGAAAGGAAGAATTGAAAGGATGGAAAGAAGGGAGGAGGGAGGGAGGAAATGAAGAAAGAATGGAAAGGAAGGAAAGAAGAAAGGAAGGTTGGAGAGAGGAATGGAGGATGGGAGGAAGGAAGGGGGAATGGAGAGGCAAGCAGGAAGGAAGGAAGGGAGAGGGAGGAAAGGAAGAAAGAATGGAAAGGAAGGAAAGAAGAAAGGAAGGATGGAGAGAGAGAGAGAGGAAAGAAGGGTGGGAGGAAGGAAGGAAGGAAGGAAAACTCACTGGAATCAAAGGCGGCTTTCAAGGGCTGGATGTCTGTGGCCACCCCTGAGATCCGATAGATGCCGACCTCGATCTTACAAACTGTGGAAAATGAGAATGTTTTTAATTGCTTTCTATTCTTTCTGTCTATCTTCTTTTCGTTCTTTTTGCTTTTTTTCTCTTTCTTTCCTTTCATTTGTGTATGTGTTGTTGGTTTGTTTTAATTGTAAAATTAATAAAATTTATTTATAAAAAAAGGAAGGAAGGAAGGAGAAATGGAGAGGCAGGAGGGAGGAGGGAGGGAGCCGGGAGGGAGGGAAGGAAGGAAAGGAAAGGAAAGGAAAGAAGAAAGGAAGGATGGGTGGATGGAGAAAGAGAAATGGAGGGAGGGAGGGAGGAGGAATGGAGAGGCAAGTGGGAGGAGGGAGGGAGGGAGGAAGGAAGGAAGGAAGGAAGGAAGGAAGGAAGGAAGGAAGGAAGGAAGGAAGGAAGGAAGGAAGGAAGGAAGGAGAAATGGAGAGGCAGGAGGGAGGGAGCCAGGAGGGAGGGAAGGAAGGAAAGGAAAGGAAAGGAAAAGAAGGAAAGAAGAAAGGATGGATGGATGGATGGATGGATGGATGGATGGATGGAGAAAGAGGAATGGAAGGAGGGAGGGAGGAGGAATGGAGAGGCAAGTGGGAGGGAAGGAAGGAAGGAAGGAAGGAATACTTCCTAGAAGGAATACTTCCTAGGAGCAAAAGAAAAGGGCCTTTGCATCTGTTATTTTTGAGGGAGGGGGAGATCTTAAACACCTAAGCCCAGCTAAAGCAAAACAAAAGCTGACCTTGCAGCTTATTCCGATCTCCCTGTTAAACAATAATCAAAGTCACCACATTCTTTGTTCCGTATTAATTCTACAATGTTTAACATAGCAATGTCCACCTATTGTTCATACGATACTAGCTGGATACCCCTGCTTCGTTATGAAGCTATGCGGTCGGGCTTTGTTTTTGGGGAGGAAAATAAGAGAAAAAAATTCTGTGTCTGCCTACCAGCATCCATCGGTATTCATCTGGCTAGCGTCCTGTCAGTGTGTGAGGAAGTTGAGGGCTGTTTGGAAACTGAAACAGTATTTGCTGTGTGAGCAAGAAGGAGACAGCAAGGAGCCTGGGCGTGGCTTAGCTCAACTGTTCTGTACTAAAGCTGCTTGGTGCTGTGAAACTGAAACTCCTCTGCTCGTGTATTGCATTCGGAGCAGATTTCTCTTCAGGTGGGGAGGGGGAGTAGAACTCCTTAGCATCAGAGCGTGTTAATAATAATAATATAGGAAATATTAATGCTCTGGTGGTCATGTTGAAAAACCCTTTCTTAGTGAGCATTTAGAAGCCAAGAGGAACATAACGTGCCAAATTTCAAGTTTGTAAGCTTTACGGTTCTGGAGATTTTGTGATGATGCGTGAGGGGTATTTCACTTTTATATATATATAGATTAATGTAGTGATATTCAACATATTAGTCATCATATTAACTTATCTCTTTTAACATATCTTCTTCTTTTAACATATCGTCTTAATTTTGTTTCCCCATTTCTAACTTCCATTTTTATTATTTAACCATTGGTAGAATAAATCCCATACCATATAGTATTCAGTTTTCCCTTTCTCTTTAATTGCCAACGTTAATCTATTCATTTCTGCACAGTATTTAGTATTTTCTTAATCCCATTCTCATCTGTAGGTATCTCTTCACTCTTCCAATTTTGTGCCAATACAATCCTAGCAGCAGTTAATATAGGAATAACTAAATATGTATTTTCCTTACTACATTTAAGAAAATTTGAATTAAAAAAAAAAACAAGAACTGGGCGATCGAGGGATTTGACTCGACACAGGAAAACTTGCAGAACTCTTAACGGGGTGGGCTTTTGGGGAGAGAGATGACAGGCAGCTAATGGAGAAAACATTGAGGACTAGAATATTGAAAAGGACGGTAGCCCAGTGAGCAGAACAGCTCTGGGCAAAAGAAGCCAGAACTTGGAGGGAGATTCAAGCGGCAGGAAGATAACAGAGAAAAAAAGGCGAGACAAGGATTCGGGGTTAGGGAAGCTAATCGCAGATTCTCTCTCTCCTTGGCAGTTGGACCCACAATCTGGAAGTGTGTAGGCATCTATCACAAGGTGCCTATATTCTTGCCATCACCATGGGGACAGGATATTTAAGGGAGGAAAATCATCGCTCTTCGCCACAAGGCGGGCTAGGAAACACCAGGAGTTCTTGGGCAATACAAGCCCAAATCCTGACAGAACTGGGTTTTCTTTCTTTCTTTCTTTCTTTCTTTCTTTCTTTCTTTCTTTCTTTCTTTCTTTCTTTCTTTCTTTCTTTCTTTCTTTCTTTCTTTTTTTCCTTCCTTCCTTCCTTCCTTCCTTCCTTCCTTCCTTCCTTCCTTCCTTCTTCTTTCTTATGAATTTTATTTTATTTCCAAGATTAAAACAAAATGTTCTTTCCTGCTTTCTCTCTCTTCTTTCTTACTGTCTGTCTGTCTTTCTTTCTTCCTGTCTTTTTCTTTCTTTCTTTCTGTCTCTGATAAGAATGTTATTTATTTCCAAGGTTGAAACACAATGTTCTCTTTCTTTCCTTCCTTCCTTCCTTTCTTTCTTTTTTTCTTTCTCTCTCTCTCTCTCTTTCTTTTTTTCTTTCTCTGATATAAATTTTATTTATTTCCAAGGTTAAAATTCTTTCTTTCTTTCTTTTTTCTTTCCTTCCTTTTTTCTTTTTATTTCTTATGAATTTTTATTTTATTTCCAAGATTAAAATAAAATGTTCTTTCCTGCTTTCTCTCTCTGTCTGTCTCTCTCTTTCTTTCTGTCTTTCTTTCTGTTTCTGATATGAATTTTATTTATTTCCAAGATTAAAACACAATGTTCTTTTCCTTCCTTCCTTCCTTCCTTCCTTCCTTCCTTCCTTTCTCTATTTCTTTTTTCTATCTCTCTTTCTTTTTTCTTTCTTTCTCTGATAAGAGTTTTGTTTATTTCCAAGGTTCTTTCTTTCCTTTCTTCTTTCCCTCCCTCCTTCCCTCCTTCCTTGTCTTCTCTGATATTAATTTTTATTTATTTCCAAGGTTAAAATACGTTCTTTCTTTCTCCCTCTCCCTCCCTCTCTCCCTCTTTTTTCATTCTTTCTCTGATATGAATTTTATTTATTTCCAAGTTTTTAAAAAAATTATTTCTTTCCTTCCCTCTCTCCCTCCTTCCTTCCTTCTCTTCTCTGATATAAATTTTTATTTATTTCCAAAGTTAAAATACATTCTTTGTTTTCCCCCGCCTCTCCCTCTCTCCCTCCCTCCTTCCTTCTCTTCTCTGACACGAAATTTTATTTCTTTCCAAGGTTAAAATACAAAGTTCTTTCTTTCTTTCTCCCCTCCTCTCCTTCTTTCTCCTCCTCTCCCTCCTCAATCCCTCCCTCTCTCTCTCTGCCCTCCTCTTATATCTCCCCCCTTACTCAGATTGGTAACTGTGGTGTGGGTTGATCCAGCACGACAGCAACGTGCATAAAACAGTCAGCATTCTCAGACAATTATTCTTAAAAATACCCTGCCGTTTCCAACCTTCCATTACATTGGAAGGGGTAGTAGGTGATTTGAGGTGAAGCCTTCCTCCTCTTTGGATGCCTTGCCAGGGAATGCAGCCAGGAGCTTCCCATGTGGATGTCTCTTAAAAGCAAAACGTGGAATTAAATGCCTCTCAGCCCTGAGGGCAAAATGTGCCTTTTGGGTATTTTGTAATTTACAAATGGCTGCGTTTCTACTCCTGACATTAAACGGTCCAGAAAGACAGTTTGCTCCCCGCTGCTTATCCCCACACATTCCCAAAGTCCCTGCACGACAGAGGCTCCTTTTAAGGACAGGTAGTCCTCGACTTACAATGGTTCCATTTAGTGACCGTTTCAGAGTTACAACAGCGCTGGGGGGAAGGACCGTTTTCCACACTTAACGACCGTTGCAGCCTCCCTGTGGGTCACATGATCAAAATTCAGACACTCTGCGAAAATGACTCGTATTTATGACAGTCCTGGGGTCACGTGATCCCCTTTTACGACCTTCCGACAAGTAAATAGAGAAGACAGGTTCACTTAATGGCCGTGTCATTAACCTAACTGTCAGGGCTCCGGCAGTTCCCCCCTTTTTAAATCCTGAGTCTCGAGCCAAACTTCCAAAACTTCCAAAGGATTTATTGGGAGTTAAACTGTCCGGCACTGCCTGGGTGTAGCCGACTCTGACGCACATCATTCATTGTCACCCTTGACCCTGGTTTTCTCCCCCACCCCCCTGGGTGTATCGTAATTCGTATTCTCCAATGGGACACCTCCATAGCCCAGAGTCATCAATCATGCTCTCCAGTTAGAATTTTGCACAGCAGAAACTTCAGTCACCTAGTTACTATCTTTGAAAAACTACATATGGAATGCACTTTCGATTTCCAAGCAGGAATAGCTAACACCCAAAAAGATAGGCTCAAGATCCAGACTAGAACACTGGGCCGTATCTAACAAAATGAAATTCAATGTAGAGAAAAGGAAAGTCCTACACTTAGGCAAGAAAAACCCAAAGGACACATATAATAGACTGGGTGAAACCAGGCTCAATAGCAGGAACTGGGAGGGGGATCTCGGAGTCTTAGTGGACAACCAGCTGAATATGAGCCAGCCGTGTGCAGCAGCAGCCCAAAAAGCCAATGCAATCCTAAATTTTATTAACAGAGGGATACAATCGAGATCAAGGGAGGGACTAATACCACTCTATAAAGCCTTAGTAAGGCCACACCTAGAGTACTGCATCCAGTTTTGGCCACCACACTATAAAAAAAGATGTTGGGACTCTAGAAAGAGTGCAGAGAAGAACAACCAGGAGGATGAGGGGACTGGAGGCTAAAACATACGAAGAACGGTTGCAGGATCTGGGCCTGGCTAGTCCAGGGAAGAGAAGGACCAGGGGAGACAGGAGAGCATCTTCCAATATTTGAGGGGCTGCCCCAGAGAGGAGGAAGGGGGTCAAGCTATTCTCCAAAGCACCTGTAGGCCAGAAAAGGAATAACGGATGGAAACTGAACAAGGAGAGATTCAACCTGGAAATAAGGAGAAACTTTCTGACAGGGAGAACCATCAACCCATGGAACAGAAGTCACCTTGGGAAGTTGTGGGAGCTTCATCCCTGGAGGCTTTCAAGAAGAGATTGGACTGCCATCGGTCAGAAATGGTGTAGGGTCTCCTGCTTGGGCAGGGGGTTGAACTAGATGACCTACAAGGTCCCTTCACACTCTGATTATCTGTTATCTGTTTCTAAGTGTGAAAAACGGTGATAGGTCGCTTTTCTTCCAGTGCCGTCTTCAAATGGTCACTAAACGAACAGTTGTAAGTCCCTGTAACGCATTGGGGAGCGGGGAGGAAATCCCCACGGGATCCTAAAGATCAAAGTCTACCCAGGAAAAGGGTAGGATGGAGATGGCAACGTGTTGGATGCCATGCAAGGGAAGCACGCTTTGGTGTAGCCTTGGAGTAGCCTTGGAGTAGAGAGGGGTCACGCCAGGATTCAGCCCCTAGGAACGTGGCTTGGCTTCTCCCTAAATCCAACAGGAAGACGAGATTTATCTTCTCTAAAACGCACCATAATTACCACCCCGTCTTCGGTCCAAGATTCCCTTTGTGGCTTTTTTTTTTCTTTCTTTCTTTCTTTCCCCTTTGAAATCCCTGCAATTAAAGCCTCGGGTGGAACGGGGGATGTGCAGCTGCCCAGCCTCCTTGGATCCCCTGTCCGATGGACACGTGTCTCCGGGGCGTGGCTGGGCGGGGATGAGTGTCTTTGTAGTAGCCTCCATCACTCTCCAGTATAAGGCAGGGAAGAAAGAAGGGGAAATACTCTACCCGACTCTGTAGTCTCTTCCCCAAACCCCAAAAACTTTAACCTTAGACTGTCTACTATTGACCTCACCCCTTTCCTAAGAGGTCTGTAGGGGGCGTGCATAAGCGCACCAACGTGCCTACCGTCCCTGTCCTATTGTTTCTCTTATTCTTTTATTTTTCTTATATGTAACCATTTCATGTATTCACAACTATGTATACATTTATACTTATTATCTTGTAAACAATTGGCAAATCAAATAAATAAATAAATAAATAAATAAAACAAGATTGGGGCTTTTTCTGTAACCTAGAGCAGGGATTTTCTGGGTGGCCACTTGGTTAAGATGTCCAGACTTCGACTCCCAGAATTCCCCAGCCGGTCAGAATTCTGGGGGTTGAAGTCCGGACAGTTTTCAAGTGGCCAACACTGAGTATTATTGGGTCACCTAAAACTGAGTGTAGTGGACACTCCCCAGAATACAGATAGTCCTCAACTTACAATCATTCATTTAGTGTTCTTTAGTTGGGCCGTGAAACATCTGCAAGAAAACAGCCAATCTCAGAGACTACCAAGGACCCCACAATTCTCCTCCCTCCTCCCCTCTGCAAATCCCTCTCCCTTCTAGCCCTCATGTTGTTACCTAGTAGGGTCATGAAATGTCTGCAAGAAAACAACCTAGCTCAGAGAGCACCAAGGACCCCACAGTCCTCCTCCTCCTCCTCTGGTCCCTAAACAAATGGTTCTAAGTCAAGTCACTATGTGTAAGGTGAATAAAACATAATTTAAATCAGACATCAATCTAGTCACTTCACGGCATCCAGTGATATTTTGTTAGCTGGGAAAGGTGTCACCAGGAATGGGGAACTATGGCCCTTTTATGAATTGGGGGCTTCCACTCCCAGAATTCCCCAGCCGGCATGCTTTGAGGTGGGTGGACTTCAACATGCAGACTAGGGAATTCTGGGAGTTGAAGTCCGCAAGTCATAAAAAGGCCATTCGTTCCTCACTCCTGGGTGTTACCAATAGCCTTTTTGATATGTCCAATGCCCTGTATTAAGACAGCTCTCCTTCTACGGCTGAGAGAGATGCGTTGGACTGCAGAAATAATCTTCTGTATACAGTATATACAAGCGAAATACCACTCATGCATCATCACAAAATCTCCAGAACCGTAAAGCCTACAAACTTGAAATTTGGCACGTAGGTTCCTCTTGGTGCTCACTATGAAAGGATTTTTAGAAAGGACCATCAGAGCATTAATATTTCCTATATTATCGTTATTAACAGCTCTTGATGCTAAGGAGTTCTACTCCCCCTCTCCACCTGAAAAAAAGAAATCTCTTCCAAATGCAAAACACAAGCGGAGGAGTTTCAGTTTCGTTTCAGTTTCACAGCAGCACCAAGCAACTTTAAGATAACAGATGAGCAGAGTTGGAAGGGACCTTATAGGTCATCTAGTCCAACCCCCTGCCCAAGCGGGAGACCCTGCACCATTTCTGACAGATGGCAGTCTAGTCTCTTCTGAAAGCTTCAAGTGATGAAGCTCCTACAGCTTCCAAAGGCAATTTCTGTTCCATGGGCTGATTGTTCTCCCTGTCAGAAAATTCCTCCTTATTTCCAGGTTGAATCTCTCCTTGTTCAGTTTCCATCCATTGTTCCATGTCTGGCCTTCTGGTGCTTTGGAAAATAGCTTGACCCCTCCTCCTCTCTGGGGCAGCCCCTCAAATATTGGAAGACTGCTATCATGTGTGTATGATAACAGTTGAACTAAGCCACGCCCAGGCTCCTTGCTGTCTCCTTCTTGCTCACACAGCAAATACTCTTTTGGTTTCCAAACAGCCCTCAACTCCCTCACACCACTGACAGGACGCTAGCCAGATGAATACCGATGGATGCTGGTAGGCAGAGGCAGAATTTTTTCCCCCTTTATTTTTCTTCCCAAAAACTAAGCCCGACCACATAGTTTCCTAGTGAAGCTAGTTTCTTATATTTCTCTCCCTCCCTCCCTCCCTCCCTCCCTCCCTCTCTCTCTCTCTCTCTCTCTCTCTCTCTCTGGAAAGAGGAACCCGCTTTCGAAAAACATGCATTGTTGGGTCTATTTCCTTCTTGGGAGCTTCTCCTTTTTAAAAATAAATAGACTCCTGCGCTCGCTTGCCAAACGCTTACTTCTCCTTAAATTGTGCAGAAAATTATCCTCGCAGCCGGAAAGGCGATACTTGGAAACATGGTGGAGGCCAACTTTATGTATTTTATGAATGGGGAGGTCCTTGGTGCTCTCTGAGCTTGGTTGTTTTCTGCAGGATCCAGATTCAGAGGTTTATAGTCTTCTCGGAAAACTAAACCTCTGGCTCCAATGTTCGACCCAGATTGGATCCTGTAACATTATTCTGAGACACGTATATTTGCCATCATTCGTGCCTCGTTTTCTTGCTGACGTTTCATTACCAAACTAGGTAATATCATCAGGGCTAAATGGTAGTGGGGGTTTGCTTTCTACAAGGAAGATACTTGTATAGAAATGAGCCGATTCCCCCTTCCTTTAAGCACGGATGATGTTCTCTAGTTGGGTCATGAAATGTTTGCAAGAAAATATCCAATCTCAGAGAGCATCGACCCCACAGTTCTCCTCCTCCTCCTCCTCCTCCTCCTCCTCCTCCTCCTCCTCCTCCTCCTCCTCCTCCTCCTCCCCCCCCCTCTCCTCCTCCACAAACCCCCTCCTCCTCCTCCTCCACAAGGACCCCCCGTCCTCCTCCTCCTCCTCCTCCTCTTCTTCTTCCTCCTTCCTTCTCTTTCTCCTCCTCTTCTCCTCCTCCCTCCTCCTCTCTTCTTCTCTTCCTCCTCCTCCCTTCTCTTCCTCCTCCTCCTCTCCTCCTCCTCCTCCCCCCACTCCCTTCTAGCACTGATGATGTTCCCTAGTTGGGTCATGAAATGTCTACAAGAAAAACACCAAGCTCAGAGAGCATCAAGGACCCCGCAGTCCTCCTCCTCCTCCTCCTCCTCCTCCTCCTCCTCCTCCTCCTCCTCCTCCTCCTCCTCCTCTTCTTCTTCTTCTTCTTCTTCCTCCTCCTTCTCTCCTCCTCCTCCTCCTCCTCCTCCTCCTCCTCCTCCTCCTCTCTTCTTCTTCCTCCTCCTCCTCTCTTCCTTCCTCCTCCTCCTCCTCAAACCCCACTCCCTTGTAGCCCTGATGAGGTTACCTAGTTGGGTCATGAAACGTCTGCAAGAAAACAGCCAAGCTCAGAGAGCACCAAGGAGCCCACAGATCTACCCTGAGCTACAAATATTCTTATATGACTAAATATTCTTATATGACTAAAAAATACTTTTATTAATAGATGCACGGATAGGGCGCTCCATAGAAAAACCGGCTAGTGTACCCTGTTTATGAAAACCAGGCTAAACATGTATAAAGTCTAAAGCACAAATGAACAAGCGCTGCTCTTTCACAGATTGCTTGAACCGCAGGAATCTGCCTTCTCTTTGAGTGGGTGCATATATTTTTTTTTTTTCACTTTTGAGCTTCTCGTGACTTGATATAATAATGATTATTATTGTATGATTTCGCAATCCTCCCTTCTCTTGGTTTCTCTCAAACCAGCGCCCAGAAGGAAAGAATGGATAAGGAAAAAGCAAGGGTGCATTTAGTGTGTGTTTGTGTGTGTGTGTGTGTGTGTGTGTGTGAGCAAGCACCTGGGCCATTACAGGTAATCTTCAACTTAGAACCACAGTTCAGACCAGATTTTCCTGCTGCTAAGCAAGGCGGTTGTGAACTGTGCCCAGCTTTCATGATTGTTGAGCAAATTGCTACGGTCGCTAAGTGCACCATGTCATCATTAAATAAATCCAGCTTTCCCCACTGACTTTGCATGCCAGAAGCCATCTGAGAGGGTCTCGGATGGGATCCTGTGACCCCAGGAGGCTGCAGCTGTCGTGATTACATGTCAGTTGGCAACCAAATGTTGATCCCGTGACGCTAGGGATGCTGCAACAGTCATAAGTATGAGGATTGGTCATAACTCACTTCTGTTATCATGTGACATTTCCCACCCCCTGAGTCCTTTTTTTTTTCATTAGACATACCCAATTCCTGCAGCCCCCTAATCATCTTAGTTGCTCTTCTCTGCACGCTTTCTGTTCGAAATTCTGTTTATATGTAGCAGAGCAAACCAAGAGAACAGTCACCATGTGCTTTACTGCTCAACGGTATTAACTGTAACAGGAAACTCTACTTAGAACAGAACCATAGATTATAACCATAGATGCAAACTAAACACTGCCACCTATTGGGTGAATGATTCTGTAGTTGCTGCAATCCAAGATACACTCTAACACGGATTCCAACATGTTCCAGAATCTCAGCATCTTCTTTGTACGAGAGGCAGATCTAGGCACAGAACAACGGCGGGAGGAGCTGTCTGACCCATCTGCCATTCTTGGTTTTGGGTGGGGCGCGCTACGTTGGCCACGGACAGGGATCAACCCAGCCATTTCTAAACTTCCACCTTCTAATTGCAGGCTCTGTTCTTTGAGGTCGAACTCAATATTTTATAATGTTGGAACTAGCCAACGTTATAATTTGAGGGAGGAGGAGAAACACAGTTTCTCTTTGCAGAAAAAAACATCTGCAGCAGGACGTTTTTTGAAGAGAAGCATCTGCAGTCTAGTGATACGATGCCCGGCAGGATTGTGAAGGCAAGCGGTCCTTGACTTACAACCCTTTCCTTTAGGGACCGCTCAAAGTTACAACGGCACCCAAAAAAAAGTGACTTCTGACGAGCAAAGTCAACAGGGAAGCCGGATTCACTTAACGACCGTGTCACTAGCTTAACAACTGAGGTGATTCACTTAACAACGGTGGCAAGAAAGTTCGTCACGTGACTCCAGGACACCGCAAACCATCATAAATACGAGTCAGTTGCCAAGCCTCTGGATTTTGACCACATGTCCATGGGGAGGCTGCAACGGTCATAAGTGTGGAAAAAAGTCATAAGTCAGTTTTTTTCGGGGCCGTTGTAGCTTCGAACAACCACCAAATGCACTGTTGTAAGTCGAGGACTACCAGTATTTATTATATACCCGTGATGGCGAACCTAAATGGCACGTGTGCCACAGGTGGCACGCAGAGCCATTTGTGCCAGCACGTGAGTGGCAGGCAAAGTTACCTCACTGCGCGCGCATGCGCGCGCCTCACAGCTGATTTTCTACTGGCGTGAGGCCTTTTCGGCCTCCCAAAGGCTTGAGGAAGGCTTCTGCAGGCTTCTGCAGGCTTTGCAGGCGAAACCAAGCCCATTCCATCACTTCCTGTTTTTCCGAAAATACCGGAAGTGATGAAGCGGGCCTAGTTTTCGCCTGCAGAAGCTTCCTCAAGCCTGTGGGAGGCCGAAAAGGCCTCAAACTGGCCGAAAATCAGCTGTGAGCTGCAGTGCAGTAAGGGGGCGCGGGGGTGGGTGGGTGAGGATTGCACGCACATGCATAGGGGCGGCGGGGGCGCGCATTGCCTTCTGGGTGCTGGCACACGAGTGCGAGCAGGCAACGCGCACACAATTTTTGGCACAGGAGCCCAGAAAGGTTACCCACCACTGCTATATACTATATAATATACTATAGCAATCCAGTAATACCATAACCCCTAAAGAATACTACAGCTGTATTTACTATATAATAATCATAATTTATATACTGTATATAAAAGCGAAATACCCCTTACGCATCATCACAAAATCTCCAGAAAAATAAACCCTACAAACTTGAAATTTGGCACGTATCTTCCTCTTGGCTTCTAGGTGCTCACTAAGAAAGGATTTTTCGAAATGACCATCAGAGCATTAGTATTTCCTATATTATTATTATTATTATTATTATTATTATTATTATTATTATTATTATTATTATTATTATTATTAACACACTCTGATGCTAAGGAGTTCTACTCCCCCTCCCCACCTGAAAAGAAATCTCTTCCAAATGCAAAACACAAGTAGAGGAGAGGAGTTTCAGTTTCAGTGTCATAGCACCAAGTGGCTTTAGTACACAACAGTTGAGCTAAGCCACGCCCAGACTCCTTGCTGTCTCCTTGCTCACACAGCGAATACCGTTTCACTTTCCAAACAGCCCTCAACTCTCTCACGCACTGACAGGATGTTAGCCAGATGAATACTGATGGATGCTGGTAGGCAGAGGCAGAATTTCCCCCTTATTTTCCTCCCCAAAAACTAAGCCCGGCCAACATAGTTTCGTAGCGAAGCACAAGTATCCAGCTAGTATATAATATACTACAGCAGTATCTTTAGGGGTTGTTATACCATAACTCCTAAAGAATACTATAGCTGTATTTACTAAATACTGTATAATATACTGTGAGAGGGATCTTGGAGGCCTAGGGGACAATCAAACATAAGCCAGCCGTGTGCAGCCACTGCCAAAAGAGTCAACACAGTTCTAGGCTTCATCAACAGAGGAATCAAGATCACATGAAGTGTTAATATAGCTTTATATTGGTAAGGCCACACTTGGAATAATGGATCCAGTTTTGGTCGCCACGATGTAAAAAAAAGAAGTTGAGACTCTAGAAAGGTGCAGAGAAGAGCAACAAAAAGGATTGGAGGCTAAAACATATGAAGAACGGTTGCAGGAACTGGGTATGTCTAAGTTTAATGAAAAGAAGGACATGATAGCAGTATTCCAGTATCTGAGGGGCTGCCCCCAAAGAAGAGGGAGTCAAGCTATGCTCCAAAGCCCCTGAAAGGCAGGACAAGAAGCAACGGGTGGAAACTAACCAAGGACAGAAGCAACCTAGAATTATGCAGAAATTCCCTGACAGTTAGAACAATTCACCAGTGGAACCGCTTGCCACCAGAACTTGTGGGTGCTCCATCACTGGAGGTTTTTAAGAAGAGACTGGACAGCCACTTGTTTGAAATAGTATTAGGTCTTGTGCTTGAGCAGGGGGGTTGGACTAGATGACCTTTAAGGTCCCTTCCAACTCTTTAGCCTGCCTGCCTGCCTCCCTCCCTCCCTCCCTCCCTCCCTCCCTCCCTTCCTTCCTTCCTTCCTTCCTTCCTTCCTTCATCACTGGAGATTTGCAAGAAGAGATTGGACAACCACTTGTCTGAAATAGTATTAGGTCTTGTGCTTGAGCAAGGGGTTGGACTAAATGACCTCCAAGGTAGCTTCCAACTCTTTAGCCTGCCTGCCTTCCCCTCCCTTCCTTCCTTATCACTGCAGAGGGCTGGACTAGAAGACCTTCCAGGCCCCCTTCCAGCTCTATTCTGATGGGTGGATTGATTCCCTAACTGATCCCTTTGCCTTCCCAGATGCGATCCAGCAATCCACAAACGGATCCGGTCCTCCTCCTCCTCCTCTCCTCCTCCTCCCTTCCCTCCCTCCTGGCCAGTACAACCTTTCTGTATAATAAAACGTATTTGGGGGGGATTTCTTTCACTCACTCCCCCCAAATTTTTTCCTGCTCCTGGTGATCACCCTGATTGGCGAACACCCTTCCAATGGCCAACTGGCAGCAACCCCTCTGTGTGCACCGGATGCCGGGAGGGTTGGGGGGAAGAGGGAGGGAAGAGAAAAGAGAGAGAGAGAGAGAGAGAGAGAGAGAGAGAAACCTCCGGCTTCCGTATGTCAATCTCTTCGCCCTCCGTCCGAAGAAGGAGAAGCTGCAGCCGCTGCTTTCTATCCCGCGGCTCCTTGGCGATGGGGTTTCCCCGCCGGGGCGCTTCCTGAGCCCGGCCTGGCCGGCCGATGCTGGCGGAGGGCGGCTGCGGGGAGCCGGAGGAGGCGCGCCCGTGGATGCCACCCAGCGCAAAAGGGGCTCCGGCGAGCAAGTGGGTGCCGCGGCTGCTGCGGCTGCGGCTGCTGCTTCGGGGATCGCTCGGGCCGGCGGGCGGGCGGGGAGGGTTTCCCGTCATCTGCCGGCGGCTCTTCGGACGGGGGCGGGGGCGGCGGGGGGATAGAAAGGCGTTTTAAGTGAGGAAGTGGGGGCGGGGGCAGAGGAGGAGGAGGAGGGGGGGGGTCGTGGGAAATAAGAGTGAGGGGTGGTGAGCAGGGGGGGCAAAAGCTGCGCCTGGACGGCTCCTTTCTTTGCCTTTCTCATCTCCCTCCTTCCCTTCCTCCCTTCCTTTTCTTGCTACCTTCCCCTCTTTTCTCTTTTTCTCCTGTCCTCTTCCTTCTTCTCTCTTCCCTCCCACCCTTATCCCCCTTCCTTCCTTCCCCTTTCCCCTTTATCTCCTTCCTTTCTTCCCTCCCTCGTCCTTCCTTCCTCTCTTTCCTTTCTTTCTACCTCCCTTCCTTCTTTTCCGTTTCTCTCCTTCCTTCCTCTCTTCCCTCCCTCCCTCCCTTTTTCCTTCCCCTCTTTTCCCTTTATCTCCTTTCTTCCCTCCATTTTCCTTCCTTCCTTCTTCTCTCTCTCCCTTTTCTACCTCCCTTCCTTCCCCTCTTTTCCCTTTTCTTTCTTCCTCTTCACTTCCTCTCTTCCCTCCCTCCCTTATCCCTCCTTCCTTCCCCTTTTCCCTTTATCTCCTTCCTTCCTTTCTTCCCTCCCTCCCTCATCCTTCCTTCCTTCCTCTCTCTTTCCTTTCTTTCTACCTCCCTTCCTTTTCCATTTCTCGCCTTTCTTCCTCTCTTCCCTCCCTCCTTTTTCCTTCCCCTCTTTTCCCTTTACCTTCCTTCCCTCCATTTTCCTTCCTTCCTTCCTCTCTCTCTTCCTTTTCTACCTACCTTCCTTCCCCTCTTTTCCGTTTCCTTTCTTCCTCTTCACTCCCTTCTTCTCTCTTCCTCCCTCCCTTATCCCTCCTTCCTTCTTTTCCCTTTATCTCCTTCCTTTCTTCCCTCCCTCCCTCATCCTTCCTTCCTTCCTTCCTCTTTCCTTTCTTTCTACCTCCCTTCCTTTTCCATTTCTGCCTTTCTTCCTCTCTTCCTCCCTCCCTTTTTCCTTCCCCCTTTTCCCTTTATCTCCTTCCTTCCCTCCATTTTCCTTCCTTCCTTCCTTCCTCTCTCTCTCCCTCTTCTACCTCCCTTCCTTCCCCTCTTTTCCCTTTTCTTTCTTCCTCTTCACTTCCTCTCCTTCCCTCCTCCCTTATCCCTCCTTCCTTCCCCTTTTCCCTTTATCTCCTTCCTTCCTTCCTTCCCTCCCTCCCTCATCCTTCCTTCCTCTCTTTCCTTTCTTTCTACCTCCCTTCCTTCTTTTCGTTCTTCTCCTTTCTTCCTCTCTTCCTCCTTCCTTCCTTCCTCCTCTCTCTCCTTTCTACCTACCTTCCTTCCCCTCTCCTTTCCTTTCTTCCTCTTATCCTCTCTTCCTCCCTCCCTTATCTCTCCTTCCTTCCCCTTTTCCCTTTATCTCCTTCCTTCCCTCCATTTTCCTTCCTTCCTTCCTTATTTTCCTACCTACCTTCCTTCCCCTCTTTTCCCTTATGCCTTCCTTCCCTTTATTTTCCTTCCTTCCTCCCTCATTTTCCCCTCTTCCCTCCTTCCCTCCCTTCGTCCTTGGGGTGTCCTTTGCAGGAGCGGGACAGGTGTTGTTGGCGCTTAACCAAACCTCTGGATTTACCTGTGTGTGTGTGTGTGTGTGTGTGTGTGTGTGTTTGCCTGCATCTCCATCTGTGCAACCCTGGGCGAATCCGGAGTTAGCCGGATTAAAAGGTGCCCCTCAGTTGCTGTGGATTCCGCCCCCCCCAAAAAAAAACTCCCACTCCCCACCTTTGCATGTTTCCATAGCAACAGAGAAGGTTTGAACATCTGTCTCCCCTCCCTCCCTCCCTCCCTCCTCTCTGCCCACCTCTGCTTTAAGGGATCCACAGAGGAGATATTGGGATCCTCCATGGGATGCTTCTGGGGATAGAACATAGAACAATAACAACAGAGTGGGAAGGGGACCCTGGAGGTCATCTAGTCCAACCCCCTGCTCGACCAGGACAGTTTCTTTCCAAATATCAGCCTCTACACCTAGGATCGAACTCACAGCCTCCTGACTGTGGGGTGAGGGCTCCGCCTCTAGGCCACCGCGCGCGCGTGATAGACTGCCCCCGACTGCAGAGGCTCCATCTTCTCTTTAACCAGTGGGGCGAGATTCCCCGTTCCAATTCAGGGACATACGGTTGGTCCTCAACTCACGACCACCGTCGAGCCCAACAAGGCCTCTATTCAGGGAGCGGTTTTCTCCCCCCTCCCCCGTTTTATTCCCTTTCTTGCCACCGTCGTTAAGTGAATTGCCGTGGT
The DNA here is from genome assembly GCF_049901735.1 of Notechis scutatus. Taxonomy (NCBI): domain Eukaryota; kingdom Metazoa; phylum Chordata; class Lepidosauria; order Squamata; family Elapidae; genus Notechis; species Notechis scutatus. The sequence goes on from NC_142009.1 coordinate 4,328,448, forward strand.
TGGTAAGCGAGCCGCCCGGTCGTTCAGTTGGGAATCGGGCTTCCCCGTTGACTTTGTTCGTCAAGGAGGTCGGCCAAAGGTTGTGACCTTGGGACTTAGGTGATCGTCGTAAGTATGAGTCAGGCCACACACCCCCAAGCGTCTGGATCTGGATCACGTGGCCATGGGCAATGCGGCCACTGTCATAAGCGTGAAAAACGGTCCCGAGTCGCTTCTTCTTCTTCCCCCCGCCCCGGTGCCATTGTCACTTTGACCCGTCGCTAAACGAGTGGTCGTACGTCCGAGGACTACTACTTGTAACTGGGGAATCTGTTCCTATTTAAGGCCAGGAAGGCTGGCCTCTGGCCAGGAACAAGGAGCATTGGACTCAAGCAGCCCATGGCAGCCCTCTCCAACCGGTTTGCCCGGCAGGGAACGATGGGACTTGTAGTCTTGGCACCCTGGGCAGCATGCAAGCTAGCAGGCACTGGATCCACGCTACCCTTCTGTAACCCCCCTCCCTCCTCCTCCCCTGGGCAGTTCTGGGGTGCTGGTCCACCTGGCACAGAGATAGCGGGGGGGGGCAGTCTCTTCTGTAGCCCATCCTCCCCTGCCGCCGGCCACTGCCGCAGGACAAACGCACCCACCCCCATCCTCTGCAGCCCAGATGGGGAGGGGGCTGCCTGCAAAACACTTTTTTTTTTTCTTCCCTTCCACCTTGGCCCTGATTTTTACGCCTTTCCCATCTTCTTCACCTCCATATGAATGTTTACAGGCAGGATGGCTGTTAGTTTCTGGTCATTCCGGTTTGCTGGCCCTGCCTTGTAATGGTCTCTTTGGGGGTTGTTGGTGTGGATTTTGGCTTTTATAACATCGGTGGGCTTGGCTACGGTTTATCTTCCTGTTTTATTTTTATTTATTTTTTAATTTTATTTTATGACTTTGTTGTATTATTATTTTATTTTATTATTCTATTATTTTATTTTTATTTGATTTGATTGCTATTTTAATTTTTTTTTATTTTATTCTATTTTTTATTTTATTTTATTCTACTCCATTTTATTTATTTTTTGTTTTGTTTATTTTATTTATTTATTTTTCCTTTTTTTTCTATTGTACTTTATTCATCTATTTATTTGTTAGTTTTTATTGTTTTGTTTTTTTAAATATGGTTTTACATTCTTGTAAGCCACCTCGAGTCGCCATGGGCAATACAAATTCAATAAATAAATAAATAAATATTTGGGCAGGGGGTTGGACTAGATGACCTATAAGGCCCCTTCCAACTCTGATGATCTGTTAGCTGCTGTTATTTTTTATTTTATTTTATTTTATTTTTTATTTTATTTTATTATTATTTTGCTGAGCTGAAATGCCTAGTTTGCATCTCTGAGCAAAGGATATTCTCCCAGGCTGCATGCATGTCAATTTTTTTTTTAAAAAATCTTTTTAATCTTCATCTGTGTCTCGCTCTGTTACTTTATCTTTTTTTTAAAGCATTTCAACATGTCCGTCTTAGCTAAAGGCTTTAGCACAAAGCCATTTTTAAAAAAAAGAGGCGGGGAGGGAATAGAAGATAGCCTTTTGTCCTCTGGTTTCCAACGAAAAAGGGCCCCAGGAAAGGGAAAAATGTTGAGGGTGCCAGAGGAAAACAAGGAGCTTTGGTACTTAAAATCCCCCCCCCCCCATTTTTTTTAAAATAAGCAACAGAGAATTTTTAGAATTTAGAGCAGGGATGTCCACCTTGCACTTTAAGACTTGTGGACTTCAACTCCCAGATCCTCAGCCAGCTTTGCTGGCTGAGGAATTCTGGGAGTTGAAGTCCCCAAGTCTTAAAGTTGAATTCTGGGAGTTGAAGTCCACAAGTCTTAAAGTGGCCAAGGTTGGACACCCCTGATTTAGAGTTAGAAGGGACCTCGGAGGTCTTCCAGTCCACCCCCCCTGTTTAGACAGGGAACCCTACACCATTTCAGGCAATCTCTTCTTAAAATCATCCAGGATTGGAGCATTCATAACTTCTGGGATGGAAAAAGCTTGTTTTTGTGGGCTCTGGAGGAGAGTTTGAACAAACAGCAGATTCGACCATTTCTGACTGTCCTCTCACTTCCTTTCCCATGCCACTTTGGTTAAAGCTGCTGGCTTCTGCTCCTCCCCCTTTCACGTGTCCTCCACGTGGCTTGCTCCACCCGTTTCTTTCTTTCTCTCCTTTTTTGTTCTTCTTTCCTGTCGGGGTTATCTGAGCTTCGTGACTTCGCTCCTCCCTGCATGTTTTAGTGGCTTAATTCACACAGCTCAGAGGGAGGAGTCTAGATTCAGAAGCTTTCATGGCTAAGGCAGGACTAGAACTCCTTGGCGATTGGCCCAAAGTCACCCAGTTGGCTTTCATGCCTAAGGGGACTAGAACTCTCAGTCTCCTGGTCATTGGCCCAAAGTCACCCACCCAGCTTTCATGCCAAAGGCGGGACTAGAACTCTCAGTCTGCTGGTGATTGGCCCAGAGTCATCCAGCTTTGATGCCTAAGGCAGGACTAGAACTCTCAGTCTGCTGGTGATTGGCCCAGAGTCACCCAGCTTTGATGCCTAAGGCGGGACTAGAACTCCCAGTCTCCTGGCGATTGGCCCAGAGTCATCCAGCTTTCATGCCTAAGGCGGGACTAGAACTCTCAGTCTCCTGGTCATTGGCCCAAAGTCACCCACCCAGCTTTCATGCCAAAGGCGGGACTAGAACTCTCAGTCTGCTGGTGATTGGCCCAGAGTCATCCAGCTTTGATGCCTAAGGCAGGACTAGAACTCTCAGTCTGCTGGTGATTGGCCCACAGTCATCCAGCTTTGATGCCTAAGGCAGGACTAGAACTCTCAGTCTGCTGGTGATTGGCCCACAGTCATCCAGCTTTGATGCCTAAGGCAGGACTAGAACTCTCAGTCTGCTGGTGATTGGCCCAGAGTCACCCAGCTTTGATGCCTAAGGCGGGACTAGAACTCCCAGTCTCCTGGCGATTGGCCCAGAGTCATCCAGCTTTCATGCCTAAGGCGGGACTAGAACTCCCAGTCTCCTGGTGATTGGTCCAAAGTCATCCAGCTTATATGCCTAAGGCAGGACTAGAACTCCCAGTCTCCTGGTGATTGGCCCAAAGTCACCCAGCTTTGATGCCTAAGGCGGGACTAGAACTCCCAGTCTCCTGGCGATTGGCCCAAAGTCATCCAGCTTTCATGCCTAAGGCGGGACTAGAACTCCCAGTCTCCTGGTGATTGGTCCAAAGTCACCCAGTTGGCTTTCATGCCAAAGGCAGGACTAGAACTCCCAGTCTCCTGGTGATTGGCCCAAAGTCACCCAGTTGGCTTTCATGCCAAAGGCGGGACTAGAACTCCCAGTCTCCTGATGATTGGCCCAAAGTCATCCAGCTTATATGCCTAAGGCAGGACTAGAACTCCCAGTCTCCTGGTGATTGGCCCAAAGTCACCCAGCTTTGATGCCTAAGGCGGGACTAGAACTCCCAGTCTCCTGGCGATTGGCCCAAAGTCATCCAGCTTTCATGCCTAAGGCGGGACTAGAACTCCCAGTCTCCTGGTGATTGGTCCAAAGTCACCCAGTTGGCTTTCATGCCAAAGGCAGGACTAGAACTCCCAGTCTCCTGGTGATTGGCCCAAAGTCACCCAGCCGTTTCATGCCAAAGGCGGGACTAGAACCCCCAGTCTCCTGGCGATTGGCCCAGAGTCATCCAGCTTTCATGCCTAAGGCGGGACTAGAACTCCCAGTCTCCTGGTGATTGGCCCAGAGTCATCCAGCTTTCATGCCTAAGGCGGGACTAGAACTCCCAGTCTCCTGGTGATTGGTCCAAAGTCACCCAATTGGCTTTCATGCCAAAGGCGGGACTAGAACTCCCAGTCTCCTGGTGATTGGCCCAGAGTCATCCAGCTTTCATGCCAAAGGCGGGACTAGAACTCCCAGTCTCCTGGTGATTGGCCCAAAGTCACCCAGCTTTGATGCCTAAGGCGGGACTAGAACTCCCAGTCTCCTGGTGATTGGCCCCAAATCACCCAGCCGGCTTTCATGCTTAAGAGCAGACTAGAACTTCCACCTCCCTCTTTCTAACCTGGTGCTTTAAGCACTAGATCAAAAGAACTCTCAAATTGATATTAAAGACAGATTTGTGCTGTGCGGATTAGTGAGCCACTAGGGGTCCTGTCCCCAGGTCATGTGATCACTATTTGCAACCTTCCCATCCATCTTCAAGCACGTTGGCTGGGGGGATTCTGGGAGTTGGAGTCCACCCCTCTTAAACTGACTAAGGTTGAGAAATGCTGCTTTAGCGGCATCTTCTTCTGGGCTGGATCTCCTTTAACTGGTGATGTGTCTGCTACCGGAGTCTGGTAGCCAGCTGTCCACCCACATGTGCTGCAAGGAATTCTAGAAAGGGCTGCCTGTCTCTGTGAGTGTTGTGTGTGTGTGTGTGAGAGAGAGAGAGAGAGAAAGGGAGAGAGAAAGAGAGGGAGAAAGAGAGAGAGGGAGGGAGAAACAGAGAGGGAGGGAGAGGGAGAAAGAGAGAGGGAGAGAGAAAGGGAGAGAGAGGGAGAGAGGGGGAGGGAGAGAAGGAGAGGGCGAGAAGAGGGAGAGAGGGAGGGAGAGGGAGAGAAAGGGAGAAGGAGAAAGAGAGAAAGGGAGAGAGAAAGAGAGGAAAAGAGAGAGGGGGAGGGAGAAAGAGTGAGAGGGAGAAAGAGAGAGAGAAAAGGGAGAAACAGAGAGGGAGGGAGAGGGAGAAAGAGAGAGGGAGAGAGAAAGGAGAGAGAGAGGGAGAGGGAGGGAGAGAAGGAGAGGGCGAGAAAGAGGGAGAGGGAGGGAGAGGGAGAGAAAGAGGGAGAAGGAGAAAGAGAGAAAGGGAGAGAGAAAGAGAGGAAAAGAGAGAGGGGGAGGGAGAAAGAGTGAGAAGGAGAAAGAGAGAGAGAAAAGGGAGAAACAGGGAGGGAGGGAGAGGGAGAAAGAGAGAGGGAGAGAGAAAGGGAGAGGGAGGGGAGGGAGAGAAGGAGAGGGCAAGAGAGAGAAAGAGGGAGAGAGGGAGGGAGAGGGAGAGAAAGAAGGAGAAGGAGGAAGAGAGAAAGGGAGAGAGAAAGAGAGAAAAGAGAGAGGGGGAGGGAGAAAGAGTGAGAAGGAGAAAGAGAGAGAAAAGGGAGAAACGGAGGGAGGGAGAGGGAGAAAGAGAGAGGGAGAGAGAAAGGGAGAGGGGGGAGGGAGAGGGGGAGGGAGAGGGGAGGGAGAGGGGGAGGGAGAGAAGGAGAGGGCGAGAGAGAGAGAAAGAGGGAGAGAGGGAGGGAGAGGGAGAGAAAGAGGGAGAAGGAGAAAGAGAGAGAGAAAGAAAGAGAGAGAGAGAAAGAGGAGAGAGAGAGAGAGAAGAAGAAGAAGAAAGAGAGAGGGAGAGAAGGAGAGAGAGAGAGAGAAGAAGAGGGGGGAGAAGGAGAGAATATGCCTCGTAGTTCAACACCGCTTACCCAGCTGACTTCCCAAGACATTTTTTTGGCATCTGGCACTAAAGCCACATCAGGAAGTTTGGAGCTGAACAGCAAGCAGAATTTGGGGGGGGGGGGGAAGAGACAGGCAGGCTTAACTCCTTCCTGACCTGCGGAGAAAAAGGGGGGGCTGTTTTGCACATGGCATCGGGCACGCTCAGAAATGGTTGCAGTTGTTTTGAGTGCGGTTTGGAGGATAGGAAGTGTGCAAGACGAGCTTGGTGCAACAAGGCCGTCTTTGCACTGAGCAATACTTAAAGGTCTGTTTAAACTTTTTTGGGGGGGTGGGGGGAGAGGATACAGGCAGTCCTTGACTTAAAATGGTTCATTTAGGGACCGTTCCACATTACGGACGGTGCTGCAAAAGGCGACAGGAATGTTCTTCACACTTGCAGCATCGCCAAGGTTGTGTGATCGAAATTCAGGTGCTTGGCAAGCGGCTTGTAGAAATGGAGCAGAGAGGGAATCTATCAACAAAACTCTGTGGTCCTCTGCCCTTTGCCACTTGGCTTGAGATAGATGGATGTAGACACTGAGTCAATAAAGTGAAAAATGAATAAAAATGCTCACAACTTCTCCAGAAGTTTTGTGTTCTCTCCAACACTGGAGGTTTTTAAGAAGAGGCTGGACAGCCCCTTGTATGAAATGGTGTAGGTAGAGTTTCCTGCATGAGAAGCGGGGTGGGCTAGAAGACCTCCAGGTCCCTTCCAACTCTGATATTCTATGATTCAGGAAGAAAGGGTAGGAGGGAGGGAGAAAGATTTGGGGAAAGGAAGGGAGGGAGGGAGGAAGATGAGAAAGGGAAAAGAGAGGAAGGAACGAACGAGGAGGGAAGAAGAAAGAATAGGGGAAGGAAGGAGGGAGGGAGGTTGGGAGGAGGAGGAAGGGAAGAAGAATAGCGGAAGGAAGGAAGGAAGGAAGGAAGGAAGGAAGGAAGGAAGGAAGGAAGGAAGGAAGGAAGGAAGGAAGGAAGGAAGGAAGGAAGGAAGGAAGATGAGAAATGGTCAAAGAGGAGAAGGAAGGAAAGGAGGGAGGAAAGTTGGGAGGAGGAGGGAGGGAGGAAGAAGGAAGGAAGGAAAGAAGGAAGGAAGAGGGAATAAATAGAGAAGGAGATGGGAATGAGAGGGAGGGAGGAGGAACAGGGAAGAAGATGGGAATGAGGAAGGAAGGAAGGAAGGAAGGAAGGAAGGAAGGAAGGAAGGAAGGAAGGAAGGAAGGAAGGAAGGAAGAGGGAATAAATAGAGAAGGAGATGGGAATGAGAGGGAGGGAGGAGGAACAGGGAAGAAGATGGGAATGAGGAAGGAAGGAAGGAAGGAAGGAAGGAAGGAAGGAAGGAAGGAAGGAAGGAAGGAAGGAAGGAAGGAAGGAAGGAAGGAAGGAAGGAAGGAGGAATAAATAGAGAAGGAGATGGGAATGAGAGGGAGGGAGAGAGGAGGAACAGGGAAGAAGATGGGAATGAGGAAGGAAGGAAGGAAGGAAGGAAGGAAGGAAGGAAGGAAGGAAGGAAGGAAGGAAGGAAGGAAGGAGGAATAAATAGAGAAGGAGATGGGAATGAGAGGGAGGGAGAGAGGAGGAACAGGGAAGAAGATGGGAATGAGAGGAAGGAAGGAATGAGAGGAAGGAAGGAAGGAAGGAAGGAAGGAAGGAAGGAAGGAAGGAAGGAAGGAAGGAAGGAAGGAAGGAAGGAAGGAAGGAAGGAAGGAAGGAAGGAAGAATAAATAGAGAAGGAGATGGGAATGAGAAGGAGGGAGAGAGGAGGAACAGGGAAGAAGATGGGAATGAGAGGAAGGAAGGAATGAGAGGAAGGAAGGAAGGAAGGAAGGAAGGAAGGAAGGAAGGAAGGAAGGAAGGAAGGAAGGAAGGAGGAATAAATAGAGAAGGAGATGGGAATGAGAAGGAGGGAGAGAGGAGGAACAGGGAAGAAGATGGAAATGAGAGGAAGGAAGGAATGAGAGGAAGGAAGGAAGGAAGGAAGGAAGGAAGGAAGGAAGGAAGGAAGGAAGGAAGGAAGGAAGGAAGGGGGAATAAATAGAGAAGGAGATGGGAATGAGAAGGAGGGAGAGAGGAGGAACAGGGAAGAAGATGGGAATGAGAGGAAGGAAGGAATGAGAGGAAGGAAGGAAGGAAGGAAGGAAGGAAGGAAGGAAGGAAGGAAGGAAGGAAGGGGAATAAATAGAGAAGGAGATGGGAATGAGAAGGAGGGAGAGAGGAGGAACAGGGAAGAAGATGGGAATGAGAGGAAGGAAGGAAGGAAGGAAGGAAGGAAGGAAGGAAGGAAGGAAGGAAGGAAGGAAGGAAGGAAGGAAGGAAGGAAGGAAGGAAGGAAGGAGGGACGGGAGTTGAAGTCCACCCATCTTCAAACCACCCAGGATGGGAAATCCCCCCCTCGCCCATTCAGCCCCCCTTCTTCTCTCACCCCAGTCTCTTCTCTTTCGCAGGGCGAGGCTTCCTCCCGCCGCACGATGAAGGGCGTGGCCAGGCCGTGGGGAGTGGTGGCCAAACCGGGGAGCCACGCCACCGACCGAGGAGGGAAACCCCCACCTGCACCCACGCTGGGGATGAGGCCCTCCAAGTCTTCCACCTCGCTGGCGTTCGACTCGCGGCTCAGCAAGGTTCGGGCTCAGGAGGGGACAGGGGTGCGTGCTGTGGTATGCAAGAATTGTGCCCTCCCCATGGGTATGGGTGGTGGTCCTCGACTTACGACCGCAACCGACGCCCAAATTTTCCATCGCTAAGTTGTTAAAGTGAGTTTCGTCCCCTCCTTTTACCCCCTTTCTTGCCTCGCTTGTTCAATGAATCTTCCTGCAGTCGTTAAGTGAGTCGCACGGCCCTTAAAGTAACTTCCCCCCCCATTGACTTCGCTTGTCGCCAAGGAGCATGACGTGACCGCTGGGACAGTGACCACCGTCATAAATGCGAGTCAGTTGCCAAACGTCTTGAGTTTGGATCGCAAGGATGCCTGCGGAGGTTGTAAATGTGAAAAAGTCATTTTCCCCCAGTCCCGTTGTAAGTTCAGTCATTAAATGAACTGTTGTAAGTCGAGCACTACTTTCATAAATCCAGTCTGAGGAATTACAGCAATTCCCCAAAAACGGTGCCCTGTCAGGAATAAAACATACAATGAACCTTTGCAGGAACTGGGCCTGGCTAGTCTAGGGAAGAGAAGGACCAGGGGAGACAGGAGAGCAGCCTTCCAATATTTGAGGGGCTGCCACAGAGAGGAAGAGGGGATCAAGCTATTCTCCAAAGCAAAAGAAAGAAAGTAACAAGAAAGAAAGAAGAAAAAGAAAGAAAGAAAGAAAGAAAGAAAGAAAGAAAGAAAGAAAGAAAGAAAGAAAGAAAGAAAGAAAGAAAGAGAGAGAGAGAGAGAGAGAGAGAGGGAGGGAGGGAGGGAGGGAGGGAGGGAGGAAGGAAGGAAGGAAGGAAGGAGAAAGGAAGGAAGGAAGGAAGAAAAAGAAAGAAGGAAAGGAAGATGAGAGAAAGAAAGGAAAGGAAGAAAGATGAAAGGAAAGGAAGAAAGAAAGCAACTAAGAAAGAAAGAAAGAAAGGAGAAAGGAAGGAAGGAAAAAGAAAGAAGGAAAGGAAGATGAGAGAAAGAAAGGAAAGGAAGAAAGATGAAAGGAAAGGAAGAAAGAAAGTAACTAAGAAAGAAAGAAAGAAAGAAAGAAAGAAAGAAAGAAAGAAAGAAAGAAAGAAAGAAAGAAAGAAAGGAAGGAGAAAGGAAGGAAGGAAAAAGAAAGGAGGAAAGGAAGATGAGAGAAAGAAAGGAAAGGAAGGAAGATGAAAGGAAAGGAAGAAAGGGAGAAAGAAAGAAAGAAAGAAAGAAAGAAAGAAAGAAAGAAAGAAAGAAAGAAAGAAAGAAAGAAAGAAAGAAAGAAAGAAAGAAAGAAAGAAAGAAAGAAAGAAAAGAAAAGAAAAGATGAGAGAGAGAGAGAGGAAAGAAAGGAAAAGAAAGAAAGACATCTGAGCAACCATGGATGGACAGAAGACATGTCTAGTTTAAGGAAAAGGAGGATGGGGTGACATGATAGCATCTTCCAATATCTCAGGGCTTGCCACGAAGAAGAGATGTCAAAAAGAGGTTGAGACTCTAGAAAAAGTGCAGAGAAGAGCAACCAGGATGATCAGGGGACTGGAGACGAAAACATACGATGAACCGTTGCAGGAACTGGGCCTGGCTAGTCTAGGGAAGAGAAGGACCAGGGGAGACAGGAGAGCAGCCTTCCAATATTTGAGGGCTGCCCCAGAGAGGAGGAAGGGGGTCAAGTTATTCTCCAAAGCACCTGAAGGCCAGACAAGGAATAATGGATGGAAACTGAACAAGGAGAGATTCAACCTGGAAATAAGGAGGAATTTTCTGACAGTGAGAACAATCCACCAGTGGAACAGCTTGCCACCAGAAATTGTGGGTACTGTTAGGGATATACACCCTAGCAGAATCTGCACGGCAGTCAGGCAGGCAGGCAAATATGTGAGATAAACTTTTTTGTAGCTTACACTCAGTAAAAAGATACACTGTGCTAGTTAAATAGTTTATTCCAGTAAGAATTATAGCATAGTCAAAAACAGTCCATATATCATACACTAGTCCAGTCCGTCCGGGGATTATTCAGTTGCAAAGTCCAGTGTCGAAAAAGAGGTCAGTAAACTTACAAATATCAGTCCAGTAATATATCTCTTCGCAGTAGAGATATGAAGAAGTCAAACCTCCTTTCTTCTTTCAGCAACAGCAGGGAAACACTCAGTTATCAAACCATCAATCCATCATCGCCAGCAAGCAATCCAGTAAACCAGCAATCAATCAAGTTCTCTTGCTCCCTCTTATGGCGGATTTTACAACCGCACCCAAAATTACATGCTTTGCATTTAAAGTGGCACACACTTAAAACTCACTATCATAGTTTATATATATTATTTTATCCAAACTACGTTAGGTAACCATGTTATTCCTAACAGGTACTTCATCACTAGATACATTCGAGGAGAGAGTGGACTGCCACATGTCAGAAATGATGTAGGGTCTCCTGCTTGGGTGCGGGGGTTGGATTAGATGACCCCCAAGGTCCCTTCCAACTCTGTTAATCTGTCATCTCAAAGAGGTGAAGAAGTCAGGAAATTCATTCCTGGGTTTCTTCCTTGGGGCCATTCCTGAAACATCAGCCCAGATGGGCATATTTTCTTTCCATTCTTCTGGGGCTGATTATTATTATTATTAATTATTATTATTATTATTATTATTATTATTATTATTATTATTATTATTATTATTATTATTGCTGTTGTTGTTGTATATTATTATTATTAGTATTAGTATTATTAGTATTATTAGTATTATTATTAGTAGTAGTATTTGTAATCTATCTCCTAAGCCAGGGGTCTCCAACCTTGGCAACTTTAAGGCTTGTGGACTACAACTCCCAGAGTTCCTCAGCCAGCTTTGCTGGCTGAGGAACTCTGGGAGTTATAGTCCACAAGCCTTAAAGTTGCCAAGGTTGGAGACCCCTGTCCTAAGCCTACTGAAGATATGCACAAGAAATGCAATACGGTTCATTTCCGAGCTACTATGGTGTGATAGCTCCAGCTTCCTTGCACGGATGTTTTGGTGCCTGCCCGAAACAGCCGTGCGCAGGTGGCAAATCATTCTTCTTCTTCTTCTTCTCCTTCTCCTTCTCCTTCTCCTTCTCCTTCTCCTTCTCCTCCTTCTCCTTCTCCTTCTCCTTTTCTTCCTTCTCCTCCTCCTCCTTTTCCTCTTCCTTCTTTTTTCTTTTCCATTTTTCTTCCTTCTCTTCCTCTTCTCCCTTTTATTTCCTTCTCTCCTTCCATCTCATTTTTTATCTTCTTCATTTTTCCTCCTTCTCATCCATCTTTTCCTTCCTTCTCATTCATCTTTTCCTTCCTTCCTTCCTTCCTTCCTCCCCCACCCACTTTTGAAAATCTTGCCCTGAAAGTAAAGGGCAAGCGGAGAGAAGCGGTTCCATCTCCTGTGGGAAGTTGTTGGCCAGCACGCTTGTCCCAACGGAGTGTGTGTGTTTGTGTGTGTGTGTGTGTGTGTGTGCCATCCTTGGACTGTGCAGCACATGAAGGGAAGGCCAGCATCCACCCACCCGGACCAGCCTCGTCCTGCAGGGGCTCTAACCTTCTCCTCTCCTGCAGCTGAAGAGAGCCAGCAGTGAAGACATGCTGTCCAAGCCCGGACTGGTCACCACCTCAGGAGGCTCCAGGCTGAAGAAGACCATCACCACGGGGGCCATCTCGGAGCTCGCTGAGAATCGCCTGAGGCCCAGCACAGGTAAGGGAACTCGAGCGAACCTGGGCTGGGCTTAGAAAACTCCTGGAAGAGCATATGCCTAACTCAGGACTGAACGGTGGGGTCCTTGGTGCTCTCTGAGCTGGGTGGTTTCCTTGCAGACATTTCATGACCCAACTAGGTAACTTCATCAGGGCTAGAAGGGAGTGGGGTTCATGGAGGAGGAGGGAGGAGGAGGAGGAGGAGGAGGAGGAGGAGGAGGAGAGGAAGAGAAGGAGATGATGAAAGGGTGCCTGGACCTAGTGCTCTCTGAGCTTGATGGTTTTCTTGCAGACGTTTCATGACTCAACTAGGTAACATCATCAGTGTTAGAAGGCAGTGGGGTTGTGAGGAGGAGGAGGAGGAGGAGGAGGAGGAGGAGGAGGAGGAGGAGGAGGAGGAGGAGGAGGAGGAGGAGGAGGAGGAGGAGGAGGAGGAGGAGGAGGAAAAGAAGGCACCTGATTGTTTGGGGTCCTTGGTGCTCTCTGGATGTTTTCTGGCAGACATTTCATGACCCAACTAGGTAACCTCATCAATGCTAGAAGGGTGTGGCATTTGTGGAAAGGAGGAAGAAGACTGTGGGGTCCTGGATGCATTCTGAGCATGGTTTTTTCTTTCTTTCTTTTTGGTTAAACAGATTATTGGAATAATATTGATGATTCCAAATGAAGAATTTGGAATTATTCATATCATTTAATTATTACAGTCAGAATTATTAATTTTCTTGGCCCCTTTAAGCAGGCAGGATGCTCTATATTAAGCCAGGGATTAAAAACCCTGGGATTCAGTGACTCACATCCCGAACAAGTCATAAATGTCCAGGAATAGCCATGTTTTCTCAAAGTCTCGCCGCAGAGATTAAAAAAAAAATCCTTCCTCAAACGTGGAAAATCAGTCACATTTGAGCTCATTCTCTCTCCTAGGGCAGGCTTCATTTGAACCCACACCCAGAGGGAAATTTACAATGATTCACTTAGTGACCATCTGAAGTTAGACCGGCCCAGAAAAACTTACAACCGTTTTTCACACTTAACGACTGTTGCAATGATTCATTCAACAACAGTGGGCCGAAAAGCCGTAATGCGGGAGAAAATTCACTTAACAAACGTCTTGCTTAGCAGCAGAAATGTTGGGTTTGATTGCGGTCGCAAATCAAGGACTACCTGTACAAGTGTTGGGGGAATCAGGGGTGGGTGGGATAAGTCCATAAGTCGATAAGAGGAAGGATTGGGTTGGATTTTGTCAGAGCGTTTGCAGCGCGTCTGCCATTATGCAGGGGTGGGATTCAAATTTCTTAACAAGCGGTTCGGCGGGCGTGGCCTAATGTGTGGGTGTGGCTTGGTGGTCATGTGACTGGATGGGCGTGGCTTGGTGGGACGGCTCAGGTCTCGGAGAGTGAGGACTCGGACGTGTGGGATGCAGAGATGGGGCCAGGACCACCAGGGGGGTGGAGTGCTGCCTTCTGAGATTGTGGAGGCTGGCAGCAGTGAGGAAGAGGAGCCCGAGGAGCCTGTGCCGAGTGCGCGTGCGCGCAGAGCTGCTCGAAGGAAAGAGCAGCTGCAATAGCACGGGCGACTCGGGAGTAAGGCTGCAAGGTAATGGCCGCTCCCTGAGGAGATAAAAGCCAGCTGAGAAACCGGAGTTCTTTGCAGGAAGCAAAGAAGTTTTTGCACTCAAGCCTTGTGGACGTCCGGACTATCTTAGTTTGTGTTTGGAGATTCTTTGCGTTTGAAATATTTCTTAGTAACTTTATCTAGTGTTCTTGGCAGCCTTGCACCACCTTGGCAAGGCTCGTTCTTATCAGAGACAATGAGTTTGAAACAGCCTTTGAACCTGGAATGGAATTCGTAAAGAATCATCAAAAGGTTTTGCTTTTATCTCTGTTTGGTGTTTGTTTCCTTGGAACAAGAACATCATTCAGAGTTACAGCAGCACTGTAAACGTGATTTTACAGTCGGCCATTTGACAACTGACTCACATTTATGACAGTTGCAGTGTCTCAGGGCCATGTGATCCCCTTTTATGACCTTCATAGTTCATGTGTGGGACACCTGAGGTGGGGGAATGAAATCGTAGTGGGGGGCCAAGGAAGTGGGCAAGAAGCTTTTTCAAACTCTTTCTCAAAGCACCAGATCCGGGGTTTCCCCCATCAAGAGGCGTGGAAGGAAACGGAGAATCAATTAAAGAAAGCATCCCTTGTGCATCACTAGCTTTGTTGGAACTCCTGGCCACAAGGTTTATTTTTATTTAATTTTTTTTGTAAACTTTATTTGAGTTTTCACAAAAAAAATACAAATAAAACATCTTTTTTGAAAGTAGCGTAATCCCGGGTTACATTTCTTCGTACAGACACAAATTCAATTTCATGCTCATTTTTATGTTCTATTCCATATCTTATTACTGTTTTACATTTTCTGCATAGCTTCTCCCCTCTTTTAATTTTCTCAATTTTATTTTAATTATCTCGTCTCAATTCAAATCATTATATTTTTTTGTCTGTCCTGTTTCAATTATCTATTATCTTTTCTCATTAAACAAAGTTTCTCCTGTAGTTACTGATTGGAGTATGACGCCTTTATATCTTTTATCCATTTAACTCTTATTTAGGCTTCAATATATACCCTAAAGTTATAACATTCAATATAATACATAACTTCCATTCAGATTCTGCTTGGTATATTCTTAAAATATACACTATAAATATAGAAAAAATTATAAATATATGTAATTAAAACAACACATTCCATTCCAATTCAATTCTATCATTAATGTTAATATTCATTAAAATCTTAACTTCTTTAACTTTTCAATTAAATATCATACTTCTATGGGAACAATTATAAGTTTTCCATAATTAATTCCCTCCCCTTTCACTTATATTTTATAAAACATTAACTAATTAAAATGTTCCCGTCCCTTCCTAATTCAATTTATTTTATTTCACTTATTTTATTAACAAACATTTCACTAAATTACACTATTTTATCCCTCATTTTAATCATACATTGTTTCCAATTTTCTAAAGTTATTTCTATTACTAATATAACAATACAATCTTATGTACCTTTACAGAATCCCTTTTTCAGTTAAATTTTCACCCATTATCTCTAAATAGGTCCTGTTTCTCTATATCTTGTTCCGGTCCTTTGTAACTTCTTTTCCTTTCCTTTTTCCCTCTCTTCTTCTCTCTCCCCTTTTTACCCCCTTGTCTCTCTACCTCTATTTCTCTCTTCTGTATTCCCCTCTTCTGTTGCTTTCCAGTATTATACTTATTTTTTGAATTATTTTTCTTTTCTTTGGTTGTTTTTTTAAGTCTTAAATTCTCCATTCTCTTTTCCCCCTTTACTTTTTCTTCCCCACATAGAATTACTTGTTCATTAAAGATGGCTTCTTCTTTGTCCCAGTCTTCTTGTTTTACAGACGTTTCTTGTTGTTTCTCGTAGTTCCAAATCTCCATTGCTAAGAATTGAAAAACGAAGCCAAAAGAACCCTTCCCTTCTTGTGCATCTTCTTTGTACTTTTTAAGTTCCATTTTCAATTCATCCAGAAGTGGTGCCATTGTATAAATTTTTAAACAACCACCCGATTAATTTTAGTCATTCAAGTGCAATAACCAAGAATCCAAAGATCACCAAGTAATCCAAATACACGCAAGCTGTTTCTTTTTGCTCTTTTTTTTTTCACTTTCTCTTTCTGGGGTTCTACTGTTTAGTTACAAAGTTTCAGTTAAAATCTATCTTTTAGAAGTCTTGTTGAAGTTTTACTGTAGATTCTTTTTAATTTGATTCAGTGGTACACGACAAACTACTCCTAAAAATAAAATCCTATGGTATCTCTGGACAACTGAATAACTGGATAGAAGCATTCCTGTCAAACAGACAACAAATGGTCAAAATCGGGAGCGTCCTATCAAATCCAGTACCTGTCAATAGTGGTGTCCCCCAGGGCAGTGTTCTAGGACCAACTCTCTTCATACTCTACATCAGGGGTGGGCAAACTACGGCCCGCGGGCCACATCCGGCCCGTTGGTCTGTCCAATCCGGCCCGCCCCTGAAAAAAATAGCTGGGCGTGGCATATTGCCCTGCGCCGCGTGGCCCCAAAGCTGCAAAACAGTGCGGAGCACTCTCGGGTAGGAAAGAAAAGAAGAACTTTGCAAAGGCCTCGGCTGGGAGTTCGAAATCACCTTCGAGTGCGACCTCTCGAAGGTGAGTCCCGCCAATCCCCTTTTTTTCCGGGCCTTCCAGGCTTAAACTTTGCAAAGGCAAAGTCTGCAGGCGGGAGCGTCTTCCGGCCGAGGAGCGGGAAGGGTTCCGCCCGGCAGGCGGGCTGCTTGGAGCGGGCTGCTTGGAGCCATCTAAAGCTAGGCCGCTGCTGGTGGAGCCTGCCCTGCCTTGGTGCCCCATTTCCGGGCTCGGCGGTCCTGCTCGGGCGGCACTTTAAAAGCCTGCTCCCAGCACCCGAGCAGCTTCCCAGCAACTTGCGGCTTCCTTTTTCCTCGCGGGCGCTCGTGCCTGGCCCTGAGCCGCACGGCAGAGGGAAACCCGAGCACCGCCGGGTCGCCTCCTCCAAGCAGCCCGCCCGCCCGCGGGCGGAACCCTTCCCGCTCCTTGGCGGGAAGACGCTCCCGCCTGCAAACTTTGCCTGTGCAAAGTTTAAGCCTGAAGCCCGGAAACCCGAGCAACTTCCCAGCAACTTTCGGCTTCCTTTTAACTCGCGGGCGCTCGCACCTGGCCCCGAGCCGCGCGGCGGAGGAAGCCCAGCGGGCGGGCGGGCTGCTTGGAGGAGGCGACCTGGTGGTGCTCCGGCAGCAGCAACAGGCAGTTCCGCCCGGGCTCCGCTCAGGTGTCCGGCTGGGGCTGTCAGGAGTTGCTACCGCCGGCGCAGCTCTGCGCGGCTCCAGTCCGTGTTGCTTTGGGAAGGAAAAGGCAAAACCAGGAGTCACTGAGCCTGAGCCTCCGGTGCCGCTGCTGCCGTTGCAAAGCACCGCGGCTCTTCCTTTTGCCTTTCCTTCCCAAGGCAACGCGGGACTGGAGCGCGTGGAGCGCCGCCGGTAGCAACTCCTGACTCAGGGGCCTCCGAGGGAGGGGAAGGAGGAGAAGAGGGGGGGAAGGGGGGCGATTCCCAAAAAATCTTGTGCTGACCTGGCCCGTCTGTCAAATTTTAAAAGTCAATGCGGCCCCCGAGCCAAAAAGTTTGCCCACCCCTGCTCTACATAAATGACCTCTGTGATCGTATTAAGAGCAACTGCGTTCTCTTCGCTGATGATGTAAAGCTATTCAACACCACAGACAATACTGCTACCCTTCAAAAAGATCTTGACTATGTACCAGAATGGTCAAACAAATGGCAACTTCAAATCTCAACAAATAAATGCTCTGTCTTACATATTGGCAAAAAAAATCAGAAAATAAAATACAAGCTGAATAGTCAAGATCTTGTTGATGACCCAAGCTCTGTAAAGGACCTTGGAATACTCACCTCTAATGATCTAAGTGCTAGAGCCCACTGCAACTACATAGCCAAAAAGGCATTAAGAGTTGTTAACCTAATCCTACGTAGCTTTTTCTCTGGTAATATCACACTACTAACCAGAGCATACAAAACATTTGCTAGACCAATACTCGAATACAGTTCATCAGTCTGGAACCCTCATTACGTATCTGATATTTGCACAATTGAGAAAGTCCAGAAATATTTCACAAGAAGAGTTCTCCACTCTTCTACTCGTTGTAGAATACCTTATGCCACCAGACTTGAAATTCTAGAACTAGAAAACCTTGAATTACGCCGTCTTCGGTCTGACTTAAGCATGGTATATAAAATCATACATTGCAATGTCCTACCTGTCAATGAATACTTCAGCTTCAACCATAACAACACAAGAGCACACAATAGATACAAACTCAAAGTAAACCGCACCAAACTTGATTGCAGGAAATACGACTTCAGCAATAGAGTGGTCAACGTCTGGAATACTCTACCCGACTCTGTAGTCTCTCCCCAAACCCCAAAAACTTTAACCTTAGACTGTCTACTATTGACCTCACCCCTTTCCTAAGAGGTCTGTAGGGGGCGTGCATAAAGCGCACCATCGTGCCTACCGTCCCTGTCCTATTCTTTCTTTTATTCTTTTATTTTTCTTATATGTACCCATTTCATGTATTCACAACTATGTATACACTTATACTTATTATCTTGTAAACAATTGGCAAATCAAATAAATAAAATAAATAAATAAATAAATAATTCCAGGCAGTCTCCTCCCTCTTTCCAGATCCTGCCCTTTTATTCTTTTTCTCTCCTTTCCTGCTTATGAAAAAAAATTTAGTGTCCAGAAATCTTTATTATCCCTTTGACATTTTGTTTTATTTTCAGCTTAATTGCCTGTTGATGTCAAAGCGGATTTTTCCAATTTCTTTTTTAAGTTTCTTAGTTGTCAGTATAGGGAAAGGGAGAAAATAAAATAAAAAGCCAAACCTTTCCCTTTTCACTTTCCTTCGCTGCTTCCGACTCTTCTTTGGGAGCGATGTTATTTTTTTGTAAGTTTAAATTCCAGAGTACCTGAGTTGTTGCTTTTGCAATTTAACCCGGTCAGCCAAAACTTTCTCTTCTTATCTTCCTCCTGCACATTTTTTTCCGGTCGAGTTCTTCTTCGTGGTGGCCATTTCTCACCACCGCTGCAACCGCCTTCGGGAAAGGGAGTAATGGCCAGCTGGGGAGGAGAGATGCGGCTCTCCTCAACCCTGCTGACGGTCTCCCCCCTCTTCACCACCTCTACGGGGTGGCTTAGCCCCGAAACCAGCCGGCTCGGGGTGCTCCAGCAGCGAGCTCAGACCGAAACCACGCACGATTGCGGATTTCTGTCTGTCGCCGAAGGAACTCAAACCGGAAGCTCAGCAAGCCCTGGCCACAAGGTTTATTGAGAGAGACATATATTGAGAAAAACTATGTGATCGGGCTTAGTTTTTGGGGAGGAAAATAAGTGGTGGTGAGGGGGAAATTCTGCCTCTGCCTACTAGCATCCATCGGTATTCATCTGGCTAGCGTCCTGTCAGTGTGTGAGAGAGAGTTGAGGGCTGTTTGGAAACTGAAGCAGTATTTGCTGTGTGAGCAAAAAGGAGACAGCAAGGAGCCTGGGCGTGGCTTAGCTCAACTGTTCTGTCCTAAAGCTGCTTGGTGCTCTGAAACTGCTCTGCTTGTGTTTTTGGCATTTGGAAGGGGTTTCTTTTCAGGTAGGGAGGGGGAGTAGAACTTCTTAGCATCAGATACAGATAATCAGAGTTGGAAGGGACGTTGTAGGTCATCTAGTCTAACCCCCCCGCCCAAGCGGGAGACCCTACACCGTTTCTGACAAATGGCGGTCCAATCTCTTCTTGAAAGTCTCAAGTGATGGTGCTCCCACAACTTCCGAGGGCAAGCTGTTTAATAATAATAATAATAATAATAATAATAATAATAATAATAATAATAATAATAATAATAATAATAATATAGGAAATACTCTAAATGCTCTGAGGGTCGTTTTGAAAAATCCTTTCTTAGTGAGCCCCTAGAAGCCAAGAGGATCATACGTGCCAAATTTCAAATTTGTAAGCTTTACGGTTCTGGAGATTTTGTAATAATGCATGAGGGGTAATTTCGCTTTTATATATATAGAGTAACAGAGTTGGAAGGGACGTTGTAGGTTATCTAGTCCAACTAGTCCACGGGTATCCAGCTAGTCTCATCTGAGACGGTTGCTAAAGAAACCGTTGTAAACCCAGGACAATTTTACCCCGCATGGGCCACCAGGGGGCAGCACCAAGCAGGAAATGCACTTTGCAAACTTTCTTTCTAGGGAGAAAACTTCAACTTTCTTTGAAAAATTCGAGGTGGGGAAAAAAAAAATCTGTAAATTTCGGTGTCCCCAACACACACACATACACACACATACCTGCCTGTGTGCCCCATGCAGTTTTTCACCACCAGAAATCTTCCCAGAATCCCCTGGGGCTCCCCTGTAAAATACAAATAATTCACACTTTGCAGGGATCTTTCAATCTTGGCAACTTTGAGACTTGTGGACTTCAGCTCCCAGAATTCCTCAGCCAGCTTCAACCAGCTTCTGGGAATTGAAGTCTACTAGCTTTGCTGGCTGAGGAATTCTGGGAATTGAAGTCCACTAGCTTTGCTGGCTGAGGAATTCTGGGAATTGGAAGTCCACTAACTTTGCTGGCTGAGGAATTCTGGGAACTGAAGTCCACTAGCTTTGCTGGCTGAGGAATTCTGGGAACTGAAGTCCACTAGCTTTGCTGGCTGAGGAATTCTGGGAACTGAAGTCCACAAGCCTTGCTGGCTGAGGAATTCTGGGAATTGAAGTCCACTAGCTTTGCTGGCTGAGGAATTCTGGGAATTGAAGTCCACTAGCCTTGCTGGCTGAGGAATTCTGGGAATTGAAGTCCACTAGCCTTGCTGGCTGAGGAATTCTGGGAATTCAAGTCCACTAGCTTTGCTGGCTGAGGAATTCTGGGAACTGAAGTCCACTAGCTTTGCTGGCTGAGGAATTCTGGGAATTGAAGTCCACTAGCCTTGCTGGCTGAGGAATTCTGGGAATTCAAGTCCACTAGCTTTGCTGGCTGAGGAATTCTGGGAATTGAAGTCCACAAGCCTTGCTGGCTGAGGAATTCTGGGAATTGAAGTCCACAAGCTTTGCTGGCTGAGGAATTCTGGGAATTGAAGTCCACTAGCTTTGCTGGCTGAGGAATTCTGGGAATTGAAGTCCACAAGCCTTGCTGGCTGAGGAATTATGGGAATTCAAGTCCACTAGCTTTGCTGGATGAGGAATTCTGGGAACTGAAGTCCACTAGCTTTGCTGGCTGAGGAATTCTGGGAATTGAAGTCCACTAGCCTTGCTGGCTGAGGAATTCTGGGAATTCAAGTCCACTAGCTTTGCTGGCTGAGGAATTCTGGGAATTGAAGTCCACAAGCCTTGCTGGCTGAGGAATTCTGGGAATTGAAGTCCACAAGCTTTGCTGGCTGAGGAATTCTGGGAATTGAAGTCCACTAGCTTTGCTGGCTGAGGAATTCTGGGAATTCAAGTCCACAAGCCTTGCTGGCTGAGGAATTCTGGGAATTCAAGTCCACAAGCCTTGCTGGCTGAGGAATTCTGGGAATTGAAGTCCACAAGCCTTGCTGGCTGAGGAATTCTGGGAATTGAAGTCCACAAGCCTTGCTGGCTGAGGAATTCTGGGAATTGAAGTCCACAAATCTTAAAGTTGCCAAGGTTGGAAACCCCTTACAACAGCACTGAAAAAAGTGACTTATGACCGTTTTTCACAGCTACAACCTTTCCACAATCAAAATTCAGGCCGTTGACAAACTGACTCGTATTTATGATGGCCGCAGTGTTTCCCGGGGGGAGGCGGGGCGTCGTGCGGTCCCCTTTTTGAGACCTCCCGACCAGCAAAATCCATCGGGAAGCCAGATTCCTTTAACAACCGGCTCACTAATTTACCCGCCGCAGTGATACGCTTAACAACGGTGGCAAGAAAGGGTCAAAAACCCAGGACAAACCGCACCCTGAACAACCGTCTCGCTCAGCAGTGGAAATTGTAGGCTCTGTGACAGTCATAAGTCGAGGACTACCTACTCAGGGGTAGGTGAGATATTGACTTATGCCAGTCAAAGGTTTTTTGATCGGATTTATTTATTTATTTATTTTTATTTGATTTGTCAATCGCTTACAACAGGTATAAGTATAAACATAGTTATGAACACATGGATACATATAAGAAAAATAAAATAAACAATAGGACAGGGATGGTAGGCACGTTGGTGCGCTTATGCACGCCCCCTACAGACCTCTTAGGAAAGGGGTGAGGTCAATAGTAGACAGTCTAAGGTTAAAGTTTTTGGGGTTTGGGGAAGAAACCACAGAGTCAGGTAGAGGATTCCAGACATTGACCACTCTATTGCTGAAGTCGTATTTCCTGCAATCAAGTTTGGTGCAGTTTACCCTGAGTTTGTGTTGAGGTAATTCCCCTTTAGGAGAATGAGTGCATACAGGGAGACGTAGTGAGAGTAGTGTTTGAATAATACACACACAGTACACAGATACACTTGTACAGTAAATGTAGGTTTTTACTTCCAGAAAGTTTAAGCAAAGTTCAAGGTAAGCAGTCCAAAGTCATTCATAGGTAAATCAGTCAGTTTTTCAATCCAGGGATAATCCAATAAGAAATTCCAGTGTCAAAAACAGTTCAGTAACAAACTTACATCAAATCCAGAAATAGCAGTCAATTAGGAAAAATGGAGGAACGGCAATACTTTCCAACAGAAGGAAACAGAGATACACTCACACTCTCTTCTGAGACTCAGACTAAAACAACCCAGGTTTCTGGCTCCATCTTATGGCCGTTTGAGAAACCACACCGAATTAGTTTTGCATTTTCTTAAAGATACAGTTTTAAAATGTTTATCCTGGTTTATATATTTCTAACCCAAATAGCTGTTAGGTGACTTATATTCCTAACAGTTTGTATCTATTGTTTGCTCTTGTATTCTTATGGTTGAAGCTGAAGTATTCATTGACAGGTAGGACATTGCAATGTATGATTTTATATACTATACTTAGATCGGACCGAAGGCGGCGTAATTCAAGGTTTTCTAGGTCTAGAATTTCAAGTCTGGTGGCATAAGGTATTCTACAACGAGTAGAGGAGTGGAGAACTCTTCTTGTGAAATATTTCTGGACTTTCTCAACTGTGTTAATATCAGATATGTAATGCGGGTTCCAGACTGATGAGCTGTATTCGAGTATTGGTCCAACAAATGTTTTGTATGCTCTAGTTAGTAGTGTGATATTACCAGAGAAAAAGCTACGTAGGATTAGGTTAACAACTCTTAACGCCTTTTTTGGCTATGTAGTTACAGTGGGCTCTAGCACTTAGGTCATTAGAGATGTGTATTCCAAGGTTCTTGACAGAGTTTGGATCATCAACAAGGTCTTGACTATTCAGCCTGTATTTCATATTCTGATTATTTTTTGCCAATATGTAGGACAGAGCATTTATTTGTTGAGATTTGAAGTTGCCATTTATTTGACCATTCTGATACGTAGTCAAGATCTTTTTGAAGGGTAGCAGGATTGTCTGTGGTGTTGAACAGCTTTACATCGTCAGCGAAGAGGACGCAGTTGCTCTTAATATAATCACAGATTTCCCCTTGCTCTCTCTTTGGTGGGGAACTCTCGCCCCCCCCCCTCAGGCCCTGCACCAAGTCTTCTTTCATTTCAATTTAATTAGTTTAAAATGGGAAGCCCACCCACCCCATTAAGACCCTCCCCCCAAATCCAAAGCCCCTTTGAAGAATAGCCAGGGAGGGGAGATCCAATACCCCAAAAGTGGTGGAGGGAGGAAGAGGGTCTCGGACTGGATCTGTTTCTTGCAATCTATCACATCAAAGGAGACCGGCCAGGTTGCTGGGCTATGTGGGGGCTCAGCCAGACTGCTCCCCCCCAAATCCAACCCTCCCCTCATCTTCCTTGATGAGTTCCAGGCTGTGGGGAGGGGGCTGAGGCTGGGTTGGGTCCCTAGCGATACACACACACACACACACACACACACACAAAGCCGTAAATTAGGAACTGTTTCCTGGCTTGCCCTCCATTGGGGTCCTTTTTTGGGGGAGGGGGGTTCAAAGGAGAGCACGGAAATGCCAGAGGGACATTCCTGAGTTTTGAGATTCCAGATGTGGAGCTCCTGGCCTGTTTTGGCTTCCCTCCCCCTCCTCATCCTCATTTGGGGTGGTCCCCAGCTCTGGAGTTCTGGCAAAGGGGTAGGCAGCCGCTTACTGCCTCTGGAATTGAGGCGGGGGGGCTTCCGCCTTTGATACTAGGGCTGGGGGGGATGCTGCTGCCTGTGAAATTGGGGCTGGGGGTTCCTGTCTCTGAAATTGAGGCTGGGGGCTGCTACTGCTGAAATCGAGGCTGGGGTTTCTACCTGTGAAATTGGGGCTGGGGGCTGCTACTGCTGACATTGAGGCTTCGGGTTTCTAAGTGAAATTGAGGCTGGGGGTTTCTACCTGTAAAATTGAGGCTGGGGATCTCTAACTCTGAAATTGCGGCTGGGGTTTCCTGCCTCTGAAATTGAGGCTGGGGCTGCTACTGCTGAAATTGAGGCTGGGGGTTTCTAACTTAAATTGAGGCTGGGGGTTTCTACCTGTGAAATTGAGGCTGGCGTTTTCTACCTCTGAAATTGAGGCTGGCGGTTTCTACCTGTGAAATTGGGGCTGGGGGTTTCTACCTGTGAAATTGGGGATGGGGTTTTCTACCTCTGAAATTGAGGCTGGGGATTTCTACCTGTGAAATTGGGGCTGGGGTTTTCTACCTCTGAAATTGAGGCTGGGGTTTCTACCTGTGAAATTGGGGGTGGGGTTTTCTACCTGTGAAATTGGGGCTGGGGGTTTCTACCTCTGAAATTGGGGCTGGGTTTTCTACCTCTGAAATCGAGGCTGGGGGTTTCTACCTGTGAAATTGAGGCTGGGGTTTTCTACCTCTGAAATTGAGGCTGGGGTTTCTACCTGTGAAATTGGGGGTGGGGTTTTCACCTGTGAAATTGAGGCTGGGGTTTCTACCTGTGAAATTGAGGCTGGGGGTTTCTACCTGTGAAATCGAGGCTGGGGGTTTCTACCTGTGAAATTGGGGCTGGAGGCTGCTACTGATGAAATTGAGGCTGGGGGTTTCTAACTTAAATTGAGGCTGGGGTTTCTACCTGTAAAATTGGGGCTGGGGTTTCTACCTGTGAAATTGAGGCTGGGGGTTTCTATCTGTGAAATTGGGGCTGGGGGCTGCTACTGATGAAATTGAGGCTGGGGGTTTCTAACTGAAATTGAGGCTGGGGATTTCTAACTGTGAAATTGAAGCTGGGGTTTCTACCTGTGAAATTGGGGCTGGGGGCTGCTACTGATGAAATTGAGGCTGGCGGTTTCTAACTTAAATTGAGGCTGGGGTTTCTACCTGTGAAATTGGGGCTGGGGGCTGCTACTGATGAAATTGAGGCTGGGGGTTTCTAACTTAAATTGAGGCTGGGGGTTTCTAACTTAAATTGAGGCTGGGGGTTTCTAACTTAAATTGAGGCTGGGGGTTTCTACCTGTGAAATTGGGGCTGGGGGCTGCTACTGATGAAATTGAGGCTGGGGGTTTCTAACTTAAATTGAAGCTGGGGATTTCTAACTGTGAAATTGAAGCTGGGGGTT
This sequence comes from Notechis scutatus, assembly GCF_049901735.1. Classification (NCBI taxonomy): domain Eukaryota; kingdom Metazoa; phylum Chordata; class Lepidosauria; order Squamata; family Elapidae; genus Notechis; species Notechis scutatus. The sequence goes on from NC_142009.1 coordinate 4,353,449, forward strand.
TCTACCTGTGAAATTGGGGCTGGGGCTGCTACTGCTGACATTGAGGCTGGGGGTTTCTAACTGAAATTGAGGCTGGGGATTTCTAACTGTGAAATTGAAGCTGGGGGTTTCTACCTGTGAAATTGGGGCTGGGGGCTGCTACTGATGAAATTGAGGCTGGGGATTTCTAACTTAAATTGAGGCTGGGGGTTTCTAACTTAAATTGAGGCTGGGGTTTCTAACTTAAATTGAGGCTGGGGTTTCTACCTGTGAAATTGGGGCTGGGGCTGCTACTGATGAAATTGAGGCTGGGGTTTCTAACTGAAATTGAGGCTGGGGATTTCTAACTGTGAAATTGAAGCTGGGGGTTTCTACCTGTGAAATTGGGGCTGGGGGCTGCTACTGCTGACATTGAGGCTGGGGAATTCTAACTGAAATTGAGGCTGCCTGAATTTTGATACTGTGGCTTTCGTAAAAACAAGGATTGGTTGCAAATCAGGGTTTTTTTCGGTGCTGTTCTAACTTCAAATCGTTGCTGTACGAGTGGCTGTAAGTCCACCTAGAAACCAGCATTTCTTGGTTTAGCCTGTCGCACCAACCCAGCGCAATGCAGTTTACTCAAAATATGTAGACTTGGTACCCCTTTGTAAAGCCTTAGTAAGGCCACGCCCTGGAATCCGGCATCCAGTTTTGGTCCTCCACATTACACGAAAGTTGTTGAGACTTTGGAAAAAGTGCAGAGAAGAGCAACTAAGAGGATTAAAGGCCTGGAGACGAAAACATACGAAGGACGGCTGCAGGATTTTTGGTTTGGCCAGTCTAGAGAGAAAGAGTAAAGGGGACACGATAGCAGCATTCCAGAATTTGTCTTAGTGCAAATGCTCTCAGCGGACATAGAAAGAAAAGAAACATTCGTCAAGAATCATCAGGTACAACACTTCATGATAGTCATGGGGTACAAGGAAACAATCAAATCAAATCAATGAATCGATTGATCGATCAGTAGGAATTGTGGCTGTTCCATCACTGGAGGTTTTTAAGAAGAGCCTGGGCAGTAACTTGTCTGGAATGGTATGGGGTCTCCTGCTTCAGTGGGGGAGGGGGGGGTTAGACTAGAAGACCTTCAAAGCCCCTTCCAGTTCTATTTCTATTGCAATTACCAAAAAGCATGACTAGGTCCAGCTGATGCTGTTCACAAGTAAAACACAATAAGCCCCAAATCCATATAGAGCTGCTTCATCAAAACCCAGACCAAAAAAAACAACAACACCACCAAAAATCAGACTAATTATTCCTTTCACCCGCAAAGTGCAAATTTCCTTTTTTGTGTGTGTGCAAAACATGTAACCTGCCAATCCAAACATTTTTGTTTTCTCGCCAAGCACATGAAGGAAGGTTGCCAGGTTATTCTCGGCAACGAGGTCTCGCGCCGCTAAAAAAAAACCAAAAACGACAAAACGAGGGAGGCGGGGAAGGAAAAGGTTCCTTGCACTCTGTCAAGAGTACAGCGAGAAGGAACGCTGAAGATCTTCTAGTCTGACCCCAGGGGGGGTGGGATTCTACCGGTTCGTACCGGTTTTATAGAACTGGTTGTTACGATTCCGCGCAGAATCCGGCGAAGCGGCGCATCGTGGCCCTGGCTGGCCCCGCCCCTCTCCGCCTGCCCCGCCCTGAAACCAGTCGGTCCTTAAGCTATTTCTTTTTTCCCCCCTTCCCGACGATCAGCTGTTCCAGGATCCCCCTCACTGTCTTACTGCTTCGCCTGAGGCCCAAGGCGGCAAAAAGGGGCGTGGAGGGGAGCTGCAAAAAAAGGAAAAAAGAAGCCACGCCCACTGTCACATGGCCACACCCACCTAGCCATGCCCAACAAACCGGTTGTTAAAATTTTTTGAATCCCACCCTTCTAACCTCCCCTTTGCTCAACAAGCAGGAGACCCTTAGACCAGGGGTGTCCAACCTTGGCCACTTTAAGACTTGTGGACTTCAACTCCCAGAATTCCTCAGCCAGCTGGCTGAGGAATTCTGGGAGTTGAAGTCCACAAGTCTTAAAGTGGCCAAGGTTGGACACCCCTGCCCTAGACCAATTCAGACAAATGGCTGCCCGCCCTCTTCTTAAGAACTCTTTATGCGTTAATTTATTTATTGATGAATAGATCTATCTACGTGCCTGTCACAATCTTTGTTATTTAATTGCAATGTAATGGTTTTAACTTAATTTCAATTATTATTCTTTTTAAAAAAAATATATAATCTTTTTCACACCGAAGGTACTTTTAAGGCGACTATCTATACTGTAGAATAGTCCTATAGTGCTGTAAGTGTGAAAAACGTTTTGATCAGTCACTTTGTTTAGGGCTGTCGTAACTACGAACGGTCACTAAATGGATGCTTGTAAGTGGAGGATTCCTTGTGAATAGATGAAGCATTTGCGGCTTCCCTTTTGCAGGGTGTGATTGTGCAGAACAACCAGGCACAAGGACAGTTTTTCCACGCCTGCCATCCCTCTGCTAAACAACTCACACCCATAACGCTGTCCAACTCTTTAGTAAGGCTGTATTACTATTGTTCTTCTCATCCTTCCTTTTATCTATCCCTTTCTCTACTTATGACTATAACTTTGTGGCTTGTATCTTTACGGTTTATATTGTTTTATTTAGTTTCCCAGTAGGATTTATGTTGATGGCTTATTTAGTATCCTGTGACAATCACTAAGTTTTGTATCTTATGATTTATGATGAATGTATTTTTATGATGACTATGATGATGATTTATCACTTATAGCTTTTATATACACTGAGAGCTTATGCACCGAAGACAAATTCCTTGTGTGTCCAATCACGGTTGGCCAATAAAGAATTCTATTGTATTCTATTCTATTATCTATTCTATTCTTTTCTTTATCTATTCTATTCTATTCTGAATTCTCTTCTCTTCTATATTCTTTCTATTTCATTCTATATTCTATTCTATTCTAAATTCTATTCTATTCTTCAATTCTTTCTATTCTACTCTATTCTTTCTATTCTATTCTATTCTATATTCTATTGTCTATTCCATTCTATTCTATTCTATTCTGAATTCTATTCTATTCTGAATTCTATTCTATTCTGAATTCTCTTCTTCTCTCTTCTCTTCTATATTCTTTCTATTTCATTCTCTATTCTATTCTATTCTATTCTATTCTATTCTTTCTATTCTATTCTTTTCTTCTATTCTATATTCTATTCTATTCTGAACTCTATTCCATTCTTTCTATTCTATATTATATTCTATATTCCATTCTATTCCATTCTATATTCTATTCTATTTCATTCTGAATTATATTCTATTCTATTTAGTTTAATTCTATCCTATCCTACCCTACCCTAATTCTATTTCTAATGATAATAGTTCTTACTTCTAATCTGTTCTGCCATGCAGAAAAACGACAACTCCCGAGAGTTGTGAGAATTTGGCTTTTGGCACTGAGATGTGGGGTGGGTGGGGTTGGCTTGGACTAGATGACCCCCAGAGGGCCCTCTTCATGCCGCTCCCCTCATTCAAGTGCTCATTGTATTATTATGTCCCTAATTACGAGGGTGCTAACCAACCTGTAGTACGGATAATGGAAACGAGGGGTTCGCCAACTAAAAAATACGGAGGGAGGGTTGCGGTTTTATCTACCCACCGCATCCCACTCTGGAGGGCAGGGAAGGCTTTTTTTTTAAAGCCGGATGGGAGTTGTTGTACTCACACAATCAGGGCCGAGTGAACAAAACGTCGCAACTGCACATTCTCAGCATGGGCCGAGCCTGTTTTGTTGTAGCCTCTGGAGGGTTTGGAAGAATGCAAACCCGAACCAGCCAGTCAGCATTCTGAAATTTGGGGCGAAACCAGAAAAGTATCTTTTATTCAGGAGGGTTTTATAAGACTCGGTTAAAATGTGAACGGGCCGGCCCCGTTTCCTGGTTTCCCACCCTTCATTCCTGGCTTTAGGCTGGTTGGGTTTAAAGCCCTGGCGAGGCAACACCTGGAATACGGCATCCAGTTTGGGTCGCCACTATGTAAAAAAGTTGTTGAGACTCTAGAAAGAGTGTGTCTATCTATCCATCTATATCATGTCTGCATGCCTGCCTGCCTGCCTGCCTGCCTGCCTGCCTGCCTATCTATCTATCTATCTATCTATCTATCTATCTATCTATCTATCTATCATCTATCATCTATCTATCTATCTATCTCTATCCATCATTATCTACACGCCTGCCTGCCTGCCTGCCTGCCTGCCTGCCTGCCTGCCTGCCTGCCTATCTATCTATCTATCTATCTATCTATCTATCTATCTATCTATCTATCTATCTATCTCTATCCATCATTATCTACACGCCTGCCTGCCTGCCTGCCTGCCTGCCTGCCTGCCTGCCTGCCTGCCTGCCTGCTCATTCATCTATCTATCTATCTATCTATCTATCTATCTATCTATCTATCTATCTATCTATCTATCTATCTATCTATGTCTGTCTCTATCTATCTATCTATCTATCTATCTATCTATCTATCTATCTATCTATCTATCTAATTATCTATCATCACTGCCTGCCTGCCTGCCTGCCTGCCTGCCTGCCTGCCTGCCTATCTATCTATCTATCTATCTATCTATCTATCTATCTATTCTATCTATCTCTATCCATCATTATCTACACGCCTGCCGCCTGCCTGCCTGCCTGCCTGCCTGCCTGCCTGCCTGCCTGCCTGCCTGCCTGCCTATCTATCTATCTATCTATCTATCTATCTATCTATCTATCTATCTATCTATCTATCTATCTATCCTTAGTAAGGCCACACCTAGAGTACTGCATCCAGTTTTGGTCACCACACTATAAAAAAGACTCTGGAAAGAGTGCAGAGAAGAGCAACCAGGATGATGAGGGGACTGGAGACTAAAATATACGAAGAACAGTTGCAGGAACTGGGCCTGGCTAGTCTAGGGAAGAGAAGGACCAGGGGAGACAGGAGAGCAGCCTTCCAATATTTGAGGGGCTGCCCCAGAGAGGAGGAAAGGGGGGTCAAGCTATTCTCCAAGGCGCCTGTAGGCCAAACAAGGAATAATGGATAGAAACTGAAGAAGGAGAGATTCAACCTGGAAATAAGGAGAAACTTTCTGACAGGGAGAACAATCAACTGATGGAACAGAAGTTGCCCTCAGAAGTTGTGGGAGCTTCATCCCTGGAGGCTTTCAAGAAGAGATTGGACTCTCATCTGTCAGAAATGGTTTGGGTCTCCTGCTTGGGCAGGGGGTTGGACTAGATGGCCTCCAAGGTCCCTTCCAATGTTATTCTATTATTCGATGGATAGATGGATGGAGGGATGGGAGGGATAAAGAAAGAAAGAAAGAAGAAAGAAAGAAAGAAAGAAAGAGAGAGAGAGAAAGAAAGAAAGAGAGAGAGAGAGAGAGAGAGAGAGAGAGAGAGAGAGAGAGAGAGAGAGAGAAAGAAAGAAGAAAGAAAGAAAGAAGAAAGAAAGAAAGAAAGAAAGAAAGAAAGAAAGAAAGAAAGAAAGAAAGAAAGAAAGAAAGAAAGAAAGGGTAATGGATGGAAACTCATCAAGGAGAGAAGCAAGCTGGAACCCCCCCACCCCCCCAGGGCCTGCACCCAAGTAAGTGCCCCAACTTCCTCCCCCGAGAGGGCCCCTGCCCGTCCCTCCTGGGACCCTTCCTCCTGTTTTTTCCCCCTCCCCCACCTGCATCTTTGTCCCCCAGGTTCCCCCTTTGGCCCGAACTTCCCCCTCCCCTTCCTCCCCTCCTCCTCTTTCTCCTCCTCCTCTTCTTCCTCCCTTTCGGCAGTCTTGCTCTTCTACCCAGGGAGGGCCCTGTATTGCCCCCTTCTCTCCCCCCTCCTCCTCTTCCTCCCCTTCTGCACCTTGGTTGCCCTTCCCCCTCCTTCTCTTCCTCCCTCCTGCAACCTTGCCATACCCCCCCAGCCCCCTCTTTTCCCCTTCCTCCTCCTCCTCCTCCTCCTCTTTCACCCCTCTGCAATCCTGCCCTCCCCCAGGAAGACCCCTGCTCCTTGTCCCCCTCCCACCCTCCTCTTCCTCCCTCCCCTTCTAGTTGCCCCCAAGAAAAGCCCAGCCCCCTTTCCCTTTCCTCCCCTCCTCTTCCTAATCCCTCCTGCAAGCTTGCCAGACCCCCAACAACAGCCCATTACCCCCCACCCCCGTCCTCCCTTCTCCTCCCTCCCCTTCTAGTTGCCCCCCAGAAACAGCCCAGTCCTCCCTTTCCCCTCCTCCTCCTCCTCCTCCCTCCCCTTCCAGTTGCCCCCAAGAAACTACCCTGCTCCCCCTTTCTCCTCTTCCTCCTCCCCCTCCTGCAACCTTGGCCCCCACCTAGGAACAGCCCAGCCGCCCCCGTCCTCCCTCCCTCCTCCTCTTCCTCCTCCCCCTCCTGCAACCTTGGCCCCCTTCTAGTTGCCCCCCAGAAACAGCCCAGTCCTCCCTTTCCCCTTCCTCCTCCTCCCCTCCCCTTCCAGTTGCCCCCCAAGAAACTACCCTGCTCCCCTTTCCCCTCCCTCTCTCCTCCTCTTCCTCCTCCCCTCCTGCAACCTTGGCCCCCACCTAGGAACAGCCCAGCCCCCGTCCTCCTCTCTCTCCTCCTCCTCCTCCCCCTTCCAGTTGCCCCCAAGAAACTACCCTGCTCCCCTTCTCCTCCTCCCCTCCTGCAACCTTGGCCCCCACCTAGGAACAGCCAGCCTTCCCCCCGGTCCTCCTCCTCCTCCTCCTGCCTCCCCCTCTAGTTGCCCCCCAGAAACAGCCCAGTCCTCCTTTCCTCCTCTCCTCCTCTTCCTCCTCCCCTGGCCCCCACCTAGGAACAGCCCAGCCCCCCGGTCCTCCCTCCCTCCTCCTCTTCCTCCCCTCTCCTAGGCTGCCCCCCAGAAAGAACCCTGCTCCCCCTCCCGCGTCCCAATCCTCCCTCCCTCCGCTCCCCTGCAGTAACGGCGGCCGCCTCTGCGCGGCTTTCCTTCGGCCGCTCGGACGGCGATGCCCGGCTCCCCCCTCCCCTCCTCCTCCTCCTCCTCCTCCTCTTGCTGCTGCCGGCCATCGAGCGGGGAGGGGAGGGGTGGGGAGGAGGAGGAGGGCCGGCCCAGCCGGGGCCGGGCTGTGCGGAGGAGACGCCTCTCCCGCCCGCCGCCTTGAAAGAGCCCCGAGAGGAGATCGCGGCGGAGCGGCTTCCCCCGAGCCGGCCGCTTCTCCCGCCGCCGCAGCCCCGAGGATGAGCAGGCGGCCGTAGAGCGAGCGGCCGAGCGAGATGGGCAACCAGCCGGCCAGACCCGAGGAGCCGGAGCCAGGTGGGCGGGGGTTGGGGGCGGGAGGGAGGGGGAGAGAAGACCCCTCCGCCGGGGCTCTGCCCCAGCCTTGGCCCGGCTGCACAGGTGTGTGGGTCGGCCCGGCCCGCCCCACCTTCCGGGAGAGGGAGTCGTGGGGGAGGAGAGGGGAGGGAGGAGGGGAAAGGGGGGGCTGGCCAGTTCCTGGAGGGGGGGGATGGAAAGGTTGCAGGGGGGAGGAAGGAGGAGGAGGAGGAAGGGGAAAGGGGGCTGTGCTGTTTCTTGGGGGCAACTAGAAGGGGAGGGAGGAAGAAGGGGAAAGGGGGCCTGGCCAGTTCCTGGAGGGGGGGGTGGAAAGGTTGCAGGAGGAAGAGGAGGAAAGGGAAAGGGGGGCTGTGCTGTTTCTTGGGGGGCAACTAGAAGGGGAGGGAGGAAGAAGGGAAAAGGGGGCCTGGCCAGTTCCTGGAGGGTGGTGGTGGAAAGGTTGGCGGGGGGAGGAAGAGGAGGAAGGGAAAAGGGGGGGCTGTGCTGTTTCTTGGGGGCAATTAGAAGGGGAGGGAGGAGGAAGGGGAAAGGGGACCTGGCCAGTTCCTGAGGGGGCTGGCAAGGTTGCAGGAGGAGACAACCCCCCGCAGCCCCACTTCTTTGGGGGTGTCTGGTGATTGTCCTTCCTTCTCTGCAACCCGCCCCCCTTCCTCAGTCTGCCTTGCAGGACCCCCAACCTTCGTCCAGGCAAAGTTGCAGACAATGGGACGGTGAGAGAGGGGGGGGGCTTCTGTCTGGAGGGCAGAAGGGGGAGGGGGTCTTTGTAGGCCAAGGGCAGGGAGGGTGTGTGCATTGGGAAAGACGCTTTCGGGGGTTCCCCCACTTTGGCAGCGCCCGGCCCGTGATCCTGTCTTCCTGGGGAGTTGGGGACCCTGAAATGAGCAGGCCCCAGGGAAGGTGGAGGGAGGGGGCGACAGTCTGGGCTGGGAAGACCCTCCCTCTTCAGGGGGAGGCCAGGCAAGGCCCAGCAGGGGCAGCCAAGTTCACTTGCAGGCGGCAAAGGGGGGCAGCAGACGTGCCTCAGTTTCCCTCGGCTCAGATGTAGCGGCAGGAGATTTCAGGGGTGTTTCCTTGCGACCAGTGCCTTTTGTGGGGACAGCTCTGGATTTTGGGGTGCAAGATGCTCACCTTTCCTTGGGGGAAACCGGCTGAGGAGGGGGTTTGTTTTTGCTTTTTGAGGAGGGGCCAGGCCTCAGGATCCCATGCCGCCTTTTGTGAGGACTTTCCCACCCACCCCTTCCCACCTCTGGCTTTTCCCACCGCTTTATTGTCTTCCTGGAGGTGCTTCAGCATACTAAGTAGCTTCGGGGAAAGTGGGGATGGGGAAAAGGAAAGAAAGAAAGAAAGAAAGAGAGAGAGAGAAAGAAAGAGAGAAAGAAAAAAAGAAAGAAAGAAAGAAAGAAAGAAAGAAAGAAAGAAAGAGAAAGAAAGAAAGAGATAGAGAAGAGTTAAAGAAAGAAGAGAGGAAGGAAGAAGGGGAGAGGAAGGAAGAAGGGGAGAGGAAGGAAGAAAAAGGGAAAGGGAAAGAAAGGGTGACAGAAAAAGAAAACAAACAAGCAAACAAATAAATAAATAGAAAGAAAGAAAAAGAAAGAAAGAAAAGAGATAAAGGAAGGAAAGAAAAAAAAAAAAAAAGAGGTAGAGAAAGAAAGGAAGGAAAGAAAGAGAAAAGAGATAGGAAGGAAGAAAGGAAGGAAGGAAGGAAAAAGAAAGGGAAAGAAAGGGTGACAAAGAAAGAAAGAAAGAAAGAAAGAAAGAAAAAATAGAAAAGAAAGAAAAAGAAAAAAGAAAACAAACATAAATAATAAATAAATAGGAAGAAAAGAAAGAAAAAAGAAAAAACAAACAAATAAATAATAAAAAGATAAAAGAAAGAGAAAGGGTAAGAACAGAAAGAAATAGAAAGAAAGAAAAGGTGACAAAGAAAGAAATAGAAAAGAAAGAAAAAGAAAAAAGAAAACAAACATAAATAATAAATAAATAGAAAGGAAGAAAAGAAAGAAAAAGAAAAGAAAAAGAAACAAATAAATAATAAAAAGAGAAAGAAAGAGAAAGGGTAAGAACAGAAAGAAATAGAAAGAAAAGGTGACAAAGAAAGAAAGAAAAAAGAAAAATAAAAGGCAACAGAAATAAATAATAAAAAGGAAAAAAAGGTGACAAAGAAAGAGAAAAAAAGAAAGAAAAAGAAAGAGAAAGAAAGATGAGAAGCAAGGGAACAAGGGAAGGTGGGAACAAAGGGAAGGAGGAAGGAATGGAAGGAGCGTTTCTCTGCGACAATGCAGACTTCGACCTTGAATAATGAACCCATCCTGGGGGGAGCTCATTAATTTTAATGCCCCCCTCCATTAACATCTTCTCCTTTCAGTGCTTTCCCTGCCCCTCCCCACCTCTTTTTATCTCAAAGAATAAGGGGGCCTTGAGGTGGGGAGGGGGAACCCTCCCTCTCCCCTCTCTTCTATTTAAGTCAGTATATTTGTTCAAACTTGGCCTGTTTAAGACGGAGGACTTCAACTCCCAGAATTCCCAGCCAGCAACGCTGGCTGGGGAATTCTGGGAGTTGAAGTCCTCCGCCTTAAACAGGCCAAGTTTGAGGGTAAAAATACTGATTTAATATCCAAGAGTCTCCCAGAAACGTTTTTTGGATCCAGGAAAAAAAAACCAAACACCTTTTTTAAAATAAATTTTCTTTCTGAAGGATCTGCCGGCATCCTTCTTCGCGACTCCTGTAAAATAGTTGCATCCCTCTCTAGAACTGTTAAACCAGGTTTGCGCCAAGCACGGTTTCTAGCCGTGTTTTTCTGACTTGACTTCTCCCTGCCCTGCTTCCATTTTTTTGGGGGGGGTATTTATTTATTTTTGGGGCTGCCAATTTTTAGTGCCTAAAAAATACCCGGCCTGTTCTTTGCAAGCATTTTTTTTAGGGGAAGCTTGCAGGAATAAAAGCTATGTGAGCAATTTGACAGCATCGTGGTTAAGAAAGGGCCAGAAGCAGTTTTTTTTTGGGGGGGGGGGAACGTTGACAGACAGGTATTTAGGAAACATTGACAGACAGGTATGATGGTTGAGGGGAGGAGGGAGGGAGCAGTAAGCAGGTAAGAGGAGCTGCAGTTCAAACTACAGGAAGTCCACCTTTGTTTTTAGTGACTGTTTGAAGTTAATGATTATATTGTTATTAGTTTGTATCATTGGCTAAATGAAAATAAGAGGGAGAATATAATTTGTGTAAAAGTGATGAAGTTAGGAGGGAAGGGTGTGCATGAAATCTATAGATAACAGATAATAACAGATAACAGGTAATCAGAGTTGGAAGGGACCTTGTAGGTCATCTAGTCCAACCCCCTACCCAAGCAGCCATTTCTGACAGATGGGAGTTTAATCTCTTCTTGGACTCCCATCTGTCAGAAATGGTGTAGGGTCTCCTGCTTGGACAGGGGGTTATACATAACAGTGGCAAAAGTAATATTAAAAAGGGGATAAAATACTGGCTAGTATAAATCGAGATGAATTTGTGAACAACTAATGGGATGATTTAATTTGATAAAAGTTGCAAATACGACGAATGTGAGAATATACGATGAATGAATGTAGAGAACGATTGAGAATAAACAGATTGATATAAAGTAATGTTATGAGAATATAGAAAGGAAAATCGGTAATAGGTAAATGATGTGAAATTAGACAAGAAAGCAGTATCTGTGATTATGGTCATGCTTGATTTAAAACATAAAAAGTCTGCAACCTCACCGTTCACCTAAAGATGTATTTAAAGACATAAAAATAAAAAATTACTTGTTTAAAAAAAAGAGAGGTTAAAACAGCCCTGAAAAAAAAGGGACTTATGACTGGGTTTTTCACGCTTATGACCGTTGCAAGCCTCCGTGTGGTCACGTGATCAAAATTGGGATGTTTGTCAAACTGACTCGTATTTATGACGGGGGTCGCGTGATCCCCTTTTGCGACCTTCTGACCGGCAAAAGCCCATGGGGAAGCCGGATTCACTTAACAACCTCATGACTCACTTAAGAACCACAGTGAATCGCTTAACAACGGTAGCAAGAAAGGAGTCGTAAAATGGGGCAAAACTTACTTGACCAAATGTACAAGCAATGTACACTTTGGGCTCCGTTGAGGTCGTAAGTCGAGGACTACTGTGCGTTTGGAGGAAAGTTAGAGAAAGATAGAAGGATACACAGAGAGAAATCACGGAGAATGGACAGAAAGATATATATGTGTGTGTGTGTGTGTATGTGTATATATATATATATATGTGTGTGTGTGTGTGTGTGTGTGTATCTATATATCTATATCTATATCTATATCTATATCTATATCTATATCTATATCTATATCTATCTATCTATCTATCTATCTATCTATCTATCTATCTATCTATCTATCTATCTATCTATCTATCTACATATCTATACATACATACATATATCATATAATAATCTTATTTTTTTGAGCCCTAGGCTGTCTTTTCTATTCCCCCTTGCATCTTTGGGTGGGCGGGTGGCAACGGCTTGGATGTTGACCTCGGCTATACATAACGCAAGCCCCCACCATTCCCTATTTTTGCATATATAAAACATGCTGGTGCTTCCTATTGGGGGAGGCCGTATTGTTGGAGAAACAGGGTATACATATGTATGTGTGTGTGTGTGTGTGTGTGTGTGTATATATATATATATATATGTGTGTGTTTTCTGAAGTTTTTCCGGATATTTATATGTATGGTATTCAGGTTTTATAGTTGTGCTTTTAAAGTTGCTTAAATGTCGCTACAACTTTAAAAGCACAACTATAATGACATGGGAAAATACCCGAACAAAGCTGAATACCATACATATAAACATACATACATACGTACGTACATATAGGGGGAGGGAGGGAGAGAGGCAGGCAGGCAGGCAGACAGGCTGACTGATTGACATGTGTGTGTGTGTTTGTGTGTATATGTATATGCATATGTATATATGTCAATCTGTCTATCAACCTATCTATCAGTTAGTCAGACAATCTGTTTATCTACCTACCTACCGGTTGTCTGTCTGTCTGTCTATCCCTATCATTTCTCATCTCTCAATCATTTAACATTTGATAAATAAATAAAAAATCTATCATAATTATGAGAGAGAGAGAGAGAGAGAGACCTCTATATAGAGAGATCCATAGACAATAGGGAAGGATGGAGGGAGAGAAAGAAAGAGAGGGAGATGATAAAAGAGAGAGACAGAGAGATAGAAAAGAGGTATAGCTATGATGGACGGACAGATACTTGGAATAATGCTTTGACGTGTTGGTTCTACATAGCCAAAGAAACCTCTCTCTGCACAAGCGTGCAAATTGTGGCTCAGAACTTTGCAAACTGTGTGTTTACATCCAGTCCTGGGTCATTAGCCAATAAATAAAGCCAGCAACCTTGTGAGGCAGGTGAGTTTTCTTACCTGAGGGACAGGGAGGGGAGGGGGAGGCCACAGAGACCTGGAGTGGGGGGGGGATTCCAAGCGAAGCAGAGATCTTCAATCAGGTCCTCCGGCTGCATTGCTTCACTTTACATAGCTGGTGTTTCCTCCCCCCCCCCCATCTGTCGCTTCTTGTTCTCGGGACCTCGCTATAAAAAGGATCCCTAAAACCTCAACCCTCCCACCTGACTTCTGGAGGATGGGTCAGGGGTCTGGCTTAAAGATCCACTCGATCCGGCTTTCTCCCTCCGAGCGAGAGTTTGCCTCTTGCGTCTAGATGGGCTGGTTCAGAGTTCGAATGTGGTACCTCTGGATCTTTTCCGGATGGCGTATTGGGGAGGAGGAGCAGTGAGGTTTAACAGATAAACATTCAAGTCCTCGACGTACGACCCCAAATTAAGCCCAGGAACGTTTCTGTTCCTAAGTGGGACGGTTGTTAATTGAGTTTTGCCCCCTTTAATTACTTTTCTTGCCACCGTTGTTAAGTGAATCGCCACGGTTGTTCAGGAAGTCACATGGTCATTAAGTGAATCCGGCCTCCCCATTGATGTTGCTCGTCAGACGGTCGTAAAAGAGGATCATATGACCCCAGGACACTGTGACCGTGATAAACACGAGTCAGTTTTGCCGAGGGCCTGAATTTGGATCACGTGACCACAGGGATGGCTGCAACAGTCGTTAAGTGTGAAAAATGGTCCTAAGTCGCTTTTTTTTTCAGTGCCTTTGTCACTTCGAACGGTCACTAAACGAACCGTTGTAAGTCGGGGACTACCTGTCGTTGGCTTTCAACTGCTTGTTTAACAGCTGTTGTTAAGTGAATCATTGTGGTTGTTCAGTGAGTCACACGGTCGTTAAGTGAATCCGGCTTCCCCATTGATTTTGCTTGTCAGAAGGGGATCATGTAACCTTGGGACACTGCAACTGTCATAAATGTGAGTCAGTTGCCAAGTTTCCTTGTCAGAAGGTCGCAAAAGGGGATCGCGAGAGTTCAGTACACCGCGACCGTCGTAAATACGAGTCAAGTTGCCAAGCGTCCGGATTCTGCAACGGTGAAAAGTGTAAAAAGTCCTCAGTCATTTTTTTTCCCAGTAACTTTTGACGGTCACTAAACGAATCGTCGTAATTCAAGGACTCCCTGCATACTGGAATTAATAGTTGGCTGGGTTCCGTCTTGGTCGACGTGTAATTGAGGGAATTAAATGGCTCCGCGAAAGTTTCACAGGACAGATTTTGCCAAAGCTGAGGCAGCGGTCCCTAGTGGGCAGATCCGCCAGCTTTACGACCCACATTAGAATCAGACCTTCCATTGCTTAGCAAGCTGGTCGTGAAGGAATCCATGCCTGATTTCACAACCTTTTGGCCACCGTGGTTAAGCGAATCACTGCGGTCCTTAAGTGAATCACTGCGGTCGTTCAGTGAATCCCGCTTCTCCCGTTGACTTTGCTCGTTGGAAGGTCACTAATGTGAATCCGGGACACGTTAAGCATCGTCAGTACACACCGGTCCAAATTTGGATCGCCTGACCCTGGGAAATGCTGTGTCAGTCGTAAGCGTGAGGACTGCTCCACCAAGTCCTTTTTTTGAGTGCTGTCTAAACTTTGAGCGCTTGCTATACGAACGGTTGTAAATCGAGGACTGTCTGTGTTGGTCTTGGGTTTAAATCGATGTTCTGAAATTAGGAATTAGGAATTAGTTCCTGTTGTGAGGCTAGCCAAGTTTTTGCCTTGTGCCAAATTATTTATAGATTCTCCTGCTTGGGCAGGGGGCTGGACTAGAAGACCTCATAGGTCCCTTCCAGCTCTGTTCTATTCTGTTCTATTCTATTCTATTCTATTCTATTCTATTCTATTCTATTCTATTTTAATTTCTATATTCTAATTTCAATTCTATTCATATTTCTGTTCTATTCTTATTTCTATTCTATTCTTATTTTGATTCTCTTCTAATTTTGATTCAATTCTTATTTCTATTCTATTATTTCAATTCAATTATATTCTTTATTATTTCAATTCTATTCTATTTATTCTATTATTTCTATTCTATTCTATTATTCTGTTCTAATTTCAATTTTATTCCTATTCTATTCTTATTTCTATTCTTAATTCTAGAATAGAAAATAGAAAATTCTTTATTGGCCAAGTGTGATTGGACACACAAGGAATTTGTCTTGGTGCAAATGCTCTCAGTGTACATAAAAGAAAAGATAAATTCATCAAGAGTCAAGAATCATCAGGTACAATAATAGTCATAGGGTACAATAGAATAAAATAGAAGGATAAAGGAATAGAATTTAAATAGAAGGGGATGGAACAGGATAGAGGATAGAATAGAATAGAATAGAATAGAATAGAATAGAATAGAATAGAATAGAACAGAATTCTTTATTGGCCAAGTGTGATTGGACACACAAGGAATTTGTCTTGGTGCAAATGCTCTCAGTGTACATAAAAGAAAATATACTATTCCCTTCCCTTCCCTTCCCTTGTGATTCATACAGAAATAGGATTGGGAAGCACCAAAGTGGTTTACTGACAAACAGGCGCTGTGCGAAACATCATTTGTTTTGGTTTCATAGCAATTTTTTTTAAAGCGAAATAGAGATAGCCCAGTACATTTTCAGCGATCCATTATTATGATTATTGTTAGAAGCTGGTATGATACATATTGTTGTTGTTAGAAGGCGGCAGCTTTGATAAATAGGAAGCCCTATTACGGGAACGAGGACTGTGTCAGTTGTCTGGGGATGATGAAACTTGTAGTCGTTTTTCTCCGTTTTCTCCCTTTTTCATCCCCACTTTTCCCCTAACCAGGGAGATCCAGACATCTGAGTCAGATAAGCGGCAAATTCTTCCTCCGTCTGTGTTTTCTGGGTAATTCCCAATTCTGCAATTGTGGCCTTTTTTGGGATGGGGAGGGTGTATTCCCCTAAAAGCACCGAGGTTTGGGTTGAGATAAATGTCAGATCTAATATTTATGGCCTCTTTCTCTCCCCCCCCCCCCCAAGACGGTGGTGGGAAGTAGTAGCCCCCTCCCCTTTCGTACCCAGAAAGTGCCTTAAGAAGCAGAAGTTTTTTAATCAAAAATGCTACTGGCATCCTCTGATTTTTGGATCCTGGGGCAGTAACATAACTCTCATCTTCTAATGCAGGGGTCTTCAAACTTGACAGCTTGAAGACTTGTGGACTTCAACTCCCAGAATTCCTCCTTCTCCAGTCATGTTAGCTCAGGAATCCTGGGAGTTGAAGTCCACAAGTCTTAAACTTGCCATGTTTGAAAAGACCCTTGCTCTAATGTCTCTAACTCCCAGAATTTCCCCAATCAACATAATTTAAGATGAGTGGACTCCAACTCCCAGAATTCCCCAGCCAGCCTGCTTTAAGATGAATAGACTTCAGTTCCCAGAATTCCCCAGACAGCATGACTTAAGATGGGTGGACTCCAACTCCCAGAATTCCCCAGCCAGCCTGCTTTAAGATGAATAGACTTCAGTTCCCAGAATTCCCCAGCCAGCATGCTTTAAGATGAATAGACTCCAACTCCCAGAATTCCCCAGCCAGCATGCTTTAAGAGGGATGGGGTTTAATACCCAGAATTCCCCAGCCAGCATGCTTCGAACATGTGGCCATGGGGATGCTGCAAAGGTCATAAGTGTGAGAAAGGGTCATAAATCACTTTGTTCGGTGCCATTGTAACTTCACACAGTTCCTGAACAAGAATGGTCATCGATTACCTGCCTTGTCTTCTGTGTGGTCATTTTTGCATTTGTTCACACTTGGATGGGAGACCACCAGGAGATCCCAGGGTCACTCGTTAGATTGGGAAGCTGAAAAAAAAAAACACCCCAGAAGAACGGAAATGTAGATACACACACACACACACACACAGACACACACACCTTTTGGCTAAGAGCCCTGCACGGACACGTCTCAGAAAATAAGCTCAACTCGATTTAACCTCTCAAATATTCAAACGCTTTTCCAGATTCGAGGCGGGGAGGAATTAAAATGAGATTAAAAGTCCCAGTGAGGTAAGCCAAGCTTGATGGTGCCCACGCCGGGAAGGAAAGGGCCAAGTCAGACCACCCAAAAAGTTTGGGCCCGAGTCATGATTCCTCCCTCTCTCAAGCAGGCCAATAGCCTTTTTGCTCAGCCTTGCTATTAGAGTCGCGGCTGCTCGAGCAAGCAAGCCAAGCTGCGTGCAGAAAAAGGAAAGGTTTTCTTTCCCCCTGCACCCCCTCCTTCAGTTGACCAAGTGGGGCGGAGTAGCTTGTCTTTCCCAAGCCCCAGGTAAAGCTGGCAAGACACCTGGGAAAGGCAGACACTTAGTCACCTTAAGTCATGTCTGCTGAAGAGCAAAACCTCCGATGGGAAAACTCAGAATTTATTTATTTATTTATTTATTTATTTATTTATTTATTTATTTATTTATTCTTACTTATTATTCACTTTATTTCTTATTTATTTATTTACATATTTATTTCTTCTTTACAGATTTATTTCTTCTTTACAGATTTATTTCTTCTTGTTGTGATTTCTTAACTCACTTTATTGTTTGTTTATTTACAGATTTATTGCTTCTGATTCCTTATCCACTTTATTAACCTGTTTTCCCCGAAAATAAGGCCTATCCCAAAAATAAGCCCTGGCTGGATTATTATTATTATTATTATTATTATTATTATTATTATTATTATTATTATTATTATTATTATTATTATTATTATTATTATTATTTTAAAAACCACCTGCGCCCAATAGAAGCCCTACCCCCCAAAATAAGCCCTACTCGACCACATCCACTCTGTTGCAATTGGGTTGAAAGAGGTGGGGGCGAGGCGTTTTGGTAAAAATCAACTTACGGCGAGGATTTGTGGAGGGGTGTGTGTGTGTGGAGCTGCAATACGTGCTCCGCACCTGCTTACCTTAGAACAGTTACAGCCAGACGTCCCACACCCAAACACCTGCATTGCCTTGCCGGCTCACTTCTTTTGCGGCCGCTTTCGCCGTTTCTGCAGAAGAAGTGGGCTGGTAGCGGCTACACGGGCTTCTGCTGGGTGGTAAATCAGCCACGGGCTATCAGTGCCACCGCTGCAAGGAGAGTGGAAAAGACACCCCCCAGAAAATAAGACCTAATGCCTCTTTTGAAGGCCAATAATAATCATAATAATTAGCCCAAGTCTTATTTTGAGGGGAACACAGTGTTTGTTTGTTTACAGATTTATTTCCAATTTACACATTTAGTATTATTTTTTATGTGCTTTATTTATTTATGTATTTATTTACAGATTTATTTCTTATTATTTCTTATTCGCTTTATTATTTATTTATTTATTTACAAGAACTGGGTCTGGCTAGTCTAGTAAAGAGAAGGACCAGGGGAGACATGAGAGCAGTCTTCCAATATTTTAGGGGCTGCCCCAGAGAGGAGGAAGGGGGTCAAGCTATTTTCCAAGGCACCTGAACACCAGACAAGGAATAATGGATAGAAACTGATCCAGGAGAGATTCAACCTGGAAATAAGGAGAAACTTGCTGACAGGGAGAACAATCCACCCATGGAACAGAAGTTGCCCTTGGAAGTTGTGGGAGCTTCATCACTGGAAGCTTTCAAGAAGAGACTGGACTCCCATCTGTCAGAAATGGTGTGCGGTCTCCTGCTTGGGCAGGGGGTTGGACTAGATGACCTACAAGATCCCTTCCAACTCTGATTATCTGTTAACTGCTCCACTGCGGGGAGATTTTTCAAGACTGGAGACCGGACAACCATTTTTGTCTGAGTCTCTGGCTTGAGTAGTGGGTTGGGCTAGATGACCTCTAAGGTCCATTCCCCCCCCACCCCAAAAAAAAATATCTCTGTTTATTCTGTTATTGTGAGCCTGGGTTCCAAAAGGCAAAAAAAACAAAAAGTAGAAATCTGGAATCGCTGAGGGAGAAATTCAGGGCAAGCTGGCGGGATTCCCAAGGCCTGCTTTGTGGGAATTGGACCTCAGTGTGTCCAAGGCTGTGGAGGAGAACTGGGCAGCAAGCAACCCACAAAGCGGAGAGGCGTTGCTTTTTGCTCTGCCGGCCTTTCTTTCCGCTCTTCCCTCTAATCTCGAGAGATAGCGAAGGAGGCCTGGGAGCCACCATTCCCAAGGTTGCAAGGTTGCAAACCGGACCATTTGTAACCAGTGGAACTATCTGCAGCTCCTTCTTAACTCCCGATGTCCTCCCCCGTGGGGTTCTTGTGCGCCCGACGGGTAAGGTGGCCAAAGGACACCCTGCGGTCCTTCTACTGAAATGTGAGATTTTGTCTTTGAGAGCTGTAGGCGACGGAATTTCATTTTTTTAAAAAAAAAATAATTCTAGAAAAAACATTTATTTGACATTTAAAACAGACAAATCTACACACACACACACACACACACACACATACATATTGATCTTTGGTTATTCGGGTTTTCTCCCGTGTAAAATTGGAAGTATCTAAGCGATGTTTCGATGAAGTCTCATTCTTAAAACCCGAATAACCAAAGATCCACATACAAATACCCGCGAAAACCTCAGAAAACAAATATATATATATATGTGTGTGTTATCTTAAGTTTTCGCGGGTACTTACATGTATGGCATTCAGCTTTGTTCGGGTATTTTCCCACGTCATTGTAGTTGTGCTTTTAAAGTTGTAGCAACGTTTCGGCAGAATCTCATCTGCCATCATCAGGCTTCTGTATTGTGTCCGTCTGTGAGTCAGACTTTTACAGTGGTTTCAGATTTAAATTTGGGGCAGCCTATTGCTGTGCCAGAATGGTTTTTTCTTATACACACACACACACACACACACACACACACACACACACACACACACATTTTACAGCACATATTGAGCAATGGTTAATATTTTTTTTCTTTATCTTTATCATTGACGTGATCTGCCTTGTTACAATAACTACTTCGTTCTTTTAATGTTTTAATTTCTCTATATAGTTTATGATTAAATGCTCGTCTTCTGTTATTTCCATAACTTATCCAAATATCAAATGTTACCCTTTCTTTAACCACTCATGCCAAATGTTCCATATTTCATAATAGTCACTATCTTGTTTATTTTTTAACGATTTGGTTAGGCTATCCATCTCAGTGCATTCGTGTATCTCTATTCTATTCCATTCCATTCTAATGTTCTATTCTATTCTTATTTTTTAATGCTATTCTAACATTCTATTCTAACATTCTATTCGATTATTCTTATGACCCTTTGGGAGCCGTATGCGACAGAATTTCATCTTAACGTATGCGGATTAGTGTACCTTCAAAGTGACCATAGTTATTCTAAAAGTCCTTCCTTCCATCTTCCTACTGCCAGTCGTGTGGCTGAGCCTCAGTGTTCTTGTCTGTGAAATGGCCCTATGGGTGGCCTCCCAGCCAGACCCTTTTATCTAGCAATTGGGCAGTTTCGACTCAGAGCATAAAATTGGCATTTTGTTGTAGCTTACAGGTCATCCACCACTTGCAACAATTCATTTAGTGACGGTTGAAAGTTACAGCGTAACTTATGACTGTATGTCACCCTTATAACCGTGGCAGCATTCCCACGGTGACGGGGATCGAACGTCAGATGCTTGGCCACTGACTCGTATTTATGACGGTTGCGGTGTCCTAGGGTCATGTGATCCCCTTTTGCGACCTTCTGACCAGCAAAGTCAATGGGGAAGCCAGATTCACTTAATGACCATGTTACTAACTTAACAAATGCTGTGATTCACTTAATGACTGTGGCAAGAAATGGTGGTAAAATGGGGCAGAACTCAACTTAGCAAATGTTTCGCTTAGCAACATAAATGTTGGGCTCAATTGTGATTGTAAATCAAGGACTCCTAGTATTTGCTACTTACTCAGAGTCTTGTATATTAGGGCAGGGTTTCCCAACTTTAACAATTTTAAGAGGGGAGCACTTCCACTCCCAGAATCCCCCAGCCAGCCTGCTTTAAGAGGGGAGGACTTCCACTCCCAGAATCCCCCAGCCAGCCTGCTTTAAGAGGGGTGGGCTTCCACTCCCAGAATCCCCCTAGCCAGCCTGCTTTAAGAGGGGAGGACTTCCACTCCCAGAATCCCCCAGCCAGCCTACTTTAAGAGTTTAGAGAAGACTTCCACTCCCAGAATCCCCCAGCCAGCCTGCTTTAAGAGGGGAGGACTTCCACTCCCAGAATCCCCCAGCCAGCCTGCTTTAAGAGGAGGACTTCCACTCCCAGAATCCCCAGCCAGCCTGCTTTAAGATGGATGGACTTCCACTCCCAGAATGCCCCCAGCCAGTCTGCTTTAAGAGGGTGGATTTCCACTCCCAGAATCCCCCAGTTGTCATGATGCTTTAAGATGGATGGACTTCCACTCCCAGAATCCCTTAAGATGGATGGACTTCCAGCCAGCATGCTTTAAGATGGATGGACTTCCACTCCCAGAATCCCCCAGCCAGTCATGCTTTAAAATGGAGGCATCAAGCTGGCTAGAGAATTCTGTGAATTGAAGTCCAACCCATCTTCAAGGTGCTAAGATTGTGCATTATTAGGGGCTCTGGCCGATAAATCACCCCATTTCCCTCTTCCCAAAATCTTATTTTAAATAATGTAATACATCTAAATCTAAAAATATGTGGTTTTCTCCCCCTGCAGTTTAGATAATTGTCGATCTTCCAGAGAATTTTTGAGCTCGAAAGAAAAGTTATTTTTCCCCTGAACTCAGCTCTGCCTTTGAGTGTGTGTTTATGGATATGGAGATCTGTTTTTGCATCCAGACGGTGCCGGGTTCAAAGTTAAGAGCTGATGTGGGGGAAAAGTTCCATGCTCCAGTGCAGCCCTGGGTGAAATTGCCACCCGTCGCTAGCTTCAGAGGAAAGGGACAAAGGCAATTCTTAATTCTCCGTGTCTTTGCTTGGAAGACAATTAAAATAAAGTCAGAATTGACTTTATAAAGAATTGACCTTAGGCCCTTGCTCCACCCAACTCTTTATCCTGGCCTCACCTGCCCTTGGAAGGTGGCCAGAGAAATGGCAGCCTGGTGCCAACCTTTATTTATTACTTGTTTCATTTCTTTTTAAAACATTTACACTGTCACGACTGTAAGGGAGCCCAGAATTCCAGCCGTGAAGTTGTGCCGGGCATTAAACTCACCAAATGATTTTCCAAACTTTTTGGCAGCTGTTTTTTTTTTTTTTTAATTTATTTGGTTTTCTAAATTTATCGTCCGTCCATCTTAGCGCAGAGGTAACTCTGGGTGGCTATGACCCATTTTTCCACACTTAACTACCGTTGCACGCTCCCCAATAGGCACATGATCCAAATTGGCGACCGACTCATATTTATGACGGTTGCAACGTCCCGGGGTGATGTGATTCCCTTTGGCGACCTTCTGACCAAGAAAATCAACGGGGGAGGGAAGCCAAATTCACTTAACGACCGTATTACTAACTTAACAATGGCGGCAATTCACTTAAAAACCACGTTAACCACTCTCTTAACAACAGTTTCGCTTACCAACAGAAATTGGGTTCAATTGCTGTCGTAAATCAAGGACTATCTCAATGTTAAAAGCCTGGCATCAGAATTTAGCTCCAGCATGCAGACTGTGGTTAAGTGGTTGTTTCCTTGCTTTGCAAGGATGTCGTAGCCCCCCGCAGAGCGAAACGATCGGCTGATATAAGAACCAAGGGAGCAGCTCATCCATATCCAGGAGAAGTCTACCTTGCAAGTCAAGATTTCATGGGCCTCCTTTTTAGAAACATCCAGCCTAAGCTGTTTTGGTATTTTTTTTTATTCTGTGGAAAATTAAACTTCTCTCTTCCCAGTCCAACCCTTGAATCCTGGTTTTATTTATTCAGACTTCAAGGAAAGTTTCTGGCTGCCAGCTTTTAATCAGGGCAGAGAAAGTCCCCTTGTCATCCATTGTTGCTTTGCTATCTGGGTGACCTTCCAAGGTGAAAATTCACACAAACGCACAAAAACAGCCCCACCTCTTGAGGCTATGGGTTAGTTGCTGCCGTGGGCCTCCATCCTCTGAGCTGGGAGTTTGCCCTCCACATTACAGACATAACATTTGTTATCGAGATAAGGGAGAGTGACTTGGCTGGGCTAAAAAAAATCAGGGGGTTTAGGGTGGATAATGCAATAAAACTGCATTTTTTTTCAACTTGGCAAATTTTAAGATGGGTGGATTTTGTACTATCACAGTTTCCCCCAGCCAGCATGCATTACGATGGGTGGACTTCGACTCCCGGAATCCCCCAGCCAGCATGATTTAAGAGGGGTGGACTTCCACTCCCAGAATCCCCCAGCCAGCATGTTTTAAGAAGGGTGGACTTCAACGCCCAGAATCCCCCATGCTTTAAGAGGGGTGGACTTCCACTCCCAAAATTCTTCAGACAGCATGCTTTAAGAGGGGAGGACTTCCACTTTCATAATTCCCCATCCAGCATGCTTTAAGAAGGGTGGACTTCCACTTTCATAATCCCCCATCCAGCCTGCTTTAAGAGGGGTGAACTTCCACTCCCAGAATCCCCCAGCCAGCATGCTTTAAGAAGGGTGGACTTCCACTTTCATAATCCCCCAGCCAGCCTGCTTTAAGAGGGATGGACTTTAATACCCAGAATCCCCCAGCCAGCATGCTTTAAGAAGGGTGGACTTCCACTCCCAGAATCCCCCAGCCAGCATGCTTTAAGAGGGGTGGACTTCCACTTTCATAATCCCCAGCCAGCCTGCTTTAAGAGGGATGGACTTTAATACCCAGAATCCCCCAGCCAGCATGCTTTAAGAAGGGTGGACTTCCACTCCCAGAATCTCCCAGCCAGCATGCTTTAAGAGGCGAGGACTTCCACTCCCAGAATCCCCCAGCCAGCATGCTTTAAGAGAGGAGGACTTCCACTCCCAGAATCCCCCAGCCAGCATGCTTTAAGAAGGGTGGACTTCCACTCCCAGAATCCCCAGCCAGCCTGCTTTAAGAGGGGAGGACTTCCACTCCCAGAATCCCCAGCCAGCCTGCTTTAAGAGGGGTGGACTTCCACTCCCAGAATCCCCCAGCCAGCCTGCTTTAAGAGGAGAACTTCTACTCCCAGAATCCCCCAGCCAGCATGCTTTAAGAGGGAGGACTTCCACTCCCAGAATCCCCCATCCAGCATGCTTTAAGAGGGGAAGACTTCCACTCCCAGAATCCCCCAGCCAGCCTGCTTTAAGAGGGAGGACTTCTACTCCCAGAATCCCCCAGCCAGCCTGCTTTAAGAGAGGAGGACTTCCACTCCCAGAATCCCCAGCCAGCCTGCTTTAAGAGGGGTGGACTTCCTCCCAGAATCCCCAGCCGGCCTGCTTTAAGAGGGGAGGGCTTCCACTCCCAGAATCCCCCAGCCGGCCTGCTTTAAGAGGAGGGCTTCCACTCCCAGAATCCCCATCCAGCATGCTTTAAGAGGGTGGACTTCCACTCCCGGAATCCCCAGCCAGCCTGCTTTAAGAGGGGAGGACTTCCACTCCCGGAATCCCCCAGCCAGCCTGCTTTAAGAGGAGGACTTCCACTCCCGGAATCCCCAGCCAGCCTGCTTTAAGAGGGTGGACTTCCACTCCCAGAATCCCCATCCAGCATGCTTTAAGAGGGTGGACTTCCACTCCCGGAATCCCCCAGCCAGCCTGCTTTAAGAGGGGAGGACTTCTACTCCCAGAATCCCCCATCCAGCATGCTTTAAGAGGGGAGGACTTCTACTCCCAGAATCCCCAGCCAGCCTGCTTTAAGAGGGGAGGACTTCCACTCCCAGAATCCCCAGCCAGCCTGCTTTAAGAGGGGAGGACTTCTACTCCCAGAATCCCCCATCCAGCATGCTTTAAGAGGGGAGGACTTCTACTCCCAGAATCCCCAGCCAGCCTGCTTTAAGAGGGGAGGACTTCTACTCCCAGAATCCCCAGCCAGCCTGCTTTAAGAGGGAGGACTTCCACTCCCAGAATCCCCCAGCCAGCCTGCTTTAAGAGGGGAGGACTTCTACTCCCAGAATCCCCCAGCCAGCATGCTTTAAGCGGGGAGGACTTCCACTCCCAGAATCCCCAGCCAGCCTGCTTTAAGAGGGAGGACTTCCACTCCCAGAATCCCCAGCCAGCCTGCTTTAGCGGGAGGACTTCCACTCCCAGAATCCCCAGCCAGCCTGCTTTAGAGGGGAGGACTTCTACTCCCAGAATCCCCCAGGCAGCATGCTTTAAGAGGGGAGGACTTCCACTCCCGGAATCCCCAGCCAGCATCCTTTAAGTGGGGAGAACTTCCAGAATGCCACAGCCACCATGTTTTAAGAGGGGTGGGCTTCCACTCCCAAAATTCTTCAGACAGCATGCTTTAAGAGGGCTGGAGGGACTTCCACTTTCATAATTCCCCATCCAGCATGCTTTAAGAGGGGTGGACTTTAATACCCCAGCCAGCATGCTTTAAGAAGGGTTCTTAAATTCTGGGAGTGGAAGTCCACCCATCTTAAAAGTTGCCAAGTGTTAAAAAATACTGCACTAAAACCTGGAATGTTGCATTAAACGTTGCACGGAAATTCTGGAAAACCCACGAGGGAGGCAAATGACACAGACCTAACAGGATGACTAGTGAATTAAAAGCTAATTCTTTTCAGTCATCTCAGATTTTTTTGGACCCCGCCCTGGGCAAACCATTTGCCGAAGGCTGGCACCTAATACAATATTTGGTGCGGATATATTTTCCAGTTTTAACCCCCTCCAGTCCGGCTGGGCCTGCAGCTCCTATCAGATTTGGGCAGAAGGTTGGTGAAGGTTACCCCAAAGTTAATTGATCCTGAGGTAAATTCTCTTTTATTTAAACACAGGTAGCTCTCGCCTTTACCACAGTTCATTTAGTGACCGTTTGAAGTTACAACGGCACTGGAAAAAAATGACTTACGGCCGTTTTTCACACTTAACGACCTTTGCGGCATCCCCCACGGTCACGTGATCAAAATTCGGACGCCAACAGGGAGGAATCCAGATTCGCTTAACAACCACGGGGCTGACTTGAACAACGGCAATTATTTGCTTAATGTTAATTAATTAACATTATTCGTTCTGCCAGCAGGCCTGGGGAAACCCAGAGCGCTGATGGAGCCCATCAAATGGCTCGTGTGATCTGCTGTCGTCGGGACGGGACGGTGGGGAGTTTGGGGTGGGGGTGGGGTTATTTATTTATTTATTTCCCCCCAGATTTTGTTCCATTGTACTTTATTGATTTGTTTGATTCTTTTTGTTAGTTTTTATTGTTTGTTTTTTTTAATTTTAAATATGTTTACATTTTGTAAGCCTCCTCGTGTCGTCGTGGGCGAATAGGCTGCAATTTAGAAGATAAGAGAATAGAATTAGAATAGAATTGGAATAGAATTAGAATAGAGAATGGGAATAGAATAGAATAGAATTAGAATTAGAATAGAGAAAATGGGAATAGAATAAACAGAATAGAGAAAATGGGAATAGAATAAACAGAATAGAGAAAATGGGAATAGAATAAACAGAATAGAAAAAATGGGAATAGACTAAAATAGAATAGAATAGAATAGAATAGAATAGAATAGAATAGAATAGAATAGAATAGGAGAAAATGGGAATAGAACAGTATAGAATAGAATAGAATAGAATAGAATAGAATAGAATAGAAGAAGAATAGAATAGAATAGAATAGAATAGAATAGAATAGAATTTTTTATTGGCTAAGTGTGATTGGACACACAAGGAATTTGTCTTGGTGCAAATGCTCTTAGTGTGCATAAAAGAAAATACATTCGCCAAGAGTCAAGAATCATCAGGTACCACATTTAATGATAGTCATAGGGTACAATAAGCAATCAAATCATACTAGTAAACAGTCCATATAAATCGTAAGGATACAAGCGACAGTTACAGTCATACAGTCACAAGTGGGAGGGGATGGGCGATAAGGAGTGATGAGAAGATTAATAGTAATAGTAGTGCAGACTTTGTCAATAGTTGAACAGTGTTGAGGGAATTATTTGTTTAGCAGAGTGATGGTGTTTGGGGGGAAAAAACTGTCCTTGTGTCTAGTTGTTCTGATGTGCAGTGCTCTAGTCTATAGCGTCGTTTTGAGGGTGGGAGTTGGAACAGTTTATGTCCGGGATGTGAGGGGTCTGTAGGTATTTTCCCAGCCCTCTTTTTGGCTCGTGCAGGATACGGGTCCTCGATGGAAGGCAGGTTGGTACTAATTGTTTTTCCTGCAGTCCTAATTACTCTCTGGAGTCTGTGTCTGTCCTGTTGGGATGCAGAACCAAAACAGACCGTTATAGAGGTGCAGATGACAGACTCCATCATTCCTCTGGATAACTGGACCAGCAGTTCCTTTTGGGCAGTTTGAGCTTTCTGAGTTGGTGCAGAGAGAATATAAATTAAATCAGAAAGAAAGGAAGGAAGGAAGGAAGGAAGAAAGAAAAAAGAAAAGGAAAGAAAGGAAGAAAAGAAAGAAAGAAAGAAAGAAAGAAAGAAAGAAAGAAAGAAAGAAAGAAAGAAAGAAAGAAAGAAAGAAAGAAAGAAAAAGAAAGAAAGAGAAAAAGAAAGAAAGAAAGAAAGAACAACCGTGGCTAGAAAGATTGTAAAATGAGCCAAAATTCATTAAATGTTTCACTCGGCAACATAAATTTTGGGCTCCCTTGTGGTTGTAAATTGAGAACTACGTGTATGGTATTTATTTTGGAGGGCACAGAGAAGAATTACCTTTCAGGTAAAGTCCTGGGAGAGACCTCAGCTGTTGCTTGGGCTCATTTCCCAGTTTATTTAATCATTTGCATTTTTTATGTGTGTGCAGCAAATACCTTCTACTAAGTGTGACTCACTCCGCTCCAGGCCAGCGATGGGAGGCCTTGCAAACTCACTTCCTTATTAAAAAAAACAAAAAAACTCCAGTTTACAAACCGGCTTCAGGGCCGGTTTTCTTTTTGCAGAGCTAGCTTTCCCCCCCCTTTCTCCCCCCACCAAGAGAAATTACAGAAGAATACAGAACAAGAGAGTTGAAAGGGACCTTGGAGGTCATCTAGTCCAACCCCCCCACCCAAGCAGGCCACCGTATACCATTCCAGACAACGGGGCTGTCCTTTCCTCTGGAAGCCATAGGTGAAGAGGGAGGCTGCTTTAAAGACAGGGAAGCGCTATATATTGATTTTTGGTTTAATTTTAGATGAGAAGAATTTCTACCCCTTTTGCAGCTCATAAGTCAATCCTCGTCTTACAACCGCAATGGAGCACAAAATATCAGTGGCTAAGCGAGCCCTTGGTTAAATGAGCCTGGCCCCATCTTTTTTTTGCCACCGTCGTTAAGTGAATCACGGAGTTTTCTTAAGCTCGTCACACGGTTGTTAAGTGAATCCGGCTTCCCCAATTGATTTGGCCTGTCAGAAAGTCGCAAAGGGGGATCGATCAGGTGACGCCAGGGACGCTGCCACCGTCATAAACACGAGTCGGTTGCCAAGCATCAGGATTTTGATCAGGTGATCATGGGGAGGCTGCAACGGTTGTAAGTGTGAAAAGCGGTCGCAAGTCGCTTTTTTCTGTGCCGTTGTAACTTGGAACGGTCACTAAATGAATTGTTGTCAGTCGAGGACTGCCTCTTGTCCAGGTGCTCCTTTGTAAATTCTGGGAGTTTGAAGTTTGCAAGTCTTAAACTTGCCGAGAGGTTTCTCTTGTCTTGCTTTGCTTTCTGGATTATTGAAAGTTTTGAAACTAGTTTAGTTTACTGGATTGTCATTGTACCTCGTACAACAAAATTGAACACCATCTTCAGTGCACATGATGATTATGAAAATAAAAACACAAGCACACCTCCTTCACATTCTATATAATTGAATGGAAAACCCTTGATATTGCATTCATATTCTTTCGAATGCTCTGCTGGGATGGAGGCTTTTTTTCCCCTTTTGTCCTCGTTTTTTTTTTTTTTTTTTTTTTTTGTCCCTGCCCTTGTACGTGAATTACCCTCTTCAATACCTCTTTGTCATGTTTGATAAATCTTTTCCCCCCTGCCCTTAATTGTTAACCCCTTTATTGCATATTCCTATACAGCAGAATTCAAAAGAGCTACTGCCCTGTGATAGAAGCTGTTTTCCAGCCTATTTGTCCCTGTTTTTATAATCCTGTACCATCTGTCAGATGGTAATAGTTCAAAAAAAAAAAAAAGAGAGCGTGCCCAGGATGAGATGGATCTTTGAGGATGTTTTGAACCTTCTTAAGGCAGCGGGAGCTATAAAGCTCTTCCAAAGAGGGGAGAGGGCAACCCATGATCCTCTGGGCAATGACCTTAACCCTCTGGAGTGACAGCCTATCTGCCCCGGTGCAATTGGCAAACCATACAGAGGTGCAGTAAATTAAGATACTCTCTCTAGTGCAGCGGTAGAAGGTTCCCAGCAGTTTTCCAACCAGTTGTTGTTTCCTGAAAAGCCTCAGGTAGTCTAATCTCTGCTGGGCCCTTTTGACCAGGGCTGCAATGTGAGGACCCCCAGGTCAGGTCCTCTTTTAGGGTAACCCCCAGAAACTTAAAACTGGCCACTTGCTCCCCTCGGTCTCCATGGAGAAGGAAAGGCTGGAGGTCTGATCTGTTCCTTCTATAGAAATTATACTTAGCATATATTTACCCTATGATTAGGGGACAGTATATTTGAATAATCTTCCATCTGCAACATGGGTGTCAAATGTGCATCATCGTGTTGCTGTCATGTGATGTTTTGTGATGGTTTCCCCCTTTCATGAAGCTGGAGTGGCCTGGGTGTGGTGCATCTGGTCTCCAGTTTGATACCCCTGTTCTACCACAATTGAGCGCGGACGTTTGGTTGCGAGATGTTGTAGTCAGAAGTCAGTTTTTACTGTGGTGGTTAAACGAGTCAGCTCCTTCGTTCAGTGAATCTCGTGGTCATAAATCTGACCTTATCCAAGGAAGGAAGGGAAAAATGGGAGAGGGAGGGAGAAAGATGAAGTGAAAATGAAGATGGAATGAGGAAGGAAAGGAAGGAAAGTGACAGTGAAAATGGGAAGGAAGGAAGACGAGAACATGAAAAAGAGGGGAAGGAAGGAAGATGAGAAAGTCAAACTGAGGAAGGGAAGGAAGGAAGGAGGAAGTGAAAATGAGGAAGAAAGAAAGGAACATGAGAATGAAAATGGGAAGGATGGAAGGAAGATGAGAAAGTGAAAATGAGAAGGAAGGAAGGAGGAAGTGAAAATGAGGAAGGAAGAAAGGAACATGAGAATGAAAATGGGAAGGAAGGAAGATGAGAAAGTGAAAATGAGAAGGAAGGAAGGAGGAAGTGAACATGAGGAAGGAAAATGGGAAGGAAGGAAGGAAGGAAGATGAGAAAGTGAGGAAGGAAGGAAGGAACATGAGAATGAAAATGGGAAGGAAGGAAGGAAGGAAGATGAGAAAGTCTAAATGGGAAAGAAGGAAGGAAGATAGGAAGAAAGAGTAGGAAGTAAAAATGAGGAAGAAGGAAAGGAAGGAAGATGAGAGTGAAAATGGGAAGGAAGGAAGATGAGAAAGTAAAAATGAGGAAGGGAAGGAAGGAAGGAGGAAGTGAAAATGAGGAAGAAAGAAAGGAATGTGAGAATGAAAATGGGAAGGAAGGAAGATGAGAAAGTGAAAATGAGAAAGAAGGAAGGAAAGAAGGAGGAAGTGAAAATGAGGAAGGGAAGGAAGGTGATAGTGAAGATGAGAAAGGAAGGAAGGTGAGGAAGGGGGAAAGAAGGAAGTAAAAATGAGGAAGAAAAGCAAGGAAGGTGAGAGTGAAAATGGGAAGGAAGAAGGAAGGAGAGAAAGTCACAATGAGAAGAAGGAAGGAAGAGAAGGGAAGGGAAGAAAGGAAAAAAATGGGGCAGGGAAAAAAGATGGAGAAGGGAGGGAGCGCAGGGTTTACCTAGCGGTTAGGGGGGTCATCGTGTGCTGAGCAAATCCAACCTGTGGCTCTTTGGAGTCCCTGCAAAGTTCCCCTACCCTTTGCCAGTCTCTCTGGGTGTGCATTTGTGTGTGTGTGTCTCATAGTCTCTGTAATGCAGTTACGGCTGCCCGGTTTGAAACTGGCCCCTCCAGAGAATATGGAGTAATGGTTTCTCTCCTGGCCAGGAGGCCTCGGCTGCCAAAAGTGGGAAGGGATTTCCTTCCCAAGCAGGCATGCAACACCCACCCTGGCCTCTGATCGCAGCAACCCCTTCCTCTTCTTCGGAGCAGGGCAGCCCTGAGTGAGGGTCTCTGCAGGGTTGGGAGAGGGGGGGGTCCCCAGCAGTTAGCAAGATTCCCCTTTGCTGCGTCTCTCAAAACAGTCCATTGTCAGGATTCTGGCAGTGACCCCCATTTAAATCCTGAGTCTCCAGACGAACTTCCAAAGCTTAAAGATGATTTATTGGGAATTAACATGTCTGGCACTGCCTGGGTGCAGCCGACTCTGAGGCACATCATTCATTGTCACCCCTGACCCTGGTTTTCCCTCCACCCCCTGGGTGTATCATCATTCATATTCTTCAATGGGACACATCCATAGCCCAGAGTCATCAACCATGCTGTCTAGTTAGAATTTTGTGTGGCAGAAACTTCAGTCACCTAGTTACTATCTTTGAAACCACTATGAAATGCAGTTTCAATTTCCAAGCTGCCTCACTACCCTTTCAAAACCCTTTCCTCCCCCTCCCTTTCTGTTGGCAACTCTAAAAAGGCCATAGAAATATTTTATGAGTTGACATCCTTTTTTTTTTAATAATGATTTTTATTGTTTTCCACCAGTACAGATCATAATTACATTTTCGACAACATTTTACGTCGACATATAATATTGTCTTATATTTCTATCATCTATTTGTACATATCACCAATAATTATATATATGTATATGTATATGTATATGTATATGTATATGTATATGTATGTATAGTTTGTTCGGGTATTTTCCCACGTCATTATAGTTGTGCTTTTAAAGTTGTAGCAACGTTTCGGCAGAATCTCATCTGCCATCATCAGGCTTCTGTATTGTGTTTGTCTGTGAGTCAGACTTTTACAGTTGTTTCAGTTTTAAATTTGGGGCTAGCCTACTGCTGTGCCAGAATGGTTTTTTCTTCCTCCTGATTGGTTGGGAGTCTTGGTCTATGTTTATTGGTCTTGGAGTTGGCTGTGTTCTGCTTGATTGGTGTTTCTAATATCTTCTGTCTGTCTGGCTTTTTTTGTCTTGGTTGGCTGGCAACATTGTGTTCCTGTATTGGAGGCTTTTAGTGCGGCTTGGCTCCGAGTAAACGGACGGCTATCATTTATTAGGAAGCTAAGTTTCATCTGGGTGCCTGGTTGGGGTGTGTTTGAGCTGGAGGTATCAGGGGGGATCTGTTTGTGGCCAGGTGTTTGCCTGGCTTGTGGTGTGGAGATTTTTTTGTTTGTGAGTGCAGGCTTCCAGATAAATTGACAGTCTGGTGGAATCATCTCTTCTGTTCATGCTTTCTGGTCTTTTTTCAATCTCTATGGCTTCTCTGATGATTCTGTGGCTGGGGTTTTCTATAGTGGCTAGGGTTTTGGTGCCATTGAAGTTGATTATTTGACCTGTGGCTTTCATGTGTTGGACTAGTGAGGAAGTGTGTTCCAGCTTTTTGACTGCATTTTTGTGTTCATCCAGGCGGGTACTTATTCTTCTATTGGTCTGTCCAATGTATGTGGCCGGGCATGATGCACAGGGGACTTCGTATATGCCTTGGTTTTCCAGGTCAATTTTATCTTTGGGGTTTCTAAGGATGGCTGCTATTTTTCTGTCTTGTTTTGAAGGCAGTCTTGATGTGATGCCTGTGTAGTATCTTACTAATTTTGTCTGTAGTACCTGTTATGTAGGGCAGGACAGCTGTTCCATAGGTCTGTTCATCTTCTGGGTCTCCATTATGTCTCAGTGTGTTTTTGTGGATCAAGCCGGTGATTTTGCTTTTGTGGAAGCCGTTAGCTGTCAGTACTTTAGTCAGGGTGCATAGTTCGGTCTTTATGTGTGTCTTGCCTGCCAGGTGTCTTGTCTGCCATTGCTAGAACCAAATGCCTGGCAGACAAGACACGCATAAAGACTGAACTATGCACCCTGACTAAAGTACTGACAGCCAACAGCTTCCACAAAAGCAAAACCCAAAGTCGCCACGTGGCCCATTTTGGATCCCAGGTAAGTGCAGGGGCTACCTGGAGTCCGGGGAGGGTGAACCCCCCCCACTGTGGTGTAGGAGGCTGACTAGGCCACGCCCACCCAGCAACCAGGCAGAGAAATGTGCTGAAATTTTTGAATCGCACTCCTGAACACACCTTTTTCTTAGCGTCCCAAAACTCAACTCTCAGGGTGCAAGGCCATCTGAAACAATTGTTAAGCAATATCTAAAGGTAGAATCGTTTTTTGCTGATTCAGGGTGAAATCTTCTCCCTGGTGTGCAAGCTGAGAACATGTCTGGGTGATGCAACTTCCTTTGAGTAAGGAATTACTCTGGGATTCCCCCCAACTCACACAATTATTGGAGAGTCAGCATGATGCAGGTGAAGGGTTCTTGCTTGTCTCAGAAAGTATGTAGCATCTGCAGTTTTGAAAGAATGTTTGCTGATGTTGTTTAGGACCGTTGGTTTACCTTGTCAAGTTGGTTGAAGAAGCTACAGTTGGCTAGGTGTGCCCAGGCTGAATTTAAAGATAATTTAAAAAATCCTTAGGGTTTGGGTCCCACCCAATCCATTAAGTCGGTCTTTTCTCACAATTTGGAAATGGGTGGGCTGCGACTCCCAGAATCCCCCAGCCAGCATGCTTTAAATTGGGGTGGGCTTCCACTCCCAGAATCCCCCAGCCAGCATGCTTTAAATTGGGGTGGGCTTCCACTCCCACAATTCCCCAGCCAGCATGCTTTAAGAGGGGAGGACTTCCACTCCCACAATTCCCCAGCCAGCATGCTTTAAATTGGGGTGGGCTTCCACTCCCAGAATCCCCCAGCCAGCATGCTTTAAATTGGGGTGGGCTTCCACTCCCACATCCCCAGCCAGCCTCCTTTAAGAGGGAGGGCTTCCACTCCCAGAATCCCCAGCCAGCCTGCTTTAAGAGGGTGGGCTTCCACCCAGAATCCCCCAGCCAGCCTGCTTTAAGAGGGGTGGGCTTCCACTCCCAGAATCCCCCAGCCAGCCTGCTTTAAGAGGGGAGGACTTCCACTCCCAGAATCCCCCAGCCAGCCTGCTTTAAGAGGATGGGCTTCCACTCCCAGAATCCCCAGCCAGCATGGGGAGGACTTCCACTCCCAGAATCCCCCAGCCAGCCTGCTTTAAGAGGGATGGGCTTCCACTCCCAGAATCCCCAGCCAGCCTGCTTTAAGAGGGTGGGCTTCCACCCCAGAATCCCCAGCCAGCCTGCTTTAAGAGGAGGACTTCCACTCCCAGAATCCCCCAGCCAGCCTGCTTTAAGAGGGTGGGCTTCCATTCCCAGAATCCCCCAGCCAGCCTGCTTTAAGAGGGGAGGACTTCCACTCCCAGAATCCCCCAGCCAGCCTGCTTTAAGAGGGATGGGCTTCCACTCCCAGAATCCCCCAGCCAGCCTGCTTTAAGAGGGTGGGCTTCCACTCCCAGAATCCCCAGCCAGCATGCTTTAAGAGGGGAGGACTTCCACTCCCAGAATCCCCAGCCAGCCTGCTTTAAGAGGGGGGCTTCCACTCCCAGAATCCCCAGCCAGCCTGCTTTAAGAGGGGAGGACTTCCACTCCCAGAATCCCCCAGCCAGCCTGCTTTAAGAGGGATGGGCTTCCACTCCCAGAATCCCCAGCCAGCCTGCTTTAAGAGGGTGGGCTTCCACTCCCAGAATCCCCAGCCAGCCTGCTTTAAGAGGGAGGACTTCCACTCCCAGAATCCCCCAGCCAGCCTGCTTTAAGAGGGTGGGCTTCCATTCCCAGAACCCCAGCCAGCCTGCTTTAAGAGGGAGGACTTCCACTCCCAGAATCCCCCAGCCAGCCTGCTTTAAGAGGGATGGGCTTCCACTCCCAGAATCCCCCAGCCAGCCTGCTTTAAGAGGGGTGGGCTTCCACTCCCAGAATCCCCCAGCCAGCATGCTTTAAGAGGGGAGGACTTCCACTCCCAGAATCCCCCAGCCAGCCTGCTTTAAGAGGGGTGGGCTTCCACTCCCAGAATCCCCCAGCCAGCCTGCTTTAAGAGGGGAGGACTTCCACTCCCAGAATCCCCAGCCAGCCTGCTTTAAGAGGGATGGGCTTCCACTCCCAGAATCCCCCAGCCAGGATGCTTTAAGAGGGGAGGACTTCCACTCCCAGAGTTTCCTAGCCAGCAAGCCAAGAGGTGAGAAACGCTGTAACAGGATATGTAATAGGAAAGCAGTTAAACTAATTTTAACTCAGCTAAGATAACGAACGTACTGAGAGCAGCCTTTTTCAAAAATTTAAGTTAATGCTGGGGAGAGAATTCTGGGAGTTGAAGTCCACTTGTCTTCCACTTGCTAAATTGGAAAAGTAAAACTCGCAAGCACATAAACAGGATCATACCATCAGCTGAATTATTCCTGTTCAATTTGTTTTTTGATTCCTTGGTCTGTGCTTTGCAATTCAGACGGATTTATTTTTCCCTAATCGAATCCTTTAAAGATTGGATCTGGAGCTTCTCTCTCTTTTCTTATCTGAACATCTCTTTTCCCTTTGAAGTCTTATCAGGTTAAAACTTTCCTCGTCAAGCAAAATTCGGAGCCTTAGAGATAAAAGACCGACCAGGCTATTCGGTCATTGTTATCTGATGGTGGACCAGTGTTATTTTCTGCAAAGTTTCACCTGGCTGGAAAAATCCACATTCCTTGCTAAGAAGGGAGGGAGGGAATTTTCTCCCAACAATCTGTTTTCCTGGGCGACACAGGAAGATCCATACCCGAGAGGTCTGTAGAACCTCCATGTTCAAAAGCAGTCTACCCCTGTTTCCCCAAAAATACAACCTTACCCCTGAAAGTAAGTCCTAGCTGGATTTTTCCACGTTTGCCCATTATAAGCCCTACCTCCCCCCAAAATAAGCCCGAATTGAGCCCTACTCCAGAGTGGAGGGGTAAAAATTAAGCTAGGGTGGGGATGTTGGAGTGGAGCTGCCCTACTACTTAATCTTTGGACAGGTGTAGCCAGGCCTTGCACACCCCGACACCTGCCTTGCTGGCTCATTTCATTTCATTTCATTTCATTTCATTTCATTTCATTTCATTTCATTTCATTTATTTATTTATTTATTTATTTATTTATTTATTTATTTATTTATTTATTTGCCAATTGTTTACAAGATAATAAGTATAAGTGTATACATAGTTGTGAATACATGAAATGGGTACATATAAGAAAAATAAAAGAATAAGAGAAACAATAGGACAGGGACGGTAGGCACGATGGTGCGCTTATGCACGCCCCCTACAGACCTCTTAGGAAAGGGGTGAGGTCAACAGTAGACAGTCTAAGGTTAAAGTTTTTGGGTTTTGGGGAAGAAACTACAGAGTCGGGTAGAGTATTCCAGACATTGACCACTCTATTGCTGAAGTCGTATTTCCTGCAATCAAGTTTGGTGCGGTTAACTTTGAGTTTGTATCTATTGTGTGCTCTTGTGTTGTTATGGTTGATGCTGAAGTATTCTACAGCCGGCAAGGCTGGCAAAGCTTTTCTGAAGGTCTCTGGAGCTGGTAACAAAGCTCAGGATTGATCCAGAGCTCTTATTATGGGATGCAGAGGCCTTCAGGAAAGCCTTGCCGGCCATAGAAGAAGTTCCTGAAGGCCTCTGACAGCAAAAAAGGAGCCCAGAGGCGACGCCCGCAAGTGAAGTTAATCAGTAGATGATATCCTCCTAAAATAAGACCTGGTGCCTTTTATTGGTGGCAAATATATATATATATATAACACAGGGTCTTATTTTCAGGAAAACACGGTAGCTGCACACCCAATATTATATCAGTGGAAAACTAACCCCTTTCTATCCGGGGCTGGGCTGAAAACCTTGAGCTATTTGCTTTCATGGGCCGCATTTTGCAGAATCGGTGCTGATTTACGCAGCTCAAAAGGCTCCCAAAACAGGATCACTCGCCTTTCAGATAAGGTAGACCAATACTTAGCACCCCTCCCAAGTCTGTGCATGCCCTTTTGGGGAGGATGGGAGTTGCAGTCTTGATAACAGCTGGAGGGAGCCAAAAAACCGGATCAGGGAATGCACCCTCCCTGCAAACCTAAGCAAGCTGCATCCTGGCTTAGCCCAAATTTGCAACCCGGGGACCATCCGGCCCCTACATTCCTGGCTAGTTTCGGGGGTGGGAGGGAGGGAGGAGGCTTAGAAGCCAATTTGCAGGGAGGAATCTGGAGATCAAGGTCAAGGGAGGTGCTAATACCACTCTATGAAGCCTTAGTAAGACCACACCTAGAGTCCTGCATCCAGTTTTGGTCACCACACTATAAAAAAGATGTTGAGGCGCTAGAAAAAGTACAGAGAAGAGCAACCAGGATGATGAGGGGACTGGAGGCTAAAACCTACGATGACCGGTTGCAGGAAGTGGGCCTGCCTAGTCTAAGGAAGAGAAGGACCGGGGGATTTAACACATTTAACAGATAAACAGAGTTGGAAGGGACCTTGGGGGTCATCTAGTCCACCACCACCCCGCCCAAGTGGGAGACCCTACACCGTTTCTGACCGATGGCAATCCAATCTCTTCTTGGAAGCCTCCAGTGATGAAGCTCCCACAACTTCCGAAGGCAACTTCTGTTCCATGGGTTGATTGTTCTCACTGTCAGAAAGTTTCTCCTTATTTCCAGGTTGAAAAATCTCTCCTTCCATTATTCCTTGTCTGGCCTACAGGCGCTTTAGAAAATAGCTTGACCCCCTTCCTCCTCCCCTGTGGCAGCCCCTCAAGTATTGGAAGACCACTATCATGTCTCCCCTGGTCCTTCTTTTTACTAGACTAGCCAAGCCCAGTTCCTGCAACGGTTTGTTGTAGAGACAGGATAGCATCTTCCAGTATTTGAGGGGCTGCCCCAGAGAGGAGGAAGGGGGTCAAGCTATTCTCCAAGGCACCCGAAGGCCAGAGAAGGAAGAATGGAGATGGAAACTGAACAAGGAGAGATTCAACCTGGAAATAAGGAGAATTTTTCTGACAGGAAGAACCATCAACCTATGGAACAGAAGTCGCTTCGGAAGTTGTGGAAGCTTCATCACTGGAGGCTTTCAAGAAGAGACTGGACTGCCATCTGTCAGAAATAGTGTAGGGTCTCCTGCTTGGGCAGGGGTTGGACTAGATGACCTACAAGGTCCCTTCCAACTCTGGTTATCTGTTAATCTGATACAATCCAAAGGTTTATACAGAAACCTGTCCGACCAGTGGAGAATATGGAGATCTCCCCTTGGGGCCATGTCAGTTTTCGTAAGCCCACTCCCCTTGCCTGGGGTGTGTGTGTGTATGTCTCCAACCAGCCCCTTTAGCATTTGCCAAAGTGTTTCCTTGTGACTCATCTGATCGCCAACAGGACAGGTTTTTTTTTTAAATAAATGTTTTTTTTTAATTTCTTTAAATACATCACTGGGTGAACAGTGGTTCCAGGTCACTTAACGTTTCAAAAACAAACATGACCCTAATTCCATATTCATAATTATTAATTTCCTTATCTAATTTAGTATTGTTTTATGTTACCAGCTTTTATCATTCGATATACTCATATATTAATTTATAGCAATCTCTATATTCTTGGTATCATTTTTTTTGTTATACTTATACAAGATTTAACCAATTATATCATTCAAATAATCATTCATACATTCATCTTAAGTTATATTATGCAATATAACAGATAATCAGAGTTGGAAGGGACCTTGGAGGTCTTCTAGTCCAGCTCCTTGCCCAAACAGGAGATCCTGTAGCATTGTCAGACAAATCGTGACACGCCAGGCCTGACCCTGTTGGTGTGGGAAAAGCCTTTCCAGTGATGTGCAACCCTGCTACTCCTGCCTTGTTCGTGGGCTGGTGTCCCAATGCTGCGCAAGATCTTTGCAGCCGACTTGCTAAACTGGGTTTGTCCTCACTACAGGAGAAGGGATCCATGAGGTTTTTGCCTAGGGCCTTCGAGCCACATCCTACCTCCCTGAGACCAGGCAGTTTCACAGCCCTGTGTGAACACCAGTCCGTCAAACCAATATTAAGTGACACAAAATGAAACACTTTCCACTCTAAGCTGAAAAGGTTAGCCATCACTGTCCTATAGCATTTCAGACAAATCTCTTCTTAAAAGGCTCCAGTGATGAAGCACCCACAACTTCTGGTGGCAAGCTGTTACACTGGTTAATTGTCCTCACTGTCAGGAAATTTCTGAATCTTGACAGACTTGAACACTGGGCTATCTAACAAAATGAAATTCAGTGTAGAGAAAAGGAAAGTCTTACATTTAGGCAAGGAAAATCCAAAGGACACCTATAATAGACTGGGTGGAACCAGGCTCAATAGCAGGAACTGGGAGGGGGATCTCGGAGTCTTAGTGGACAACCAGCTGAATAGGAGCCGATGTTGTGCAGCAGCAGCCAAAAAAGCCAATGCAATCCTAAGTTGTATTAACAGAGGGATACAATCAAGATCAAGGGAGGTACTAATACCACTCTATAAAGCCTTAGTAAGGCCACACCTAGAGTCCTGCATCTAGTTTTGGTCACCACACTATAAAAAAGGATGTTGAGACTCTGGAAAAAGTGCAGAGAAGAACAACCAGGATGATCAGGGGGGCTGGAGACTAAGGCATACGAAGAACGGTTGCAGGAACTGGGCCTGGCTAGTCTAGTGAAGAGACATGATAGCAGTCTTCCAATATTTGAGGGGCTGCCCCAGAGAGGAAGGGGTCAAGCTATTTTCTAAGGCACCTGAAGGCCAGACAAGGAATAATGGATGGAAACTGAAGAAGGAGAGATTCAACCTGGAAATAAGGAGAAACTTTCTGACAGGGAGAACAATCAACCGATGGAACAGACGTTGCCCTTGGAAGTTTTGGTAGCGCCATCACTTGAGACCTTCAAGAAGAGGCTGGACTTCCATCTGTCAGAAATGGTGTAGGATCTCCTGCTTGGGCGGGGGGGTTGGACTAGATGACCTATAAGGTCCCTTCCAACTCTGATGATCTGTATTAACTTCTTAATTCCAGGTTGCTTCTCTGCTTAATTAGTTTCCGTCCGTTGCTTCTTGTCCTGCCCTCTGGCACTTTGGAGAATTCCTCGACTTAACAATCATTCGTTGAGTCAAGCGGGGGGCTAAACTCACTCAGCAACAGAAATTTGGGGTTCAGTTGAGGTCTTAATGGAGAACTACCTGCCTGTAAGTAAAATGCACAGCCAGCGAGAAAGCTAGGAAGGCTTAGTGGAGATGTGGCGACCTGTTTCCCTTGAGAGCCTAGCTTTCTATGTGGTGGTGGTGTGGATCTTCACCATGTTTAGAGGCCTGGATCCCTTTCAGCCCCCCTTCATCTGAGGTTGTGTTTGACGAAGGAACCCACGTCCTCTTCCTCTGACAGCGCAAACCACAGTTATCTCCCTGGGCAGGTTCCTGCCCGGGATTCCTGCTTATTCTCCCTGCAGCTGCCAGGGAAAACCTCTTTTTTAATCGGATGGTTCCACATCCAGGGCTGCGGCTGGTTAAAAACCCATCTGCACCCCTCCCCCCAATAAAGCATTGGGGTGGCCGAGCTTTGAACCTCTCACCATGTCCCCATGTCCAAGCAAGAAGCAGCTTCGTCCACTGGGCAAAAGCATGCGACAAGCTGCCATAATCTGTCTGTCTGTCTGTCTACCGTGTTTCCCCCAAAATAAGACCCTGTCATTCATAGATAGATAGATAGATAGATAGATAGATAGATAGATAGATAGATAGATAGATAGATGATAGATAGATAGATAGATAGATAGATAGAGATGATAGATAGATGAGATAGATAGATAGATAGATAGATAGATAGATAGATAGATAGATAGATAGATAGATAGATAGATAGATAGATAGATAGATAGATAGATGATATAGATAGATGATAGATAGATAGATAGATAGATAGATAGATAGATAGATAGATGATATAGATAGATGATATAGATAGATAGATGATAGAGATAGATACCATAGATAGATAGATAGATAGATAGATAGATAGATAGATAGATAGATAGATAAGATAGATAGATAGATAGATAGATA
Organism: Notechis scutatus; assembly: GCF_049901735.1. NCBI lineage: Eukaryota > Metazoa > Chordata > Lepidosauria > Squamata > Elapidae > Notechis > Notechis scutatus. Next base: position 4,394,404 of record NC_142009.1, read on the forward strand.
GATAGATAGATAGATAGATAGATAGATAGATAGATGATAGAGATAGATAGATAGATAGATAGATAGATAGATAGATAGATAGATAGATAGATAGATAGATGATAGATAGATAGATAGATAGATAGATGATAGATAGATAGATAGATAGATGATAGATAGATGATAGTAGATAGATAGATAGATAGATAGATGATAGATAGATAGATATAGATAGATAGATAGATGATAGATAGATAGATAGATAGATAGATAGATAGATGATAGATAGATAGATAGATAGATAGATGATAGATAGATAGATATATAGATAGATAGATGATAGATAGATAGATAGATAGATAGATAGATAGATAGATAGATAGATAGATAGAACCAAAAAAGGCACCAGGTCTTATTTTCGAGGGATGTCATCCACTGACTAACCTCATTTGCGCACGTCGCCCCTGGCCTCCTTTTCGCTGTCAGAGGGCCTCCAGGAATTCCTTCTGTGGCCGGCAAGGCTTACCCTAACCCTCCACAAAGGGCGTGCACACGCTGGGAGAGGCACTAAGCATTGCCCTAACCTTATCTGGAGGGCGCACGGTCCTGTTTTGGGACCCTTTCGAGCTGCGCAAATCAGCAGGTATTCTGCAAAATTCAGCCACGAAAGAAAATATTCCAATATATTTTCAGCCCGGCCCCGGATAGAAAGGCGTTAGCTTTCCACTGATGGAATATTGTGCGTGCAGCTATCGTGTTTCCCCGAAAATAAGACCCTATCTTATATATATTTGCCACCTCGAAAAAAAGGCACCAGGTCTTATTTTTTGGGGATGTCATCCACTGATTAACCTCACTTGCGCACATCGCCCCCGGCCTCCTTTTCGCGGTCAGAGGCCTTCAGGAACTTCTTCTTCTGCGGCTGGCAAGACTTTCCTGAAGGCCTCTGCATCCCATAACTGAGCTCTGGATCGATCCTGAGCTTTGTCCTCAGCTCCAAAGGCCTTCAGGAAAGCCTTGCCAACCTTGCTGGCTGTAGAAAAAATGGGCCAGAAAGGCAGGTGTCAGGGGGTGCAAGTCCTGGCTACACCTGTCCAAAGGTAAGTAATAGGGCAGCTCCACCCCACATCCCCACCCTAGCTTAATTTTTACCCCTCACTCTGGAGTGGGTGGGATCTTAATTAGGGCTTATTTTGGGGGGGTAGGGCTTATATTGGGCGCATGTGTAAAAATCCAGCTAGGACTTACTATCAGGGTAGATCGTATTTTAGGGGAAACGGTATGTATCTTTCTCTCAATGACTGTGTGTCCCTGTCTATCTATCTATCATTATTGTCCTTACTATTATTTTTTCTCTTTTATTCATTAAACATGAAACTCAGTCAAGTGAACATTTAAAAATGTATCACAAATACCAGTGACGGACGCTACCAGCGTCCCAGATATCAACCCAAGTATCTTCTTAAGGTGTACGGTGTTCTGAGTAGCACAGTTTTTTTGTAGCTCCGCTGGTGTTATTGTGGGAAGCCGCAGTTTCTTGATGTGTTTTGTGAAATTCTTGGACATGGTGCCAAGTCCCCCGATGACAATGGGTATCACTGTTACATATTTCATCCTCGCCGGTCCCTTCCAGCTCCGTTCTGATTGATCTAGATCGGCTGCATCTCCTTTTCAGGGCCCTGATGTGCCCTTGTAGCCTTTCCCCCTGAATAAAACCCAGGCGGGGTTGTCTCCCCCAAGCATTTGCAGAATGCTCCGTGCACCTTGAAACGCCGCATTATAACCAAGGGGGAAGAGGAGGGGGAAAAAATGGAAGTCACAATTGAGGGGGGGGGGTCACCGCGCCTTCCCAACCAGCTGTGCAATTCAGCCCGGACAACCGGCGTGGGTGGCTGGCAAAATACCCAGAGCGAACGCTTGCTCTTGCTATCTCTTTCCCCCCCGCCTCCCCACATCAACCCAAACACTGCCTTCTTTGTCTTTGGCCTCCAAAGCATCCCGCGCTGGTACTGTGGCTTCCTTGTGCAAGACCCCCATTTTTCTCCTCTGCAAACCGAGCACGTTGGTGTGTGCAGTGTGAGAAGGGCAGGGTGGGGGGCTGTTCAGGGAGGGAAGAAATGGCGCTTTTGTTCAGCCAGCTTATTCTCTCCCCACTTCTCAGCTGTGCTTTGCACATCAGTATATCATTGATATATATATATCAGCCAACACGGTTCTAGGCTGCATCAACAGAGGGAGAGAATCTAAGATCACGTGAAGTGTGAATACCACTTTATAAGGCCTTGGTAAGGCCACACTTGGAATAGTGGATCTAGTTTTGGTCGCCACCCTGTAAAAAAAAGATGTTGAGACTCTGGAAAGTGTGCAGAGAAGAGCAACGAAAGGATTAGGAGACTGGAGGCTAAACCGTACGAAGAACGGCTGCTGGAATTGGATATGTCTAGTTTTATGAAGAGAAGTGTTGAGGTGTAAGATTTGATAGCTGCCAGCTGCTGTAAGTCTGATGCAATAGATGGCTGATGTAATAAAGATGAATCAGCATTAGTACTGCCCCTTTAAGACTGGGGGGATGGGTTCTACCCCTTTAAGAGGTGTTTATATAAAGGCAGCCATTAGAGGGCATGTCCTCTCTTCTTGTGTCCGGTATTTATTGCAAGAAGTTCTCTGTGGTAGAGCAAGGGTCTTCAAACTTGGCAAGTTTAAGACTTGTGGACTTCAACTCCCAGAATTCCTGAGCTAACGTGACTGGAGGAAGAATTCTGGGAGTTGAAGTCCACAAGTCTTAAAGCTGTCAAGTTTGAAGACCCCTGGTGTAGATTTAAGAATAAGAAAGATTGCTTTTAAGGTATTTTGCTTACCCCATATATGTCTGTATATAACTGTTGTATATAAACCACTGTTAAATGTCTGCTCCTTGGTTGTATCATAATAGCATTCAATGCTGCAAATGCTCTGACAAGAAGGATTAGGGGTGACATGATAGCCATCTTCCAATATTTGAGGGGCTGCCCCAAGGAAGAGGGAGTCAAGCCATTCTCCAAAGCACTTGAAGGCAGAATGAGAAGCAACGGGTGGAAACTAATCAAGGAGAGAAGCAACTTAGAACTACGTAGAAATTTCCTGACAGTTATAACAATTAACTAGTGGAACAACTATCCTCCAGAAGTTGTGAATGCTCCAACACTGGAAGTTTTAAAGAAGAGATTGGATAACTATTTGTCTGAAGTGGTGTAGGGTTTCCTGCCTAGGTAGGGGGTTGGACTAGAAGACCTCCAAGGTCCCTTCCAACTTTATTATGCTATTCTAAAATATGCAGTATACACATCAATATACGCTCACGTATCCTGCACGAGTCAAAAAGAGGGCTGTGAAAATATCTACAGACCCCTCACATCCTGGACATAAATTGTTTCAACTTCTACCTTCAAAACGACGCTATAGAGCATTGCGCACCAGAACAAGCAGACACAAGGACAGTTTTTCCACGCCTGCCATCCCTCTGCTAAACAACTCATTCCCACAACACTGTCCAACTCTTTAGTAAGGCTGTATTACTATTATTACTCTCCTTCCTTTTACCTATCCCTTTCTCTACTTATGACTATAAGTTTGTGGCTTTTATATTTACGGTTTATATTGTTTTATTTAGTTTCCTAGTAGGATTTATGTTGATGGCTTATTTAGTATCCTGTGACTATCATTAAGTGTTGTATCTTATGATTCATGATGAATGTATTGTTAATTATGACTATGATCATGATTTATCACTTATAGCTTTTATGTACACTGAGAGCATGCTTTAAGATCAGTGGACTTCATCCCCCCAGAATCCCCCATCCAGCATGCTTTAAGAGGGATGGACTTCCACTCCCAGAATCCCCAGCCATTATGCTTTAAGATGAGTGGACTTCCTCTCCCAGAATCCCCAATCTGCATGCTTTAAGAGGATGGACTTCCACTCCCAGAATCCCCAGTCTGCATGCTTTAAGAGGTGGACTTCCACTCCCAGAATCCCCAGCCATTATGCTTTAAGATGAGTGGACTTCCTCTCCCAGAATCCCCAGCCAGATGCTTTAAGAGGGGTGGACTTCCACTCCCAGAATCCCCAGCCATTATGCTTTAAGATGAGTGGACTTTCTCCCAGAATCCCCAATCTGCATGCTTTAAGAGGGATGGACTTCCATTCCCAGAATCCCCAGTCTGCATGCTTTAAGAGGGTGGACTTCCACTCCCAGAATCCCCAGCCAGATGCTTTAAGAGGGGTGGACTTCCACTCCCAGAATCCCCAGTCAGCCATGTTTTAAGAGGGGAGGACTTCCACTCCCAGAATCCCCAGCCAGGATGCTTTAAGAGGGTGGACTTCCACTCCCAGAATCCCCAGCCAGATGCTTTAAGAGGGGAGGACTTCCACTCCCAGAATCCCCCAGCCAGCATGCTTTAAGAGGGGTGGACTTCCACTCCCAGAATCCCCCAGCCAGCCTGCTTTAGAGGGGTGGACTTCCACTCCCAGAATCCCCAGCCAGCCAACTTTAAGAGGAGGACTTCCACTCCCAGAATCCCCCAGCCAGCCATGCTTTAGAGGGTGGACTTCCACTCCCAGAATCCCCAGCCAGGATGCTTTAAGAGGGTGGACTTCCACTCCCAGAATCCCCCAGCCAGCCTGCTTTAAGAGGGGTGGACTTCCACTCCCAGAATCCCCAGCCAGCCAACTTAAGGGGAGGACTTCCACTCCCAGAATCCCCAGCCAGCCATGCTTTAAGAGGGAGGACTTCCACTCCCAGAATCCCCCAGCCAGCCATGCTTTAAGAGGGGAGGACTTCCACTCCCAGAATCCCCCAGCCAGGATGCTTTAAGAGGGTGGACTTCCACTCCCAGAATCCCCCAGCCAGCCTGCTTTAAGGGGTGGACTTCCACTCCCAGAACCCCCCATCCTGCAAGCTTTAAGATGGGTGGATTTCAATTCACATTTTTTTTCCTATGGAAATCTTTTTTTAAAAAAATCTTTTTTCCTTCTTCTTTCGTACTCTGCAAACTAAACCCGCTCTATCTTCCTTTCGAATTCCTCTCCTCCCTTCTTCCTCCTGACCGAAGAAGCCCCTTTGCCTCGCCCGCCTTAAAATGCAAGCGATTTAATTTCTGGCCCAAGTTTTCTCGGTTGTTTTTGGCCCGGTGGACACGCCGAAGCAGAAACCGGTTCCCTTGCGAAGGGAAGGGAGCACCGTTTTTGCAAGTATGCGCCTCCTGACAATGCACCTAATGTGATTAAAACCATCAAAGGCCCCATTGCTTGTGGCCATTCAGTTGAAAGTTTGGGGTTTCCTCCTCCATTTTTTTTGTGGGGGGGGGGGGGGGGCTGAATTACTACAGTGATTCAAGGCTTGGTGGGATTTCTCCAATTTCCCCAGTCCCCCCTTTGATCTGGAATTATTTCTTCCATTTTTGTCCATTATTTCTTCAACCCCCCCTTTATTTCTTCCATTTCCCGCCCCTCTTAAAATGAAATTACTTTCTTATTTTCTTTGCAATTTTCTTATTTCCTATCCAACAAAAGGGGGGGGGGGAGAAATAAAAGAGGGGAGAAAATGCAATGGGTTCAGATCTCTAGGCCTGCCCAAATGCAGGGTTGGGAGCAACACGATGGGTCCTCGATTTATGACCGCAATTCAAACCAGAATATTCCTGTTTGTTAAGCAAGGAGGTTGTTAAATGAGTCACACCTGAAACGGCAATCTTTTTTTTTTTTTGGCCGTGAACAACTGTTAGATTGCGAAATCAGGCGCGACTCACTTAACGACAAGGAAATCGATGCCGTTGTTAAGCGAATCTGGCTTCCCCATTGAGGTGGTTTGTCAGAGGTACGCCAGAGAGGATCCACATGACACTTCAGCTGTCATAAATATGAGTCAGTTGCCAAGCGCTCGAATTTTGACCCAATGACCTTGAGGATGATGTTACGGTTGTAAGAGCGAGGACTGGTCGTAAGTTGCTTTTTTTTAGTGCTGTGGTCACTTGAAATGGTCGCGGAATGAATGGTCATTAAGTCGAGGACTACCTGCACTGTTAAGTACAGGTAGTACTTGACATAACAACCACAATTGAACTCAAAATTTCTGCTGCTAAACGAAACGTCCGTTAAGTGAGCTTTGCTGCATTTTACGACCTACCTTGCCACGGTTGTTAAGTGAATCTGGCTTCCCCATTGACTTTGCTCATCAGAACGTCGCAAAAGGGGATCACGTGACCTCAGGACGCTCCAACCGTCATAAATAAGAGTCCGTGGCCAAGCATCCAAATTTTGATCACCACGGGGATGCTGCGACCGTCGTAAGTGTGAGAAAATGTCATAAGTCCCTTTTTTTCAGTGATATAATTTTGAACGGTCACTACATGAACTGTTGTAAGTGGAGGACTAGCTGTGTCTCCAAATTTCCAAAATGATCCATGGGAATTAGCCGTGAGAATCTTGAGCTGGAATCTGCCATAATTAGAATTTAGAACTTACTGTCACTTTACACTAATTGGCGTCAAAGTAGGATAGGATCGGATCTTTATTGAGAATAGAATATTGGAATGGAACGGAATAGAATAGAATAGAAAATATGGAATGGAATAAAGAATAGAATAGAAAATATGGAACAGAATGGAATACAGGATAGGGTAGGATAGGATCTTTATTGAGAATAGAATCTTGGATTGGAATAGAATAGGAATAGAATAGAATAGAATAGAATAGAATAGAATAGAATAGAATAGAATAGAATAGAATAGAAAATATGGAATGGAATGGAATATAGAATAGAATATAGAATGGCAGAGGTGACGAGAGAAGAATAGAATAGAATATAGAATAGAAATATAGAATTCAGAATAGAATAGAACAAAACAGAACAACAGAAAAGATTGGCACAGAGAATAGAATTTAGAATAGAACGGAATGGAATAGGAATAGAATAGAAATAAGTGTAGAATAAAATATAATAAGAGTGGAATAGAATAGTAATACGAATAGAACAGAACAGAACAGAACAATAACTTTATTGTGACTTTGAAAGTACACTGTTTAATTTAAAACATTAAAATGAAATTTTGTTGCCTACAGCTCTCCCAAAGGATCACCACCTCCAATATATACACTATATAACCACGACAGAATAAATACATAAATTCAAAATGATGCATATACTCACGTATAGTCTGTGACACAGAGAAACAACAACAAAATCGGGCGTTAGGGAATCTCTGCCTAAAGATATTTCTTTGGGTTAATCTCAGTTTAGTATCACATACACAGCTGCCCAATGCTGTGGTTTATATTAACCATGGCTTATTGGCACAAGAAGCTTAATAAGTCATGGTTTAACAAATCCCAAAATTTGTCTGGATATGTGCAGAAGGTTGAATTGGGGTCAAAGATAAAATGTCATAAAATGAACCAACAATGAATGTTGAATATGAAAATTTGGCATCCTAGAAATTCTCAACCTAACCACCTTCTTACATTCACCAATCAGGCTCAAGTGCCAGACTATTTTGTTATTATAGTTTAATATATAACAGATAATCAGAGTTGGAAGGGATCTTGTAGGTCATCTAGTCTAACCCCCTGCCCAAGCAGGAGACCCAAACCATTTCTGAGAGAAGGCAGTCCAATCTCTTCTTGGAAGCCTCCAGGGATGAAGCTCCCACAACTTCTGAAGGCAACTTTTGTTCCGTGGGTTGGTTGTTCTCACTGTCAGAAAGTTTCTCCTTATTTCTAGGTTGAATCTCTCCTTGTTCAGTTTCCATCCATTATTCCTTGTCTGGCCTTCAGGTGCTTTGGAGAATAGATTGACCCCTTCCTCCTCTCTGGGGCAGCCCCTCAAATATTGGAAGACGGCTCTCCTGTCTCCCCTGGTCCTTCTCTTCACTAGACTAGCCAGGCCCAGTTCCTGTAACTGTTCTTTATATGCCTTAGTCTCCAATCCCCTCATCCTCCTGGTTGCTCTTCTCTGCACTTTTTCCAGAGTCTCAACATCTTTTTGACATCTCTTCTTTGTAGCAAGCCCTGAGATATTGGAAGACTGCTATCATGTCACCCCATCCTCCTTTTCCTTAAACTAAGCAAGTCTTCTGCCCATCCATGGTTTGCTCATATTTATTTATTTATTTGTTTGTTTGTTTGTTTTCTTCCTTCCCTTCCTTTCCTTTCTCTCATCTTCCTTTTCTTCTTTCTTCTTCCTTGCTTCCTTCCCTTCCCTTTTTTCTCTCTCCTTTCTTTCTTTCTTTCTTTCTTTCTTTCTTTCTTTCTTTCTTTCTTTCTTTCTTTCTTTCTTTCTTTCTTTCTTTCTTTCTTTCTTTCTTTCTTTCTTTCTTTTGCTTTGGAGAATAGCTTGACCCCACCCCCTCCTCCCTGTGGCAGCCCCTCAAATATTAGAAGATGCTCTCCTGTCTCCTCTGGTCCTTCTCTTCCCTAGACTAGCCAGGCCCAGTTCCTGTAACCGTCCTTCGTATGTTTTAGCCTCCAGTCCCCTCATCATCCTGGTTGCTCTTCTCCGCACTTTTTCTAGAGTCTCAACATCTTTTTAAAGTATGGTGACCAAAACCGGATGCAGTACTCTAGGTGTGGCCTTACTAAGGCTTTACTAATTTACTTACTAAGTTTGCGGGAGGGCTTAAACAAATGCCATAAAAAGATGGCATTTTTAGGACAGCGTGCCCAGCCGTGAGTTGCAACTTCGATGGAAATCATACTGATTAATGTAACGTGCGAAGCCAGCTGTTGTGTTTTGCAAACCAGATTTCTAGCCTTGCCCCAACACTACAAGCTCTCCCAGCCAATAAAAGGAGAAGAATAAAAAAGTGCAAAGATGTATCAGGCACATTATTTTTTCACATGTGGTGGACTTGCAATGCTGCAAAAAAAAAATATATATATATTGGAGAATGATTCAGACATGGGTGGAATAAATGGCGGGAGAGTGTATTCCATTTAAACTGGAATTTTTTCCTCCTAGGAATAAGACCAGAAAGATATAGGAAGGATTTAATTTATCTAACAGTACATGTGTTGACAGCGGCTGGAATAATACTGTATATGCACAATACTGGAAGAATGAAAACATACCGCCAGAAACAGAGATAATAAGAAAAATTATGACCTGTGCTGAATCAGATAGGTTAACTCTAAAATTAAAAAACAAGGGGGAATCTGAGTACTATGAAAAATGGAATAAATTCTATTAGTGGTTGTATAGAAGAAGGCAAGGTCGGAACATAAGTAGCTATGAGGATTAGAATAATTAGTACATAATATATCAAACAAGGAGATTGTAAATGATGAAGTAAAATTTATATACTGTATGTATAACAGTTGTAATGCTTGATCAGCTGCATCGTGTTGTATTCTTATAATTAAAATAAAAAAATAGATAATAAATAATAATAATAATAAAGGAGAGAAATAACAATACCGCAACCACAACGCTACGGGTTAAGATATACAGGTAGCCCTCGAATTACAACCACAATTGAAACCCAGTATTTCTGTTGCTAAGTGAAATCGTTGTTAAGTGAGCTTGTTCTGTTTGTTGCCACAGCTGTTAAGGGAATCCCTGCAGTTGTTAAGTTAGTCACATGACTGTTGGGGAGAGAAAAAAACCACAAAAGTCATAGTTGCATAAGTGAGGGACACTGCAAATGGCCGTAAATGCGAGTTGGTTCCTGCTACCGTTCTTCGTCTGTTTAAGCCTCTAGACCCCTCATCAAATTTCATTGTATTTTGAATGCAATGACAATAAAGGTTTTCTATTCTATTCTATTCTATTCTATTCTATTCTATTCCTATTCCTAAAGGCTCTGCTCTGCTCTGTTCTTCTATTCTATTCTATTCTATTCTATTCTATTCTATTCTATTCTATTCTATTCTATTCTATTCTATTCTATTCTATTCTATTCTATTCTATTCTATTCTTCTATTCTATTTATTCTATTATTCTCTTCTCTTCTCTTCTATTCTCTTCTATTCTCTTCTATTCTATTCTTCTATTCTATTTATTCTATTATTCTCTTCTCTTCTCTTCTCTTCTCTTCTCTTCTATTCTATTCTATTCTATTCTATTCTATTCTATTCTATTGCCCCAAAAGTAAAAAATATTGGAAAAAAATGAGCTTCTCTCTCTGGGGCAGCCCCTCAAATATTGGAAGACTGCTATCTTGTCTCCCCTGGTCCTTCTCTTCCCTAGACTAGCCAGGCCCAGTTCTTGCAACCGTTCATTGTATGTTTTAGCCTCCAGTCCCCTCATCCTCCTGGTTGCTCTTCTCTGCACTTTTTCCAGAGTCTCAACATCTTTTTTTATAGTGTGGTGGCCAAAACTGGATGCAGTACTCTAGGTGTGGTCTTACTAAGGCTTTATAGAGTGGCATTAGTACCTCCCTTGACCTTGATTGTATCCCTCTGTTAATACAACTTAGGATTGCGTTAGCTTTTTTGGCTGCTGCTGCACAACATTGGCTCATATTTAGCTGGTTGTCCACTAAAACTCCAAGATCCCCCTCCCAGTTCCTGCTATTGAGCCTGGTTTCACCCAGTCTATTATAGGTGTCCTTTGGGTTTTTCTTTCCTAAGTGTAGGACTTTCCTTTTCTCTACATTGAATTTCATTTTGTTGGATAGGGCCCAGGGTTCTAGTCTGTCAAGCTCTATCTGGATCTTGAGCCTTTCTTCTTGGGTGTTAGCTATTCCTGCCAGCTTCGTAAATTACTAAATGTAGAACCTTAACTTTTTTCCACCATTGCATTTCATTTCGTTGGCATCCTTAGTGATGTGTTCTTCCTTGCAACCAACCAGCGTGCAGGGAACTACATTTCCCACGATCCATCGCAGCAGATTTCATCAATGTCATCTTTTCTTTTTCCAGGTCCTGCCCCGTCCGCCAAGCGCACAGGGATCCCCGCCCCGCGGGAGCTGCCGAGCTCCGTGGCCCGAGAAAAGGCGGTCCTGAGGCCCCGGAAAGCTCAGCCCAGCCCGACGTCTTCCGGGGCACCCACTCCCACCAAGCATTCACGGCCGTCCCTCAAGCCCAAGAATGAGGCAGAAGTTGGCGACAAGGCGGGCCTGGCGTCCCAGGTCAAGGAGCTGCTGGCCGAGGCCAAGACGAAAGACTCGGAGATCACCAAACTCCGTAACGAGCTGAAGAAGCACCAAGGCAAGGAGTTGGCTAACGACCCCGGCTTGGCGGGCACGCTGGTGGACGGCCTTCCAACCGAGGTGGAGTCCATCATCCAGGCCCTCCAGGAGAAGAACAAGACCTTCCAGAGGGAACTTCTCCACCTGGGAGAGGAGAACCGACTCTTGAAGGAGAAGCTAAACCAACGGGAACATTCGCCCCTCTCGGACACCAGCGGCAGCCTGCCCACCCCGACCACGCAGGAGTCCAGTTTTGGCAGCCCAATTCAGCCGTCCCTTTGCAGCAACCCCACCAGCGGCAGCCTCTGCGTCAACGGCCCTCCGCTCCGCAACTCGGGCTCATCCAGCAGCGACGTGACCAAAGCTTCGTTGTCCCCGGACGCCTCGGATTTCGAGCACATCACGGACGTCCCCTCCAGGCCCCCATCCTCCGGCAGCAACGTCTTCAAGACCTCGAGATGCTCCACCTCGGGGAGTTCGCCCAACAACGACAGCGACCTCTCGGTGGCCTCGCTCACCGAGCGGATCCAGCGGATGGAGGAGAACCACCACTGCATGGCGGAGGAGCTGCAGGCCACCTTGCAGGAGCTCTCCGACCAGCAGCAGGTGGTCCAGGAGCTGACGGCGGAGAACGAGAAGTTGGCCGAGGAGAAGGCCATGCTGGAGAGGTCCTTCTGCCAGCACCGGGAGCGAGCCGAGCAGCTGAGCCAAGAGAACGAGAAGCTGACCGCCCTCCTGCAGGATCGGCCCAAGACGGACGAGAACAAAGCCAAGGTACACGAGCTGGAGCTGCGGTGCGCCGAGCTGCAGGAAAAGGCCCAGTTTGAGCGCGAGAAGATGCTCAACATCCAGCAGCAGCTGACCAGCAGTTTGAGGAGTCTGGAGAGGGAACATCAAGAGGCCCAAGCGGCAGTCAAAAACCTGGGCGAGGAAGCCAAGCGGCTGGGTGGCCACTTGGAAACCGAGCGGCTGAACAATGGCGCCTTGGCGAGGACCCTGGAAGACTGCAAGGTCCACCTGGAAGGGTTGAAGATCGAGAGCGAGTCGCTGCGGTCCCAGCTGGACAGCGAGAAGCGGAAATCAGCCGCCATGGATGCCATGGAGCAGGCGGCTGGCCGCTCGGACGCCCACGAGGTGCTGCACGGGATCCGCGCCGAGCGTGACCAGTTGGAACAATCCTGCACGGAGCTGAGGCAGGAGCTGCTGAAGGCCCACAGCGAGGTGAAGACTCTGCAAGGGCAGCTGGCCAAGGTAAGGCGTTCGGCCGGAGCCTCCAGAGGCAACAGCAGTATACCTGAAAAAAAGGTCGCAGTGGGGAAAATAGGGGTCGTTCCTGGGAACTCCCGGAATGGCGGGCATGACATTCTAGACATCTTGCATGTTTGAGCTAATCCCGCAGGGTGCTAGCAGCGACAATGCAGGTAGTCCTCGACTTACGGCTGTAATGGTGCCCAAAATTGCAATTGCTACGTGAGAAACTCCCAGAATTCCCCAGCATCATGCTTTCAACTTCATCTCCCAGAAGTCCCTAGCCATGCCCCCTAATCACGTGACCGAACTCTAGGCACTCGTTTGCAAGTTACGGGCCTACATTTGATAACAGAGAATCAGAGTTGGAAGGGACCTTATAGGTCATCTAGTCCAACTCCCTGCCCAGGCGGGAGACCCTACACCATTTCTGACAGATGGCAGTCCAGTCTCTTCTTGAAAGCCTCCAGTGATGAAGCTCCCACAACTTCCGAAGGCAACTTCTGTTCCATGAGTTGATTGTTCTCCCTGTCAGAAAGTTTCTCCTTATTTCCAGGTTGAATCTCTCCTTGATCAGTTTCCATCCATTATTCCTTGTCTGGCCTTCGGGTGCTTTAAAGAAAATAGCTCGACTCCCTTCCTCCTCTCTGGGGCAGCCCCTCAAGTATTGGAAGATGCTCTCCTGTCTCCCCTGGTCCTTCTCTTCCCTAGACCAGCCAGGCCCATAAATACATGCAACCTTGTTGAAGTCCACCCGTCTTAAAGGGGCCATGTTTACAAATGTTTTGCCTGGTTTGGCTCTCCAGCATACCCTTCTTTGCCCAACCTCCCTGGTGACTTATTTTTTTCCCCTTTACTGCACAGCCCAATTGTGACATTGTGTGCTTATGTGCAGTCATTCACCCGGCAAATCTTGAACTTGTAACCCAATAAATCTTTGGTGCCCTTGGAAGCGAATCGGTTCAGGGAGTGGCCTCTTAACCAGCCAGGTATTTTGCACCTCCTGGGAAAGAGGGTGTGTGTGTTTTGTGTGTTGTCCGATCTCACCACTGGATTGGAAGCTCTCAAAAAACAGGGTTAACCGTTGTTGGTTAACCGCTGAGGTTTAGAATGGATTTTTTCCTCTTGTGTCTGACTCGGGGTATTTAGGTTCTTCTTGTGCCTTGTTTTTCTTTTTTAAAAAGTTTATCCATCCCTCCATTTATCTATCATCATCTCTCTCCACCTATCATCTAGCTATCACTTAACTATCACCTACTTATTATCTTTCTCTTTCTCTCTTTCTCTATATTATCTGTCTATCTATCTATCTATCTATCTATCTATCTATCTATCTATCTATCTATCTATCTCTGTCTCTATGATCTATTTCTGTCTCTGTCTTTATTAGCTATCTCTCATCTATCTATCTATCTATCTATCTGTCTGTCTGTCTGTCTGTCTGTCTATCTATCTATCTATCTATCTATCTATCTATCTATCCATCCATCCATCCATCCATCCATCCATCCATCCATGATCTGTGTGTCTCTTTGTCTGTCTTTATTATCTATCTGTTATCTAACTATCTATCTATATCCATCCATCTATTATCTCTGTCTCTATGATCTATGTCTGTTTCTGTCTATTATCTCTCTTTCTGTCTCTATTATCAATATCTATCTCTATGATCTGTCTCTATGATCTGTCTGTCTGTCTTATCTATGTATCATCTCTCTATATCTATCATCACTATCATCTCTGTCTCTATGATCTATGTCTCTCTCTCTGTCTCTCTTATCTATCTCTATATCTATCTATCATCTCTATCTATATCAATCTATCATTTATCTTATCTCTGTCTTTATCTATCTATCTATCTATCTATCTATCTATCTATCTATCTATCTATCTATCTATCTATCATCTATCTAATTAACTCATTTAATCACCACCCATCTCTCTTGCAGAGGGAATCTGGGTGGTGTACAATAATATATTAAAAGCCTAAAAAACAGTATATAAAATTTTTAAAAGATTTCATGGAAGATATAGAGAAGTCCAGAACAATTGAATGTGTGGTTCTTGACTTACGGCCAGAATTGAACCCAAAATTTCTATTGCAAAGCAAGACAGTTGTTTCTCCCCTCACCTTTTTTTACGACCTGTCTTGGCAAAGTTGTTAAGTGAATCACTGCAGTCGTTAAGCTAGCAACATGGTTGTTAAGTGACTCTGGAATTCACTTTGCTGGGCGGAAGGGAACCATCTGACCCCAGCACACTGCAGCCGTCATCAATACAGGTCAGTGGCCAAGCCTCTGAATTTTTTGGACCATGGGGATAAGCGGCTGTAAGTGTGAAAAACGGTCACTTCTTCCAGTGCCGCTGTAAGTTCAAGTGCTGTTGCAACTTCAAATGGTCACTAAATGAACTGTTATAAGTCGAGGATTGCCTGTACATACCCAGTACCTGAATCACTGTCATGTGATGTGGTGTTTCTGGTCAAGGCTTCCTGAGACTGTAATTAAGCACACGCTTAGTCCAAACAACCCTCGCTTTATTTCAATGGCTGGGAATTATTTTCATTCCCAGCCGGTAATGAGTCCCAAACGGTTCCTCGAGATAAGCACCCACCTTTCTCTCCTTTGAATTGTTGCCAACAACTAAAGTGCCAAATTAAATGTAAAAAACCAAATGTAGCACAAATTCAACACAGAGCTTCAGGTTCCAAACCGACCAGAATGAACAAAGTTGCTTCCTGCAAAGGCTCCTGTCCCTTTGCTCCTCCTTTATCTCTTATGCCTTACTCCCGAATCACCCCTTTTGTCTTAACTGTTCTTGCCTTCTGGCAGCTCTGTGCATGCACGCACTGGGAACAGGCTCCCTCTGTTCCTCTGCCTCGCTGCTATCAGATTCTGGAGGCTCCGGAGTCAGCACATAACTCCCAGATGGTCCTGGCCCCATCACTGTGTCAGACGCAGGACTCTCATCCGAGCCCTTCCCAGACTCCTGGACTGGCCCATGTTCCTCCCCACTGTCCAGTTCCGCTGCCATCTGTACAGGCTGCCGGCGAACCACAACACATGAGGACGGTGGTTGGTGTCATTTGTAACCGCAAGCGCCCGTCGCAATTCTTAACTTTTCCCAGCCCTGTCATAAATTTGGAAATTCGCTAAGCGAACATTCATAAGTGGAGGTCCATCCTTCCCGCCGCCCCGGTGGGGTGGCCGAGGGCTCCCAGGGTGCCGTTGTCCCCCTTTTCATGCCCGCTTTGTTGCCCCCAGGTGGAGAAGGAAGGGGAGCAGCTGAAGGCGACCTGCGCAGGGCAGGCGGAGCAGCTGAGCCAGACGCGACAGAGGCTGCAGGAGAAGAACGCGGAAAGCGAAGCGGAGCTGAAGAACCTGAAGGAGGCCATCTTTGAGCTGGAGGACCAGGTGGAACAGCACCGGGCGGTCAAGCTGCACGACGACCAGCTCATTGGCGACCTGGAGAGTAGGTAGCGGCTGGCTGGCTGGCTGGCTTGGAGCTGGACTGTCCCCTCCAGGGGGTTCAGACAGGGGGCCAGTGGGAGCTTGCAACACACACACACACACGCACACACACACACACAAAGAGACACAAATACCTGCCTGTTTTGTCTTCACTGCAGCCCTACATGGTAAGATGAGAGAAAGGGAGTAATCGGGTTAAGACCAGCCCTTGTGACGCTGTGCAAGTTTTTCTTTCTTTCTTTCTTTCTTTCTTTCTTTCTTTCTTTCTTTCTTTCTTTCTTTCTTTCTTTCTTTCTTTCTTTCTTTCTTTCTTTCTTTCTTTCTTTCTTTCCCTCTCAATCTTTCTCTTTCTGTCTCTGTCTCTTTTTCTTTTCCTTCCTTCCCTCCCTCCTTCCTTTTCTTTCTTTTAGTCTTTTCTTTCTTCTTTCCCTCTTAATCTTTCTGTCTTTTTCTTTTCCTTCCTTCCTTCCTTTTCTTTCCTTTAGTCTCTCTTTCTTTCCCTCTTAATCTTTCTCTTTCTGTCTCTTTCTTTTTCTTTTCCTTCCTTCCTTTCCTCCTCCTTCTTCTTTCTTTCTTTCTTTCTTTCTTTCTTTCTTTCTTTCTTTCTTTCTTTCTTTCTTTCTTTCTTTCTTTCTTTCTTTCTTTCTTTCTTTCTTTCCCTCTCAGGATTTCTCTTTTTGTCGCTTTTTCTTTTCTTTTCCTTTCCTCTCTCCTCCCTCCCTCCTTTCTTTTTTCTTTCTTTCTTTCTTTCTTTCTTTCTTTCTTTCTTTCTTTCTTTCTTTCTTTCTTTCTTTCCTTCTTTCTTTCTTTCTTTCTTTCTTTCTTTCTTTCTTTCTTTCTTTCCTTTTTAGGCTTTCTCTTTCTGTCTCTTTCTTTTTCTTTTCCTCCCTTCCCTCCCTCCCTCCTTCCTTTTCTTTCTTTTAGTCTCTTCTTTCTTTGTATCTATCTATCTTTCTCTCTTTTTCTTTCTTTTTTTCTTTTCCCCCCTCTCTTTCAATCTTTCTCTTTTCTGCCTCTTTGTTTCTCTCTCTTTCAATCCTTCCTTCATTTCTTCCTTTTCTTTCTCTTTTAGTCTCTTTTTTCTTTCTTTCTGTCTGTCTTTCTTTGTCTTTCAATCTTTCTCTCCTCTTTCTTCTTTCTTTCCTCCTTTCCCTCAGTTTTTTTTTCTCTCTCTCTCTGTTTTTCTCCTGTTTGTTAAAGCAAGTCATCATATGACCGTCCCAATTTTACGAACCTTTTTGTGGTGGTCATTAAGCAAATCACCATGGTTATTAAACAATTACGATAATAATGATTCTCGTAATGAGTATCACCACACTCGTTAAACAAACCCATGGTTTGCATTTTTGCCAAAAGCCAGAAGTGAAAGCCAGGTGTTTGGGAAAAAAAACCACCTGTAAACTGTGCTCACAATTAGTTCAAAGTTGTCCGTTTAGAAAACAGACCCCTCAAAAGATACTTAAGACCCGGATTCAAATTCTGACAGCCACTCCCCCCTCCCCCCCATAGTCATGGTGACCCCATTTCAGGTGCTCCATAACCAGGTTGCATTTATGTCCCACAGTCACGTGGCCACTTGTGATGACCCGAAGGGGCGTGGCCCAAAGGAGTCCTTTTATTATCTCCAACTTTGCCCTCAAATGTCCTGGTTATCTTCTGGGCTGGAAAAATACTCTCTCAAAAACAGCCTTTGGCTGCAGAGAATCAAGTCCAAAACGTGGTCAACAAAAACTAACTAGAAGTCCAATCAAGGCAAAATGAGGTAATTAGTCCGGCAGGGCAGAAGCAAGAATTTCAGACGTGAAGGAACTTGTAGTAACTCAACATGGTTGGGAGGAGACGCCAGGAACGCAGATGACCAAAGATTAACTCTGTTCCCAGCAGCTGCCACACTCCACTTGCATCTCCTTTAAACTCTCTTCCAAGTGTAGCTAATGAAGGGAATCAGGGCCTTTTCCTCCCCTGTAAGCCATGCAACCCACGTTGCTCCCTTCTTGCTTCCTCCCTGCATGTCCTAGGACAGGGGTCTCAAATTCGCGGCCCGCGGGCCAATGGCGGCCCACAGGACGACATCCTGTGGCCCCCACCGTGATATGAAAGTATAATATTAGTGCGGCCCGCAGGGGGAATGGACCTCTGAAGGAAGTCCCGCCCGCCGTTCCTCATCGTGGCTGACATTCGGGCCTGGCAAGTCCGAGCAGCCAGCACCTAGAACAGGGCGGCGCCGGATGTTGGAGAAGCAGAGCGGAGCCGGAGATCATTAGCCTCATTAGCCGCCTCTTTCGCAGCACAAGAAGCCTCCCCCAACTGGCCAGCTGCTCTCCTCCTCTGCCTGTTTGTTCTGTATGGCCGAGGAGGGAGGAGACCAGCCGGCTGGTTGGGGGAAGCTTTCTGCGCCGAAAGAGGCAGCTTTGCTCCGCTTCTCCAATGGTCCGGCTTCCCCTCTTGCTCCTCACAGTTGCCCAGAGCTGGTGCGGTTCTTTACTTGGGCAGCCAGACGCCCGCAGCAGCGCCCGAAGCAGCAGCAACAGGCAGTTCCGCCCGGGCTCCGCTCAGGTGTCCGGCTGGGGCTGTCAGGAGTTGCTACCGCCGGCACGGCTCCGTGCGGCTCCAGTCCCGCGTTGCCTTGGGAAGGGAAAGGCCAAACCAGGAGCCGCTGACAAGTAGAAGCCGAGCGGAAATGACGTCTGCAGTGCGGCCCAGCCTCACCCAGCCTCTGCCTCCAGCGGCCCCCAGGTAAATTGAGTTTGAGACCCCTGTCCTAGGATGAAGAGGGCTGGGCCTGGGTCCTCCTCTGAACTCCCTCTCCCTTGTTCTAACTTTGCCCTTCCCCAGTTTCCTCCACAGCCAACTGGAGCCACATTCCTGCTCCCTGTGTCAGCTGTTCGTCTTCCTCCTTGGATTCAGACTCCGACGGGGGCATGACACCACGATTTTGCTGAAAGCCGGCACTTACTTCCGATTCCCGGTGGAAAAACACTCATCCCAAACAATAGGTTTGCTTAATGACCGCTGCCAAAAGGTTATAGAATTGGGTGCCATCAGGAGATGATCCATTTAAGGACTGACATAGCTTACAACCATAGAATAACCTCTCAGCTCTCTCTCTCTCTTGAGGCAAGATCACCCCCTGCTGGCAAATGTTGGGCACATTTCAGGAAGCCGAAATCATTGATTTAGGAGTGGAACATGACATTTCATTATTTTGCAGGACCCAAAACATCTGTTTGGATCCTGCAAAATGAATCAATATTATTTTGCAAAAGAAATGAATTTTATTTTGCAAAGGAAATCAACTTTATTTTGCAAAAGAAATCAACTTTATTTTGCAAAAAAAATCTAATTTTATTTTGCAAAATGAATCAATCTTATTTTGCAAAAGAAATCAATTTTATTTTGCAAAAGGAGTCAGTTTTATTTTGCAAAAGAAATCAACTTTATTTTGCAAAAAAAATCTAATTTTATTTTGCAAAATGAATCAATCTTATTTTGCAAAAGAAATCAATTTTATTTTGCAAAAGGAATCAGTTTTATTTTACAAAAGGAATCAAAATTCTTTTGCAAAAGGAATCAAAATTATTTTGCAAAAGAAATCAACTTTATTTTGCAAAATGAATCAATTTTGTTTTGCAAAAGAAAGCAATTTTATTTTGCAAAAGAAAGCAATTTTATTTTGCAAAAGGAATCAAAATTATTTTGCAAAAGGGTTAGGGTCAAGAGCAGATTGTTCATCCACAAAAGGGCATTAGATTCTAGCAGAGTTGGAAAGGGACCTCAGAGGTCTTCTAGTCCAATCCTCTGCTCAGGCAGGGGATCCTATGTCATGTAAGACAGGTGGCTGTCCAGTCTCTTCTTAAAAACCTCCAGGGACGAAGCACCCACAACTTCTATTGGCAAGCAGTTCCACTGGTTAATTCTTCTCACTATTAGGAAGTTCCTCCTTAATTCCAAGTTGCTTCTCTCCTGGATGAGTTTCAAAATCTTTTTTCTTCCCAGATAACCTCCTCAAATTGGAAGATCAGAAGTTGGAACTGGAGAGACAACTGAAGATGCTGAATAAACAAATTAAGGTGAGGTACCAATGGAAGAGAATATTTATAGCTCAGGGTTGAACGGTGGTACTCTCTGCGCTGGGTGATTTTCTTGCAGACATTTTGTTACCCAAGTAGGTAACATCAGCAGGGCTAGAAGGGAGTGTGGTTTGAGGAGGAGGGGGAGGAGGAGAATTGTGAGGTCCTTGGTGCTCTCCGAGCTTGGTGGATTTCGTGCAGACGTTTCATTACCAAACTAGGTAACATCATCAGTACTAGAAGCGAGTGAGGTTTGCGCTCCATTTACCATAGGTTGCCCTGTCAGCGTTGTATGGGAGTGTTTCTGTCTTCTCAATAGGTCCTTGATTAGGCTGTTGTGTACTGTAGCTACACAACAGAGAGCAAACCACCACTCCCTTTTAACACTGATGATGTTACCTAGTTCGGTAATGAAACGTCTGCAAGAAAAAAACCAAACTCAGAGAACACCAAGGACCCCACAGCCCTCCTCTTCCTTGTCTTCCCCTCCTCCTCCTCCCCCTCCTCCCTGCAAACTCCACTCCCTTTTAACACTGATGGTGTTACCTAGTTCGGTAATGAAACGTCTGCAAGAAAAAAACCAAACTCAGAGAACACCAAGGACCCCACAGCCCTCCTCTTCCTTGTCTTCCTCTTCTCCTCCTCCCTCCTCCTCCTCCTCCTCCTCCTCCTCCTCCTCCTCCTCCTCCTCCTCCTCCCTCCTCCTCCCTCCTCCTCCTCCTCCTCCCCCTCCTCCACTACTCCTTTTAACCTGATGTTACCCTCCCCCCCCTCCTAAACCTCCTGCAAGAAAAACCCTCCCCTCCGAGACACCAAGGACCCCACAGCCCTCCTCCTCCTCCTTTCCTCCTCCTCCTCCTCCTCCCTCCTCCTCCTCCTCCTCCCTCCTCCTATACCTCGGTCCTACCCTCCATCCTCCAGCTCCACCAAGGACCCCACAGCCTCCTCCCCTCCTCCTCCCTCCTCCTCCTCCTCCTCCTCCTCCTCCTCCTCCCCTCCTCCTCCTCCTCCTCCTCCTCCTCCTCCTCCTCCTCCTCCTCCTCCTCCTCTCTGCAAACCTCACTCCCTTCTAACACTGATGCTGTTACCTAGTTCGGTAATGGAACATCTGCACGAAAATCACCAAGCTCAGAGAGCACCAAGGTAAGGTTCTCTGTTGGGGTACCAACAGCAGCAGCCTGTGGGAAAGTGATCCCCCTTGATCAGAGATTTGCAGGGGAGGATTTGCAGAGGATTCCCCCCTCCCCCGATCTCTCAGGCAGTATCAGCTACACCCACCACCCTTACTTCTTTTGGCCCCTCATCCCTCCCCGACTGCCCTAGTGGGGGAGAGGCAAATATTTCTGGAAGTCAAACCCAACCAATTAAGGAAAAAAGAAACAGGAAAAAATATTAGTATGCCAAATAAAATCAAAAGCTTATCAAACTGGCTGCAGCCTGGTATTTTTTTTTTTTCCAGACAGTCTGAGTGCACCAGACATTCCTGGGCATTTTATTTTATTTCAAATATTTGCATGGTTGCCCACCTCGACCAAAACATCTCTGGGAAAATTACAGATGGGCCAATAAAAAATAAAATAAAATGCAAAACCAGAACATATAAGCCAAATGCCTGGCATTCAGAACAATGATGATGATGATGATAGATGATGATATAGATGATGATATATACTGCACTAAAGTTAAAAAAAATAGAAAGGAAAAAAAGAAGACTAAATTAGAATATTTTTAACCTTGGAGTCTAAACCAATATTTCCCCAACCTGGACAACTTTATTTTCTGGAAGAAGTAAAAGTCTGTACACCTTACAGTTCCCAAAATTGAGAAACACTGTTGGAGATAAAAACATAGAAAACTTATGTCAGGGAATTATTTTTAATTAATTCAATTAATTGATTGAATTCACACTTTTTAATTAATGTATTTATTGTTTTTAATTAAGCAATTTTGGATTGTATTTATTTGAATTTTATGTTTTTATTTTTCATTTTTTTATTTTATTTGGATTCTTGACTCTTGACAAATGCATCTTTTCTTTTATGTATGCTGAGAGCATTTGCACCAAGACAAATTCCTTGTGTGTCCAATCACACTTGGCCAATAAAGAATTCTATTCTGTTCTATTCTATTCTATTCTATTATATACTACTCTATTCTATGTTCCAATATTATATTATATTATATTCTTCATTGCAGTATCTATTCTATTCTATTCTATTCTATTCTATTCTATTCTATTCTATTCTATTCTATTCTATTCTATTCTATTTATTCTATTCTAAATTTCTCTTCTAATTTCTATTCTAGCCTATTATTTCTATTCTATTCTATTTCTTTTTATGTATACTGAGAGTATTTGCACCAAGACAAACTCCTTGTGTGTCCAAACACACTTGGCCAATAAAGAATTCTACTTCTACTTCATTTGTGTCAGATGATGGACATGTTTAAACTGAGTTCCTGATAGATGGATTTAATTCCCAGAATTTTTAGCAGTGGCAAAATGCTGGCTGGGGAATTCTGGGAATTGTACAGGTAGTTCTCGAGTTACAACTGTTGACTTAGCGACCGTTTGAAGTTACAGCAGCAATGGAAAAAGTGACTTAGGACCATTTTTCACACTTAACGACCATTCAGTATCCCCCTTTCCTGTTGCTGCTAGCCCATCCAGGTTACTGACTTCAGCAACTGTGGTGACTCGCTTAACAACGGTGGTCCAGAAAGGTCGTAAAAGGCAACAAAGCTCAAACGAACTGAATCTCTCACTTAGCGATGGAAATGTGGGGCTCTGTCCAGTGTAGTCAGTCGAAAGTCGAGGACTGCCTGTCTCCCCTTTGCCGCGATCGCTAGCCAACCCTGACCCTCCCTCGCTCTGCCCCCTAGGAGGAGACGGAGGAATGGCACCGCTTCCAAGCCGACCTGCAAACCGCCGTGGTAGTGGCCAACGACATCAAATGCGAGGTGCAGCAAGAGCTGCGCGCCGTCAAACGGCGCCTCCTGGAGGAGGAGGAGAAAACGGCACGGTTGCAGAAGGAACTGGAGGAAGTTCAAGGAGGAAGCAGCCGGTGAGGGGGGGGAATGGGGGGCGTCGGGGCGATGGGGAAGGAAGGAAGGGGTCCCCCCCAAAAAAAACCAGCCCTTACCCACCCTGGAAATTTGGGTCAGAGGAGCCTTTCTCTCTCTCTCCAGCCTTGGGCAGCTACTCTGCATCACACTTTCTCTCTCTCTCGCAGACTTTGTCGAAAGATGCTGTTGTAATTTATGTGCCAAAAAAGTGTGTTTGTTGCACCCTGTTTGTACTGTGCTGCACAGTGGGCAGAAACGTTTTTGGTTGATGGGTTGGTTATATATTGATTTATGTATTCATTTCTTTCTTTCATTTATTTACCCATTCATTTATTCATTCATTCATTTATCCATTCATTCATTTATCCATTCATTTATTTATTCATTCATTTACTAATCATTCATTTGTTTCGTTTATTTGCTCATTCATTCATTTATTCATTTATTTACTCATTCATTCATTTGTTTACTCATTCATTCACTTATTCATTTATTTACTCATTCATTTATCCATTCATTCATTTATTTACTCATTCATTCATTCATTTATTTACTCATTCATTTACTCATTCATTCATTCATTTATTTATTCATTCATTTATTTGTTTCATTTATTTATATGAATAAATGAATGAATGACTAAATAAATGAATTTTACTCATTCATTCACTTATTCATTCATTTATTTACTCATTCATTCATTTATCCATTCATTCATTCATTTATTTACTCATTCATTCATTTGTTTCATTTATTTATATGAACAAATGAATGAATGAGTAAATAAATAATTTTACTCATTCATTCACTTATTCATTCGTTTATTTATTCATTCATTCATTTATCCATTCATTCATTTACTCATTTACTCATTCATTCATTTGTTTCATTTATTTATATGAATAAATGAATGAATGAGTAAATAAATGAATTTTACTCATTCATTCACTTATTCATTCGTTTATTTACTCATTCATTCATTTATCCATTCATTCATTCATTTACTCATTCATTCATTTGTTTCATTTATTTATATGTACAAATGAATGAATGAGTAAATAAATGAATTTTACTCATTCATTCACTTATTTATTTGTTTATTTACTCATTCATTCATTTATCCATTCATTCATTTATCCATTCATTCATTCATTTATTTACTCATTCATTCATTTATTTGTTTCATTTATTTATATGAATAAATGAATGAATGAGTAAATAAATGAATTTTATTCATTCACTTATTCATTCGTTTATTTACTCATTCATTCATTTATCCATTTATTCATTCATTCATTTATTTACTCATTTATTCATTTATTCATTCATTCATTCACTCATTTATTTATTTACTCTATTTAATATACATTTATTTACTGCCCATCTTGCCACCTGGTAACCCTGGACGGTTCCTTCTGTTCAGCCCTGGTCAGAATGCACCCAGAATGTGGCGACGTTTTCTCAGCCCCGCTCGGCTTTTGTAAAGATCAGAATGACAGTGTTTTGGAAGGGTCCTTGGAGGTCATCTCGTCCAACCCCTTCCTCAAGCAAGAGACAGACCCTACGCAAGCGGTCCCCAACTTTTACCCCCTTGGCAGCCTGGTGGGGGGGAGGGGAGAAGAGGGGCCTCGCAAGCCGAAGGCCAGTGCCCAGGCCATGCCAAGCTGTCGCTCATGCGAGTCAAGCCACATGCATGCGTGCTGGGCCATCGCACACGCCACCTGCTTTCAAACAGGCCAAGGCCTGGATTGGGGTTGGGTTTGGAGACCCCTGCCCTACACCACTCCAGACAAATGGCAGTCCAGTCTCTTCTTGAAAACCTCCAGCGTTGGAGCATTCACGACTTCTGGTGGCAAGCCGTTCCACTGGCTAATTGTCCTCACTGTTAGAAAGTTTCTCCTTCATTCCCAGGTTGCTTCCCCTCTCCTCGATTAGTTTCCGTCCATTGTTTCTTGTCTTGCCTTCCGGTGCTCTGGAGAATAGGTTGGTCCTCCCCTTCCTCAAATATTGGAAACATTGCTATATCGCGAGGAATGGGAGTGTGCGCTCCGTAGAACGAGCCATATGACGGGAGAGGAGGAGGAGGAGGAGGAGGAGGAGGAGGAGGAGGAGGAGGAGGAGGAGGAGGAGGAGGAGGAGGAGGGTTGGAATAAAAAAATATGGGGGGGATTTTTGCAGCTAATAGCTTGGAGGAGACCTGGCCACTGCCTCCAAGGTGTAGAAGACCTTCGTGGAAGATGGAGCGGATGTGTGTTGAGTGTTGTTCTAGAACACAAGAAAAGGTTTAAATCACAAGGAAGATCGTTGGTTGGTTGGCGGAGGGATGGATGGACGGAGGGAGAGATGAATGGACAGTTGGAGGGAGGGAGGGAGGGAGGGAGGAATGGCGGCTGGAACAGATTAAAAAAGACGAATGGAGAGATGGAGGGAAAGAGGGACAGACAGATGGAGGAATGGACAGTTGGAGGGATGGAGGGATGGACAGATGAAAGAATGGACGGAGAGCTGGAGGGCTGGAGAGATGGAGGGATAGAAGGACGGACAGATGGATGAATGGACAGTGGGAGGATGGAGGGAGGGAGGGAGGAATGGACAGATGAAAGAATGGATGGAGAGCTGGAGGGATGGAGAGATGGAGGGATAGAAGGACGGACGGATGGATGAATGGACAGTCGGAGGGATGGAGGAATGGACAGATGAAAGAATGGATGGAGAGTTGGAGGGATGGAGAGATGGAGGGATAGAAGGACAGACAGATGGAGGGATGGACAGTCAGGGATGGAAGCTTGGACAGATAAAAGAACAGATGGAGGATTGGAGGGGTGGAGAGATAGAAGGACAGACGGATGGAGAGATGGACAGTCAGGGATGGAGGGATGGATGGACAGATGGAGGCTTGGACAGATAAAAGGGTGGATGGGTGGATGGACGGATGGACAGAAAGATGAAGGGATGCACAGATAAATGGAGGGATGGAAGGTTGGAGGGAGGGAGGCGGAGGGATGGAAAAGAAATTGACTTCCCAAAAGAGGGGAGGAAGAGACCCTCTGATCCGTCGTATCTCCGAGGGTGCGTGTTCTGTTTGGGAGCCTCGCTTGACCGACCTGCCTCCGTCTGTCTGCTCAATTTTCCTCGCCTTTCCGTCTGTCTAGCTTTGGTGTCGTTTTGGTTGATTTCATATCATGGAATTGTCGCCGTCGTTATCCGGGACAGGTCCCCTCCAAAGGCCTGGAGATTTCGGGGTTCGGTTTCGTTTTTAAACAGAGAGAGGCCCGTCTTGTAAGCCTCAGTAAAAAGGGACATCCCTGCAACTCTACTTCACGGTCTCTTTGGGACGGTCCTTGACTTACGACAGTTCGTTTAGTGACTGCTCACACTTACGATGGCACTGGAAACAGTGACTTACAACCATTTCCCCCCCCTCACAGTTACGACCTTTGCAGTATCTCCAAAGTCACACGATCAAAATTCAGCCGCTTAGCAACCGACTCGTATTTACGACGGTCACAGCATCCCCGGGGGTCACGTGATCCCCTTTTGCGACCTTCTGACTAGCAACCATCAATCAGGAAGCCAGATTCGCTTAACGACCGTGTGACTCACTTAACCCCCCTGCGGCGATTCACTTAACAACGGTGACCAGAAAAGTCATAAAATGGGGAAAAACTAACTTAAGAAACCTCTCCACTCACTTAGCCATCTAAATTTTGGGCTTGATTGGGGTTGGGGGGGTCATAAGTTGAGGATTACCTGTAAGTTCTACTTTCAGGGACCTAAAGCATCGAAGGGTTTGTAAAAATTCCCCCTTTGCAACTCACTGGAAACAACTTGCATGCTTTTCAAGCCTGCGTCGGTGGAATTTGAACACAGGACAGATAACAGATAACAGATAATCAGAGTTGGAAGGGACCTTATAGGTCATCTAGTCCAACCCTCTGCCCAAGCGGGAGACCCTACACCATTTCTGACAGATGGCAGTCCAATCTCTTCTTGAAAGCCTCCAGGGATGAAGCTCCCACAACTTCTGGATAACAGAATAATAACAGAATAACAGAGTTGGAAGGGACCTTGGAGGTCATCCAGTCCAACCCCCCACCCAGGCAAGAGACCCTACACCATTTCTGACAGATGGCAGTCCAGTCTCTTCTTGGAAGCCTCCAGTGATGAAGCTCCCACAACTTCCGAAGGCAACTTCTGTTCCATGGGTTGATTGTTCTCACTGTCAGAAAGTTTCTCCTAATTTCCAGGTTGAATCTCTCCTGGATCAGTTTCCATCCATTGTTCCATGTCTGGCCTTTGGGTGCCTTGGAGAATAGCTTGACCCCCTTCCTCCTCTCTGGCAGCCCCTCAAGTATTGGAAGGCTGCTCTCCTGTCTCCCCTGGTCCTTCTCTTCCCTAGACTAGCCAGGCCCATAAATACATGCAACCTTTCTTCATGTTTAGTCTCCAGTCCCCTAATCATCCTGGTTGCTCTTCTCTGCACTCTTTCTGGAGCCTCAACATCCTTTTTTATAGTGTGGTGACCAAAACTGGATGCAGGACTCTAGGTGTGGCCTTACTAAGGCTTTATAGAGTGGTATTAGTACCTCCCTTGATCTCGATTGTATCCCTCTGTTAATGCAACTTAGGATTGCATTGGCTTTTTTGGCTGCTGCTACACAACATTGGCTCCTATTTAGCTGGTTGTCCACTAAGACTCCGAGATCCCCCTCCCAGTTACTGCTATTGAGCCTGGTTTCACCCAGTCTATATGTGTCCTTTGGGTTTTTCTTGCCTAAGTGTAGGATTTTACTTTTCTCTACATTAAATTTCATTTTGTTAGATAGGGCCCAGGGTTCGAGTCTGTCAAGATCCATCTGGATCTTGAGCCTATCTTCTTGGGTGTTAGCTACCCGAAAGCAAATGACAGGCAGTCCTTCGACTTGAACCACCGCAACCAGGATTGCAGAAGTTCTGCTGTTAAGCAAAGCATTTGTCACAGCGAGCCGGGCCCGATTTTACGACCTTTTTTTGAAAGGAAGTGAATCGCGTCAGTCACTAAGTGAATCACATGGACATTGAGCGAATCTAGCTTCCCCCCCCCCTCCAACACTGAACTTCCCGCCGGGAAGGTCTCAAATGACCCCGGGATGCTGCAACCATTATCAATACGAGCCCGGATCCTTACGACGGTCGTAATTGTGAGTACCGGTTATAAGTCCCTTTTTTTTTCCAGTGCTGTCATAACTTCAAACGGCTGTTAAATGGACAATTATAAGTTGAGGACTAGCTGCAATCCAAACTCGCTGCCATGTTTATTATTAAAAGTCTGCATTGGAATAATTCCCTCCAGAAAAGGATGGAAGTAATAAATTCGCTCATGTTTGTACATTTTGGAAAAGGCAAGAAAACGATGCACACAAATATATTCATAATGTGAAAGCTCTCAGGTTGTTTCCTTCCCTTCTGTTATTTGCAGAGAACAAGGATCTTCTACAATCACAATAGAGCTGGAAGGGACCTTGGAGGTCTTCTAGTCCAGCCCCCTGCTCAAACAGGAGACCCTATACCATTTCAGACAATTTAACAGAACAACAGAGTTGGAAGGGAAAGTCTTCCAGAATCAGTTTTGTTTTGCAAAATAAAATACATTTATTTTGTTCGCGCGCAAAGTGGCCTCAGCTTCTAACAGTGTTGGAAAAGGGACCTTGGAGGTCTTCTAGTCCAACCCCTTGCCCCAAGCAGGATGCTCTACCATTCCAAACAAGTGACTGTCCAATTCTCTTCTTCAGAAACCTCCAGGGATGAAGCAGCCACAACTTCTGGTGGCGAGTAGTTCCACTGGTTAATTGAGAGAAAGTTTCTCCTTAATTCCAGGTTGCTTCTCTCCTTGGTTAGTTTCCCGCCGTTGTTCCTCATCTTGGCCACTGGTGCTTTGAAAAATGTTGACCCCCCTCCTCTTTGGGGTATTTTCAGATGAACAAAGTTGGAAGGGACCTTGTTAGGTCATCCAGTCCAACCCTCCCCCACCCAAGCAGGAAACCCTGCACCATATCTGACAAATGGCAGTGCAGCCTTTTCTTGAAAGCCTTCCAGTGATCAAGTCTATTTTCATTAAAATCAGACTCCCCCAGTTTCTCAGCAAACATGAGAGTCGGCATCCGGGTACCATGCCCTCCGCGAGGGAGAAGCCCCCACTGACAAAACGGCTCGGGCCAGCGCGTTCACCCATATCATTTTCCCGAGTTTTTTGGGGGGACCTCCCTCTCTTATCGTCTTCATTTCACGACCCCCATCGTGATCCCTTGCAGGGCGGAGCCTGGGCAATGGAACGGAGCTAACATAGAGTGTTTTTTCTGGCCGGATGCCCTTCTTGTCACCAGGGCGGAGTTTTGTTCAGCAGCTCTATTCTCGTTGCGCCCCGAGAGAGAAATATCTGCCTCTGCCTAGGATCGAACTCGCCGCCTCCGGATTGTGAGGCGAGAGCTCCGCCTTATAGGCCACCGCACCACTCCAAAGGACCTCCCTCTCTTATCCCGTGCCGGTTCCAACCTGGTGACGCCCCCACCCTGCTTTTTCCCCTCGCCGCACACCCGCACCCATCAAGGCGCGAATCGGCTTCCGTTCCTGGAGCGCCCGGCAAGCTCAACCGAAGATCGTCCGAATCGAAGGTAAGAGATGGATCCGGCGGGCCCCCTCGGAGCCCGATAACAGACCTCCCCTCCCTCTCTGCCCGACTAACTCCTCTTCCTCCTTCGTCCCTCAGCCGATGAATTTCTCCCCCACCCCGAAAGTTGCCACATCCCCTTTTTTCCCCCGCGGGCGAATAACCTCCCTTTCTCTCTTTAGAGTTCAAGTTGTCGTGTTTGTGTTGCCTCAGTCCGTCTCGTCCGCTGCTCTGCTTCCGTTTCCCCCCCTCCATCCGTTGCCTGTGTGTGTTGCCGCTCTCCCGTCTTGCAGACCTCTAAGGAGCCCTGTGCCCTCCCTGAAGGGGGCGCTGGTTTAACCGCGCTCCCCTCGCAAGGGTTTTAGCTGCTCCGTAGGGCTCGGATGTGGCCCTGGGTGGCTGGGCCCGGCTTTCAGGTAAGGACGCACACGGAGATGGGGGAATGGCCCAGGGGTGGGACGGGGTATAAAGGCAGTCCTCGACTTACGACTATTTACGACGGCAACCTTTCCGTTGCTAATCATACGGGTGGGACACGGTATATAGGTCTGTTACGGCGAACTTATGGCACGCATCCCACAGGTGGCACGCAGAACCATTGGTGTGGGTATGCGAGCCCCAGCCAAACTTATCTGCATTGCGCATGCGTGCGCCTCCCGGCTGAACCCCGAGGTTTCAGAGGCTTCCCTCAAGCTTCCGGGAGGGGGAAAACAGCCTCAAACAGGGCAAAAATCAGCCGGGAGGCAGGTGAGTGCGCAGTGCAGGTAAGGGGGGTGGGGGTATTGTACGCGCATGCACAGGGGTGGGTGGGCGTGGCACATTGCATTGTGGGTGCCGGCACACACCTGCCTTGAAATGAAATTTTGTTGCGTACAGCGCTCAAAGGGCCAAAGTAGAACGAAACAGAATAGAACAGGACAGAAATAATAGAAGAGAAATAATAGAACAGAATAGAAATAATAGAATAGAACAGAATAGAAATAATAGAACAGACTGAACAGAACAGAATAGAAATAATAGAAATAGAATAGAATAGAATAGAATAGAATAGAATAGAATAGAATAGAATAGAATAGAATAGAAATAGAAATAATAGAATAGAATAGAATAGAATAGAATAGAATAGAATAGAATAGAATAGAATAGAAATAATATACAACAGCAAAGAATAGAAATAATAGAATAGAAATAATAGAACAGAATAGAAATAATAGAACAGACTGAATAGAACAGAACAGAATAGAAATAATAGAATAGAATGGAAATAAGAATAGAACAACAGAATTAAGAATAGAATGGAATAGAATAGAATAAGGAATAGAATAATTATGTAATAGAACAGAACAGAACGGAAATAATAGAATAGAATAGAATAATAACTTTATTGTCATTTTGAATGTACACTAATTGGCGCAGAAATGAAATTTCGTCTCCAAAGGTCACCGCCTCCAACATACACTACATAACCATGACACACTAAATGAACAAATAAATAAATACAAAATTATGCATAACTGTTGTAAGTCGAGGACTACCTGTACCCAGGATCCCTTCCTAAGGCAGGGGGATATGATTCGCTTTGCGACGTGCATCCAAAATACAACACTTTATCCTGGTTTGCCTCATTGATAAATTCATCTCTCTCTCTCTTTCTCTTTCTCTTTCTCTTTCTCTCTTTTTTTTTGTAGATCTCAGATCCTGGTGAATTAATTCAGCCCGGGAGGAATATTTTTGGCTCTGTTAAAAAACACCACAAAATCTTCTGCCGGAGGAGAAATTTGGACTTGAGGAAGAAATATCGGGGCTCCCAAGAGAAGATTAAAAACTCGGAGAAAAAAAAACCTGATTTCTTTTCTCCAATTTCTTAATTTTGGTGGGGGGATCTTGCTCCCTTCCGAAAGTTTTCTCGGAACTGGATGTTTTCGGGAATTCGGGAACTGCTTTCCGGTTTCATCTGAGACAATGCTGGTCATTTTTTGAGGGTATCTGGGTGTTTTTTGGGGGTGGGGGGTCGCATTCCGCCTGCTTAGCGGTGTTGGCCTCTTCTTGTCTTCCACTAGGAGACAGTTGGGATTTAAAACTTTTGCTCTGGCTAGAACATCTCCCAAGGAACTAGATAGTTATCTGAAATCTGCAGGCAGATGGAAAGGTTGGAATAGATGGGGAGGGGTGTGTGGATAGGGGCGCAGTCTGTGGTTAGGAGTGGCCGCTTGGGGGGGGTCAGTGACCCTTTTGGGGAAGGGGTGGGCTCCAAACAATTTAGCAACCGGTTCTCCTCCCTGTGGCTGGGTGGGCGTGGCCTAGTCGGCCTCCTGCACCATGGTGCAGGGGGCTGTTTTCGGCCTCCCTGGGCTCTGGAGGTTTTCCTTGAGCCTCCGGGAGGGCAAAAATGGCTTCCCTGGGGTCCGGAGGCTCTCCGGAAGCCGGAAACAGGCTTCTTTCCGGCCTTCTAGAGCCGTGATGGCGCGCGAGTGCAGGCACGCGAGTCCCAGCCAAACTTAAATGCACTGCGCACGCACGTGTCTCCCGGCTGGTTTTTGGCCCATTGGAGGCCATTTTCACCCTCTCGGAGGCTCGAGGGAAGCCTCTGAAGCCTTGGTAGGCTGAAAAAACGGCCTTTCCGGAAATACCAAAAGTGACAAAACGGGCCTGTTTTTCAGCCCCCAAAGGCCTGCAGAGACTTCCCCCGAGCCTCTGGGAGGCCGAAAGAGGCCTCCAACGGGCCGAAAACCAGCTGGGAGATGCACACATGCGCAGTGTGTTGTGTGCACATGTGCAGGGGGGCAGGGCGCGTTGAATTGTGGGTGCCGGTGCATGCGCGTGCTTTTGGCACACTGCAACGAAAGGGTTCGCCATCACTGTTCCAGAGCCTCCGGGAGGCCCGTTTTTCGCCCTCCCCGAGCCTCCGCGCGCACCCTGCACTTTCCTGGGGTCCAAAACGGGCCAGGTGGGGACTCTTAGGGAGGGGCAGGCCGGGGGGTGGGCAGGGCCAGCCAGTCGTTGCAACTACCGGTTTGGTGAAAATGAACATCCGGTTCGCCTGAACCGGTGCAAACCAGTAGCTGCCCCCTCCCAGCTTTCAGGGTTCTGGGTAAACGCTTTTTTTGGGGGGTGGCTTGAATTTTGATGATTTTGCTGGATTTCTCTCCCGCGAGTCCGATTTGTGGGCAGCTTTTAGGAGGTCCGGGACTTCAACTCCCATCATTCCCCCACCTCTAAACAGTTGCCAAGGAGGAGGAGGAGCACCACCACCCCCAGCCCACCGTGTGATAATGGGAGCTTTGAAGCTTTAGTGGGGCCTTCTGAAGTGAATTTTTTTCCCCTTTTGGAGTGAGGGTAACCAGATCTGGATTGCCAAACTGAACATGGCCACCAGAGGGCAGCAAAAGACGCTTCGAATGGTTCCCTGCTCTCTGCTGGTCAACTCCGGTATTGCAGCTCAGATCTGGCCACCCGCGACATCTAGTTCAGATGTCCCCAACCTCTATGGCCGGGGTATCAAACTGGATTTCTTCGAGAGCCGGATCAGTATTGTAGTTCTCCTCCACGGGGTGGGGGTGGGGGATAGAACAGAGGATGGCACCCTGTTTTCATCTGGACGGCCTCCTATAGCACTTTGCCGGCCAAAAGTGCTGTTTCCGAGGGAACAGAAGTTGCCCTTGGAAATTGTGGGAGCGTCATCCCTGGAGACTTTCAAGAAGAGATTGGACTGCCATCTGTCAGAAATGGTGTAGGGCAGGGGTCCCCAACCACGGTCCACGGACCGGTACCGTCCGTGGAACAAATCCTACCGGGCGCTGGTTTGCTGGCGCCGCCATCTTGTTTTGATGAAAAAGTGCTTCCGGTGAGCTTTTCCGGGTAGAAAGCTCACCGGAAGCACTTTTTCATCAAAACAAGATGGCGGCGCCAGCTGATGCCAGTACCGGGCCGCGGCATAAAAAAGGTTGGGGACCACTGGTGTAGGGTCTCCTGCTTGGCTGGGGGGTTGGACTAGATGACCTACAAAGTCCCATCCATTCTATTCCATATTTTCTATTCTATTCATAATTCTATTCTATTCTATTCTATTCTATTCTATATTCTATTCTATTCTATTCTATTCTATCTTTCTATTCTATTCTATTCTATTCTGTTCTGTTCTATTCTATTCTATTCTATTCTATTCTATTCTATTCTTTATTCTATTCTTTTCTTTATTCTATTCTATTCTATTCTATTCTATTCCATATTTTCTTTTCTATTCTATTCTATTCTATTCTATTCTATTCTATTCTATTCTATTCTATTCTATCCTTTTTTTCTTTCTTCTATTCTATTCTATTCCCATGATGGCAAACCTACGGCATGCGTGCCCGAAGTGGCATGCAGAGCTATCTCTGCCGGCACATGAGCCGTCGTCCCAGCTCAGTTCCACTGCGCAGGCGCACGCGTCTCCCGCCAGCCAGCTGCTTTTTGCATATCTGCCACGCACGTGTGGGAGGAGCGCTTGTGGGAGGCGCACACACTTGCGCAGGGGGGAGCATGGAGGTGTGTGTGTCATGCACGCATTGCATTAGGGGATGCAGGTGTGCGCACACCCATACTTTCGACATGCTACAACAAAAAGGTTAGCCATCAGTGGTCTATGGTCTCCTGCCCTGGGCGGGATGGGGTTGGACTAGATGACCTACAAGGTCCCTTCCAACTCTGATTATCTGGAATTCTGTAAAAAAAAGGGTGCAGGGGAGGCAGGCCCTATTTTGGCTTCCAGAGGTCCAAAAGATTGGCAACCCCTGGGTTTAGATGGCCTCTTAAAGGCCCTTCCTACGGCTGGCTGGTGTCCGAAAAGCCCCGTTCTTGGAAGCACGGGCACCCCCAGTTAGCCGCTTCCGAACCCTAAAAATGCCGTTCCCCCTTGGAGTGGGGGGCATCCTCGACCCGTTCCTCTCACCCTGCGCGTGGGAACCCAAATTCGGGACACGTCGAGGAAAACATCCCCTTGGCACAGATCACTCAACCAAAGCTGGAGGGGATGCCAGCTGCCTTCCTGCCCAACCGCTGGGCTGCAAGCCAGACAAACCTGGGCCGGAAAAGGGGGTAGGTGGGACGTGCGTGGCAGGGCGAGGGTCCCCCCCACCTCTGCCCTCCAACAAACCTTGGGGCAAAGCCAGAGCCAAGGGACCGGATGTCCCCAAAGAGAAACTCGGAAGCCCTTTGCCAGGCTGTGCCACCTATTAATAGCCACTCCGGAGTCTTGCAGCTGTGAGACAAAAGGGGTGTGTGATTTTTTGGGGTGGGTGGGGGAAATGGGCTGGGGAGGGAGGTGAACGGAGGAAGAAAAGCGCATTCAGAGGGGGCTGCTGTTCCGGTCGGTTCCTCCGTGGGTGGGTGGCGCTTCCTCCACCGCGCAGGCCGAATTCTTCTCCCACCCCTGGTGGCAAGTCACGTTTCTTCCTGAAAATAATGTGAATTTCATTCCTGTGCAACCCCTTGCAAAAGAGCCAGTCCCCCTGGACGCCAAAGGTTGCACTGGCTCGTGTGTGTGTGTGTGTGTGGGGGGGTGTCCTTGCTACTCTCTGAGTTTCCTTGCAGATCTTTCATTACCCAAACCAGGGGTAGGACAGTAAATCAACCCACCCTCCCTCCCAGCGATGATCATGTTGCCTAGTTGGGTCGTGAAACGTCTGCAAGAAAAGCATCCAGCTGAGAGAGCACCCAGGATCGCACAGTCTTCTTCCTCCTCCTCCTCCTCCTCCTCCTCCTCCCTGCAAAACCCCACTTCCCTTTGAGCGCTGATGATGCTACCAAGTTGGGTCATGAAACGTCTGCAAGAACACCAGCAAGCTCAAAGGGGCACCAAGGTTCCTACAGTCCTCTTCCTCTTTTCCCCCCTTTTCCTCCTCTTCCTGCTCCTCCTCCTCCTCCTCCTCCTCCCTTGAACATTGATGATGCTACCTAGTTGGGTCGTGAAACGTCTGCAAGAAAACAGTGGAGCTCAGAGAGCACTAAGGACCCCACAGTTCTCCTCATTTTCCTCCTCATTTTCGTTCTCCTCTTCCTCCTTTTTCATCCTCTTTTTCTCCTCTTCCTCCTCTTTTTCTCCTCTTCTCTTCTTCCTCTTCTTCCTCTTCTCCTTTCCTCCTGCTGCTCCTGCTGCTCTCCTTTTCCTGTTCCTCTTCCTCTCCTTTTCCTGTTCCTTCTCTTTTTTCTGCTTCTCCTCCTCTCCTCTTTTCCTCCTCTCCCCTGTTCCCCCTCCCCTCCACAACCCCCTCCCTTCAACCCTGATGATGTTCCCTAGTTGGGTCATGAAACATCCGCGAGAAAACCACCCAGCTCAGAGAGCCCCAAGGACTCCACATTTTTCCTCTTCCTCTTCTTCCTCCTTTCCACAAACCCCTCTCCCTTAGAGCACTGATAGTGTTACTTAGTTGGGTAATGGAACGTCTGCAAGAAAACGTTGGAGCTCAGAGAGCACCAAGGACCCCACAGTTCTCCTCTTCCTCCTCTTCTTCCTCCTCTTTTTCTTCCTCTTCCTCTTCCTCTTTTTTCTCCTCTTCCTCTTCTTTCCTCCTCTTTTCTTCCTCTTCCTCTTTTTTCTCCTCTTCCTCTTCTTTCCTCTTTTCTTCCTCTTCCTCTTTTCCCCCCTCTTCCTCTTCTTTCCTCCTCTTCTCTTCCTCTTCCTCTTTTTTCTCCTCTTCCTCTTCTTTCCTCTTTTCTTCCTCTTCCTCTTTTCCTCCTCTTCCTCTTCTTTCCTCCTCTTCTCTTCCTCTTCCTCTTTTTCTCCTCTTCCTCTTCTTTCCTCCTCTTCTCTTCCTCTTTCTCCTCCTCCTCCTCCTTTTCTTCCTCTTCTTTCCTCCTCTTCTCTTCCTCTTCCTCTTTTTCTCCTCTTCCTCTTCTTTCCTCCTCTTCTCTTCCTCTTCCTCTTTTTCTCCTCTTCCTCTTCTTTCCTCCTCTTCTCTTCCTCTTCCTCTTTTTCTCCTCTTCCTCTTCTTTCCTCCTCTTCTCTTCCTCTTCCTCTTTTTCTCCTTTTCCTCTTCTTTCCTCCTCTTCTCTTCCTCTTCCTCTTTTTCCTCCTCTTCCTCTTCTTTCCTCCTCTTCTCTTCCTCTTTCTCCTCCTCCTCCTCCTTTTCTTCCTCTTCTGCTGCTGCTCCTGCTCCTTTTCCTGCTCCTCCTCCTCCTCCTCTCTTCCTCCTCCTCCTCTTCTCCTGCTGCTCCTCCCCTCCACAAACTCCCTTCCCTTCCAACACTGATGATGTCCCCTAGTTGGGTCATGAAAAAGTCTGCGAGAAAACCACCCAGCTCAGAGAGGCCCCCCCCCCAGGACCCCACAGCTCATCCCCGAGCTAGAAATATTCTCCTTTGTAGGGTCTCTCTCCCCATCGTTCCCAAATCTGGGGAAAAAGCTCTCTTGGGCCCCTTTAACTGGTCTTTCCCCACTTCCTGGGTGCGTGAGAAGGAACACTGCAGGGACCAGCGACTTCTTGGTGGTGGGGCCTGGGAAGACCCCCTTCTCTCCCCGTGCAAATATGGTTCCGCAAGGGGGGGGGTGTGTAGGGCTTATTTTCGGTTCCAACCTGAGCTTTCTTGCACCTATGATTCCCGTCGTGCCTCTGTGTTCGCTATTTCCTGCCTGCCACATTATTGTGACTTAATATATATATACATATATATATATATATGTGTGTGTATATTTTTACGGGTGGTTTGTGGCTGTGCAGTTTGAAGAAGGAGGAACTTGCCTCCCTTCTCCATCCCGACCCGCGGCGTCTTTCTCAGCAATGACTTTTCTTCCATTCCTGCTTCCAGGAAAATCTGCATGATCTTGGGGGGGCGGGGTGGGGGGTGGGGGGAATAAAAAATAAATGTGTGACCTCTTTTAATTTTTGCAATAAAATAAATCCAACCCTCCCTCGGTTTCCTTTTGCTGCGGCTTCCTTTATCCAAAACGCTGTTTACTGAGTTATTTATTGTTTTTGTATCCTGCTTTTATGATTCTTACAAATAAGGTGGAGAACCTATCTCATCTCCTTTCCTCCTCCTCTTGGTTCCCTTACACAGGCAGGCTGGGGTGACAGAGAGGGACGGGGCCCAAAGTCACCCAGCCAGCTTTCATGCCTAAGGCGGGACTAGAACTCACCGTCTCCTGGTGATTGGCCCAGAGTCACCCAGTCGGCTTTCAAGCCTAAGGTGGGACTAGAACTCACCGTCTCCTGGTGATTGGCCCAAGGTCATCCAATTAGCTTTTGTGCCTAAGGCAGGACTAGAACTCACTGTCTCCTGGTGATTGGCCCAGAATCACCCAGCTGTCTTTCATGGCTAAGGTGGGACTAGAACTCACCGTCTCCTGGTGATTGGCCCAGAATCACCCATCTGTCTTTCATGGCTAAGGTGGGACTAGAACTCACCGTCTCCTGGTGATTGGCCCAGAATCACCCATCTGTCTTTCATGGCTAAGGTGGGACTAGAACTCACCGTCTCCTGGTGATTGGTCCAAAGTCATCCAATTGCCTTTCTTGCCTAAGTGGGACTAGAACTCACTGGCACCTGGTGATTGGCCCAGAGTCACCCATCTGTCTTTCATGCCTAAGGTGGGACCGTCTCCTGGTGATTGGTCCAAAGTCATCCAATTGCCTTTCTTGCCTAAGTGGGACTAGAACTCACTGGCACCTGGTGATTGGCCCAGAGTCACCCAGCTGGCTTTCAAGCCTAAGGTGGGACTAGAACTCACTACCTCCTGGTGATTGGCCCAAAGTTACCCAACTGTCTTTCATGGCAAAGGTGGGACTAGAACTCATCAGCTCCTGGTGATTGACTCAAAGTCACCCAGATGTCTTTCATGGCTCAGGCAGAACTAGAACTCACAATTTCCTGATGACTAACCCAAAGTCACCCAGCCGGCTTTCATGGCAAAAGCAGAACTAGAACTCTCTCCCTCCCAGTTTCTAGCATGATGCCTTAACTTCTAGATCAAACTGGCTTTTCTCAAATTCACGTTATTTTGTAAACGATGAGTGTGGTGGGCGACCGTTCCTACCTTCTAAACAGCCATCGGGACATGTATTTGTGTGTGTGTGTGTGTGTGTGTAACAAACAATCCGTTTCTTGCTGGGCGATTCATCTGAACAATTCCAAGGAATTTGTCCTGAATTTCACGGATGTGTTAGGAGGATCACATCCTTAATTTGTGACCTGGACCCCTCTCGAGGCTTGGAGGGGCTGCTCCAAAACTCTCACCCCTTCCTCAAAAAAGGTTGGTACGATGGAGAGATTGCTGTGAAAAATCAATGTTGGTTGTTTCCCTGCACTGGGGAAGCCTCAGGTTACGACAAAAGAGCCTGTTTGGTTGTTTTCCCTGAGATCGGAATCCTCGATTTGGCTTTTTTTTTTTTTTTATTGAGTTATAAAATATTACAAGATACAAAATTGAAAAGTAAATAGAAAAGCAATGGGGAGAAAAGGGGGGAAGAGAAGTGAGGAAGGATAAGAGAAAGAAAGAAAGAAAGAAAGAAAGAAAGAAAGAAGGAAGAAAGAAAGAAAGAAAGAAAGAAAGAAAGAAAGAAAGAAAGAAAGAAAGAAAGAAAGAAAGAAGGAAGGAAGGAAGGAAGGAAGGAAGGAAGGAAGGAAGGAAGGAAGGAAGGAAGGAAGGAAAAGAAAGAAAGAAAGAAAGAAAGAAAGAAAGAAAGAAAGAAAGAAAGAAAAACTTGTTGACTTCCAACTCTGTTGCAATAAAATAAGGCATTTGTCAACTCATAATATTTCTCCGGTCTTTTTACAGAGAGGGAGTGGGGAGCAGTGCAGCAGCTTGCAAACTGAAAGTGCATTCCATCAATGTTTTTTTCAAAGATGATAACTCGGTGACTGAAATTTCTGCAGGGCACAATTCTAACTGGAGAGCATGATTGATGACT
The DNA here is from genome assembly GCF_049901735.1 of Notechis scutatus. Classification (NCBI taxonomy): domain Eukaryota; kingdom Metazoa; phylum Chordata; class Lepidosauria; order Squamata; family Elapidae; genus Notechis; species Notechis scutatus. Next base: position 4,433,933 of record NC_142009.1, read on the forward strand.
CTGGGCTATGGACTTGTCCCATTGGAGAATATGAATTAGGATACCACCCAGAGGGGTGTGTGGGGGGGGAAATCAGGGTCAAAGGTGACAATTGTGTGTCTCAGACTCGGCTACACCCAGGCAATGCCGGACCATTGAATTCCCAATAAATCCTTTTTAAGTTTTGGAGGTTTGGCTCAAGACTCTTGATTTAATTGGGGGTCACTGCCGGAGCCCTGACATTTAAATATATATATATATATATATATATATATATATATATATATATATATATATATATATATATATATATATATATATATATATATGTTTTCTTAAGTTTTCGCGGGTACTTACATGTATGGTGTTCGGCTTGGTTGGGTATTTTCCCACGTCATTGTAGTTCTTTTAAAGTTGTAGCAACGTTTCAGCAGAATCTCATCTGCCATCATCAGGCTTCTGTATTGTGTCCGTCTGTGGGTCAGACTTTTACAGTGGTTTCAGATTTAAATTTGGGGCAGCCTATTGCTGTGCCAGAATGGGCTACACCTGGGCACAAACAGATCCCCCTGATACCTCCAGCTCAAACACACCCCAACCAGGCACCCAGATGAAACCCAGCTTCCTAACTAATGATAGCCGTCCATTTACCCGAAGCCAAGCTGCACTAAAGACCTCCATTAAAGTAACACAATGCTGCCAGCCAATCAAGATACAAAAAAGAGCCAAAAAACAGACAGAAGATATCAGAAACACCATCAAGCAGAACACAGCAAACTCGAGACCAATAAACACAGACCAAGACTCCCAACCAATCAGGATGAAGAAAAAACCATTCTGGCACAGCAATAGGCTGCCCCAAATTTAAATCTGAAACCACTGTAAAAGTCTGACCCACAGACGGACACAATACAGAAGCCTGATGATGGCAGATGAGATTCTGCTGAAACGTTGCTACAACTTTAAAAGAACTACAATGCGTGGGAAAATACCGAACCAAGCGAACACCATATATATATATATATATATATATATATATATATATATATATATATATATATATATATATGAGAATTCTGCAGAATTGGCTTGAGAACAAGAAGAGGGGAGAGAAGGCCATTTGATCTGTGTTTTGGAAAGGGGCTCCCAACCACCCACCCACCCAAATTTGGGACCTCCCTTAAATTTTGGGTGTTTTTCTCCCGCAGGTTGGCACCAGACTCCATCAATGGTACGGAAACGGAAGCCAGCAATCATTGGCCGGGCATCGCGGTTAGCCGCCTTTCGCCAACACCCCCGGAGTCCTTGGCCACCGTCAAATCGCTGATCAAGTCTTTTGATTTGGGCTGCTCAGGTGAGTGGGCCCTCCTGGCTTCCTCCTTTGATGACATGTTAAAGGCAGGTGGTCCTCGCTTACTGACCACGGCTGGGCATCGACGGCTCCTTTGCAAAGCAGCGTGGCCGTCAGGCTTCTGAAACGTCATGTGACTCTGCCGATTCGGTCCATCGGTTCTTGTCGCAAGTCCTTGAGTGAATCATTTGTGGTGAATACGGACGACGAACGAAGTAGGGTTCAACCTACAAGCATTCACGACTTGGCTGTAGGCATATTGTGGGTGCTCCCACACTGGAGGTTTTTATGAAAACATTGGAGAACCATTTGTTTTCTGCCTAAGCAGGGGGTTGGACTAGAAGACCTCCAAAGTCCCTTTCAACTCTCTTCTTCTATCCTATCGTATCGTATCGTATCCTTTCTTTTCTATTCTATTGTTTCTATTCTATTCTATATTCTATTCTTATTTCTATTATATGCCATTCTGATCTTTATTCTATATTTCTATTCTATTCTTTATTCTATTCTATTCTCTTTTATATTCTATTCTATATTCTATTCTTATTTCTATTCTAAGCTATTCTGTTCTATTCTATACTATTCTATATTCTATTCCATTCTTTTATTCTATATGGCTATTCTCTTTATTCTGTTTTCTATTCTATTCTATATTCTATTTTTATTTCTATGCTATGCTATTTTGTTCTATTCTTTTATTCTATTCTTTTATTCTATTCTTTATTTCTATTCTTTATTCTATATTCCATTCTATTCTTATTTATATTCTATGCTATTCTGTTCTATTATTTATTCTTATTTCTATTATATGCTATTCTGTTCTTTATTCTATATTTCTATTCTATTCTTTATTCTATATTTCTATTGTATTCTTTATTCTATTCTATATTCTATTCTCTTCTATGTTCTGTTCTATTCTACATTCTATTATATGTTATTCTGTTCTATTCTTTTATTCTATTCTCTAGTTCTACTCTTTTATATTCTATTCTATATTCTATTCTAATTTCTATTCTATTCTTTTATTCTATATTTCTATTCTCTTTATTTATTCTCTTTTCTATTCTATGTTCTATTCTATTTTTATTTCTATGCTATGCTTATTCTGTTCTATTATTTATTCTATATTTCTATTCTTTATTCTATATTCCACTCTTTTCTTATTTCTATTCTATGCTGTTCTGTTCTATTCTTTATTCTATGTTTCTATTCTGTTCTATTCTATTTTTCTATCCTATTCTTATTTCTAGTATATTCTTCTATTCTATATCCCTGTTCTATTTTATTCTTTACTCTATTCATGTAGTGACTGAAGTTACTCCAGCACTGAAAAAGGGGGCTTATGACCGTTTTTCATACTTATGACCATTGCAGCATTCCCCAGGGTCACATGATCAAAATTCAGACACTTGACAGTTACGACAGTCCCAGGGTCCCGTGATCAAGTTTTGAGACCTTCCGACCAGCCAAGCCAAGGAGGAAGCCGGATTCACTTAACAACCATGTGACCCACTTAACAACTGCAGGGATTCACTTTTAACAGCTGTATCAAGAAAGGTCGTCAAAAGGAGCCAAACTCACTTAACAAATGTTTCGCTTAGCAAGCAGAAATTTTTGGGCTCGATTGTGGTCTTAAGTCGAGGGCTACCTGTGTACGACTCTCTACTCCCTCCCCTGGAGGTTTTCAAGAAGAGACTGGACAGCCCTTTGTCTGGAACGGTATAGGGTCTCCTGCTTGAGCAGGGGGTTGGACTAGATGGCCTCTGAGGTCCCTTTCAACTCTTTGTTATTTCTGTCGTTTTTCTCCTGCAGGAGGAACCGGGCAAAGCGTGCCCATCCACAAGGTCTGCCGGAGTCCACTCAGCAACATCCCCACCCGAACAGCTCCTGCGGCTGCAGTTTCCCCCATCCAGGTACCCCAAAGAGCCTCTCTGGCCTTGCAGAAGCTCCAGGTGGGAAGAGGAGATGCTCCGTCGGCAGCCACCATTCTGAATCTCAGCATCCTTTAAGTCAGGGCTTCCACTCCCAGAATCCCCCAGCCAGGATGCTTTAAGAGGGGAGGACTTCCACTCCCAGAATCCCCCAGCCAGGATGCTTTAAGAGGGAGGACTTCCACTCCCAGAATCCCCAGCCAGCCTGCTTTAAGAGGAGGACTTCCACTCCCAGAATCCCCAGTCAGCCTGCTTTAAGAGGGAGGGCTTCCACTCCTAGAATCCCTAGCCAGCCTGCTTTAAGAGGGTGGGCTTCCACCCCAGAATCCCCCAGCCAGCATCCTTTAGAGGAGGGCTTCCACTCCCAGAATCCCCATCCTGCAAGCTTTAGGGGAGGACTTCCCAGAATCCCCATCCTGCAAGCTTTAAGAGGGTGGGCTTCCACTCCCAGAATCCCCAAGCCAGATGCTTTAAGAGGGGTGGACTTCCACTCCCAGAATCCCCAGCCAGCCTGCTTTAAGAGGGAGGACATCCACTCCCAGAATCCCCAGCCAGGATGCTTTAAGAGGAGGGCTTCCACCCCAGAATCCCCATCCTGCAAGCTTTAAGAGGTGGGCTTCCACTCCCAGAATCCCCAAGCCAGATGCTTTAAGAGGGAGGACTTCCACTCCCAGAATCCCCAGCCAGCCTGCTTTAAGAGGGGAGGACATCCACTCCCAGAATCCCCCAGCCAGCATGCTTTAAGAGGGAGGACATCCACTCCCAGAATCCCCAGCCAGCATGCTTTAAGAGGGGAGGACATCCACTCCCAGAATCCCCCAGCCAGCATGCTTTAAGAGGAGGACATCCACTCCCAGAATTCCCCAGCCAGCCTGCTTTAAGAGGGTGGACTTCCACTCCCAGAATCCCCATCCTGCAAGCTTTAAGAGGAGGACTTCCACTCCCAGAATCCCCCAGCCAGCCTGCTTTAAGAGGGAGGACATCCACTCCCAGAATCCCCAGCCAGCCTGCTTTAAGAGGAGGACATCCACTCCCAGAATTCCCCAGCCAGCCTGCTTTAAGAGGGGTGGACTTCCACTCCCAGAATCCCCCATCCTGCAAGCTTTAAGAGGGAGGGCTTCCACTCCCAGAATCCCCCAGCCAGAAGGCTTTAAGAGGGATTGGCTTCCACTCCCAGAATCCCCAGCCAGAAGGCTTTAAGAGGGATTGGCTTCCACTCCCAGAATCCCCCAGCCAGCTTGTTGAGTGTACCCACCCTGGCTGGGAAATCCTGAGAAATCCTGAGATTCCGAGGGGGAGGTTGAGCAGCTGACAGGGAGTGGGAGTGTGGCTCTGGTGGCTGTGGAGGAAACTGGGGAAGGGCACAGTCTGGCTGGGCATTCAGCGGAAGATCCAGGCCCGACCCTCTCTTCATCCTAGGGCACACAGGGAGGAACAGATAAGGGAGCAACATGGCTTACGGGGGAGGAAAGGGCCCTGATTCCCTTCATTAGCTGTAGCTGGGAAAACAGGATTTAAAAAGGGTGTTTGCGCACAGCTCCTTGCTGGAAGCAAATCGTGCATTATCTTTGTTTGTCAAGTCTTATCTGGGTTCTGGCGTCCTCCCACCTGTGTGTGTTTCGTTATCTTTTGGAAGTCTGCCATTCCTTATTCTGCCCTCTCTCGTTAATGGCTGCAGCGTGGTTTGTGTTGGTTTTTTTATTTATAATTTAGATGTACTTTGGGTTCAGACTGAGTTTCTCCCCTTTAAAAACTGTTCTTGGGAGAGAGTTTTTTTTCTCCAGCCGATGATAACTGGACATTGGGGGGCCAAGTTGGAGGAATTAAAGGGACTTCTACCTACTTTTGGGACTTGGTTGCTTTTGTGCCACGCCCCTTTGGGTCATCACACAGACCCAAACCCTGAAACTGTTTCTTTATCTGTTTTAGCCTCCCGTCCCCTAATTTGGTTCCGCTTTTTCTCCATTGCAGAGGCATTCCACGTTTACCAACCCCAAATCCGGTGCAAAGCCTTTATCCAAACACACGGATCTTCTGGAACTCCCTTTGGGGGGTAAGTAGTTGGACTTATCAATGAAAGGAAGGTTGATTTAATCCTGCTTTCATTCTGGGGAAATCACTGACCCGTCGGACCGAAATTCAAGGACTAGGGGTGGGAGGCCAGTTCGCCAGGCCACCCCGGAAGGTTTTAACTGGCCATGAGTGTGTTATTCTTTCGGTCCTGGGCCTGTTGGGCATTTGGTTGATTGTTGTGTTGCGTTGCCTTGCGTTGGGATGGATGGGAGTGTAGTTTTCATCTTGGATTAGGTTGGTGTTCATTGCAGCCACTTTATATATAGAGAGAGAACACCCCATTCCCTTCTAATCCTGATGATGTTACCTAGTTGGGTCACGAAATGTCTGCAGGGAAACAACCCAGCTCAGAGGCATCAAGGACCCCACAGTTTCCTTCTTCTCTTCCTCTTTCTCCTCCTCGTCCTTCCTCCTCTTCCTCCTCTCCTCCTTCTTCTTCTTCCTCCTCCTCCTCTTCCTCATCCTCTTCTCCTTCTCCTTATACTCCACAGACTCCATTTCTTTCTAACACTGATGATGTTATCTAGTTGGGTCACAAAATGTCTGCAAGAAAACAACCAAGATCAGAGGCATTAAGGACCCCACAGTCTCCTCCTCCTCCTCCTCATACTTCTCCTCCCCTTCCCCATACTCCTCATACTCCTCCTCATACTCCATTCCCTTCTAACACTGATGAAGTTACCTAGTTGGGTCATGAAACATCTGCAAGAAAACCATCCAGCTCAGAGAGCACCAAGGACCCTACAATTCTCCTCCTCCTCCTCCTCCTCTCTCCCCCAAACCCCCTTCTGACTGATGGTCTCCTTCTCCCTTCCTCTTTCCTCCTCCTCCTCCTCCTCCCTCCTCCTCCTCCTCCTCCTCCTCCTCCTCCCTCTCCTTCTCCTTTCTCCTCCTCCTCCTCCTCCTCCTTCTTCTTCTTCTTCTTCTTCTTCTTCTTCTTCTTCCTCCCCTCTCCTCTCCTTCTTCTCCTCTTCCTCCTTCTCTCTCTTCCTCCTCTTCCTCTTCTCTTCTTCTTCTCTTCTTCTTCTTCCTTCTTCTTCTTCTTCTTCTTCTCTCTTCTTCTTCTTCTTCTTCTTCTTCTTCTTCTTCTTCTTCTTCTTCTTCTTCTTCTTCCTCTTCCTTCCTTCCTTCCCTTCCTCCTTCCTTCCTTCTTCTTCTTCCTCCTCCTCCTCCTCCACCACAAAGTCCTCTTCCTCCTCCACAAACTCCATTCCCTTCTAGCACTGATGGCGTTACAAGAAAACAACCAAGCTCAGAGACCACTGCAGTCATTGAAACAGTTTGGCCCCTGGAGTGTTGTGGGTGCTCCATCGCTGGAGGTTTTCAAGAACAGATCTGACAGCCATTTCTCCAGGATGATGTAAGGGTGGGAGGTTAGAGTAGAAGACCTCACAAGGTCCCTTTCAACCCCAGTATTCCGTCATCATTCCATTTAATAATAATAAGAAGAAGAAGAAAAAAGACTAGCACCAGTTTATCTCCCCGTGTGAAAAGAAGCCACAGGGGCAGCTTTCTGCAGGCTACTTCTGCTGATGGCAGGCTGCCTGCAGTTCGAATCTCACCAGGCACAAGGTTGACTCAGCCTTCTGTCTTTCTGAGGTCGGTAAAATGAGGACCCAGATTGTTGGGAGCAAGAGGCTGACTCTGTAAACCGCTTAGAGAGGGCTGGAAAGCACTGTGAAGCGGTATATTAATCTAGGTGCTATTGGGAAGGAAAGGAAGGAAGGAAGGAAGGAAGGAAGGAAGGAAGGAAGGAAGGAAGGAAGGAAGGAAGGAAGGAAGGAAGGAAGGAAGGAAAATAAGGAGAAGTAAGAGAGGGAGGGAGGGAGGGAGGGAGGGAGGAAGGAAGGAAGGAAGGAAGGAAGGAAGGAAGGAAGGAAGGAAGGAAGGAAGGAAGGAAGGAAGGAAGGAAGGAAAATAAGGAGAAGGAGGGAGGAGGAGGAAGGAAGGAAGGAAGGAAGAAAGGAAAATGAGAAGGAAGGAGGAGGAAGGAAGGAAATGAGGAAGGAAGGAAGGAAGGAAGGAAAGAAGGAAGGAATAACGAAGGAAGGAAGGAAGGAAAATAAGGAGAAGGAAGGAAGGAAGGAAGGAAGGATAAGGAAGGAAGGAAAATAAGGAAGGAAGGAAGGGAAGGAAGGAAGGAAGGAAAAAAAGGAGAAGGAAGGAAGGAAGTAAGGGAAGGAAGGAAGGAAGGAAGGAAGGAAGGAAGGAAGGAAGGAAGGAAGGAAGGAAGGAAGGAAGGAAAATAAGGAGAAGGAAGGAAGGAAAATAAGGAGAAGGAAGGAAGGAAAATAAGGAGAAGGAAGGAAGGAAATAAAGAGAAGGAAGGAAGGAAGGAAGGAAGGAAGGAAGGAAGGAAGGAAGGAAGGAAGGAAGGAAGGAAGGAAAATAAGGAGAAGGAAGGAAGGAAGGGAAACAGGAAACAAGGAAGGGAAACAAGGAAGGAAGGAAAACAAAAGGGAAGGAATGGAAACAAGGAGAAGGAAGGAAAGAAGGAAAACAAGAAAGAAGGAAGGAAAACCAGAAGGAAGGAAACCAGTGCAGTGGTTATAATGCAGTATTGCAGGCAAACTCTACCCATAGCCAGCAGTTTGATCCTAACCAGTTCAACCTTGACTCAGCCTTCCCTCCTTCCAGGGTGGGTCAAATGAGGACCCAGATTGTTGGGGGCAAGAGGCTGACTCTATAAACCGCTTAGAAAGGACTGTAAAATTAGCACCGTGAAGCGGTTTATAAATTGAATGGCTTTTACTGTTTCCCATCTCTTTAGCTGTCCATCTGGCAGGAGGAACCCAGCTAGGGCCTACCAACCTCTTGGCTCATCCTTCCTGAAAGCCTCCTGAGATATTTTCCCTTTTGCATTATTCAGCATTATTGGACTTTTCCGAGGCCGGGTGGAAACTCGGCAGGGACATTGGCCTGTTTGAACCCGTGCCCGAATGCCACAGGTGCCAAAGCCATTGCTTCATGCTCTGGGATGAAACCCAAAACTAGCTGGCGTCTCCCAGCCCATAAAAGGGGAAGGAATTAAAAATGATAATAATAATAATAATAATACAGGAGCTAAATAATCATCCTGCAGCCACGGCCCTACGGGTTAATATACCCAGGCAGTCCTCGACTTAACGACCACCATGGAAACCCCGAGTTTCCTTATTGTTAACCGAGACCTTTGAGGAATGAGTTTGGCCTCGTTCTACGATCTTTCTCGCCTCAGTCATTAAGCGAATCCCTGCCGCCGTTCAGTTGGGAACACGGTTGTTAAGTGAAACTGGCTCCCCCCCCCCGTGGACTTGGACGGTCAAAAGGTCGCAAAAGGGGATCACGCGACCCCCCTGCTGCGATAGTCGTAACTATGAGTCGCTTGCAAAACGTCCGAATTATGATCACGTGGCCGCAACGGTCGTAAGTGTGAAAAACAGCCCTTTTCCCACTGCCGCCGTAACTGAACGGACACTAAGTGAACTGTTTAGAAGTCAAGGGAAAGCTATGTGCCCATTAGGCCAGCAGGCGGAAGGGGAAGTTACTGTATTTTATCAGCTAGGAGACAAATCCTGCCCACTCCATCATCATCCTTATTATTATTATTATTTTGTAAAGTTTTTATTTTTCACAACAAACATACAGACAAAACCTAAAAACATAAAACCATTTTTCAATGATATACAGTGCATCAGTTGGTTACAATCTTTTGTGCTATCCTTTTTTTAACCGTTACTCACAAATTGTATAAATTCTCCCCTTGTCAATCTAACATGTGCTTATGTAATATCAATTATTAATCATTCCTTTGACTGAACTATTTTTCCATCATTCTGTACGAGATATTCTAAATTTCATAATGGTTTAATCTTATACATTCATCCAACGGTTATATATTTTATATTGTGTTCTATATCAATCTATTAACTTTTGTGGTAGAGCTTCCTAATCTATTTCTTTACCATGTCTTTTTATCTAACCCTTGATAAAATAAATCCCATATCATATAAAACTGTTTATCTTTTTGTTCTCTAATTTCAAATGGCAATTTACTCATTTCGGCACAGTCCATGATTTTCTTAATAATTTCCTCCTGCGTGGGTATTTTTTTCATTTTTCCAATTCCATCATCACCATTATTATTGTTATTGTTATTATTTTGATAATATGGAGACCAAACCTGGATAAAAAATTCCAGGTATGGCCTTTAATAAAGAATCTTCTATTCTTTGGGTCTGGATGTGTTTGTTTTCCAAGCTGGAGCGAACACATTAAAGAACCGTTGATTTGATTCTGTTGTTGCCTTAATTGTGTCGACGCTTAAATTGTGTAGACACAACGAACACGCGCAATGCAAAAACCACAAAAAGGATTTGTTTTAGCAGCTTCCGAACCGCAGCCTCAGAGACGACCCGAGTTAGAAATCTCTTAAGGGAGCTCTTGATTCTTGGAAAAAAAAAAAATGATAATAACAGCCAGGAAAAAGAATAAATGATACACACCTGGTGCCACAGTTCTTGGCGCAAATTGTATTTACTGATTATTTTCAATATTCTTCTGCTGGTCGCTCTGATGGGGAGGCTGCCTGAGAATCTTGTCATGTCACTTTATTCCAAAAATACTCCTCCTCCTGCCGTGGAACGAGGCACGGGGTTCAAACGCACTGTTGGTGCAGAGAAGAAGCACCCAAAATCATCCTCATCCTCTTTTAACGACTCCGTAATCCTTTGCAGGGTGGAGTCTGAGCAATTGAACAGAGCGGAGTGTTTTTACTGGCCACCTGCCTTTCCTGTTGCCAGTGTGGAGTTTTATTGAGCAGATATATTCTCACTGCCCAGAGAGAGAAATATCTGCCGCTACCTAGGATCGAACTCACAGTGTTTCTGTGAGATGATCCCAAGGGGCGTGGCACAAAAGCAACAAAGTCCCACAAGTAGGTAGAAGTCCCTTGAATTCCTCCAACTTGACCCCCAATGTCCAGTTATAGGCTGGAGAAAAAAATAAAATCTCCCAAAAACAGTTTTTAAAGGGAAGAAGTTCAGTCCAAACCCAAAGTACATATATATTATAAATAAAAAACCAACACAAACCACACTGCAGCAATTAACGAGACAGGGCAGGATAAGGAATTGCCAAAAATATATAATATTATATAATATACAGTATATTCTAAAAATAAAGAAACACACACACTTGGGAGGACCCCAGAACCCAGATAAGACTTGACAAACAAAGATAATGCATGCTTTGCTTCCAGCAACGTGCTGTGCACAAACACCCTTTTTAAATCCTGTTTTCCCAGCTGCAGCTAATGAAGGGGATCAGGACCCTTTCCTCCCCCGTAAGCATGTAACTCATGTTGCTCCCTTCTCCGTTCCTCCCTGCGTGCCCTAGGATGAAGAGGGGATGGCCCTGGGTCTTTCTCTGAATGCCCAGCCGGACTGTGCCCTTCCCCAGTTTCCTCCACAGCCACCGGAGCCACACTCCCACTCCCTGTCAGCTGCTCAACCTCCCCCTCGGAATCAGACTCCAACAGGGGCATGACAGTTTCCTGATTGAGAGGCGAGAATTCCACCTCTAGGCCACCGCGCCATTCGCACTGTGGGCTTTTGCAGCTGCTCAAATGGTTGACCAAAGAATAATTGAGGTGTGTGACCCACTAAAGTCATCATCCACCTTTTAACGACCCTATCATCCCTTGCGGGGTGGAGTCTGGGCAGCCGAACGAAGTAGAGTGTTTTTACGGGCCGGATGCCTTTCCTGTCGCCCGTGTGGAGTTTTTATTTAATTCTATATTATGTCTAAATTTTGGGGTGGGGGTTTCTTGTCGTCCTTTCCTCCCAAGATCTGCTCAAAGGGAGGAACGAAGAGATGAAACCGGACCCGTTCCTGCGCAAGAGCCCCTCCCTGGAATCGCTGAGCAAGCCCCCCAACCTGGCCTTCGCCGGACGGATGTTCACATCCACGCCCAGCGGCTTGAAACCACCCAGCAAACTCAGGTGAGTCAAGTAGTTGCTTGTGAGGTAAGATGTGTGTGTGTGTTTGTGGGTGTGGGTGTCAGTTACAGGTAGTCCTGGACTTACGACCGTTTGTTTACCGACCGTTCGAAGTTAGGGTGGCGCTGAAAAAAAAACCCTGTGACTTGGGACTTGGGACCCTGTGATCGATGGTGATCAAAATTCAGAGGCTTGGCCACTGACTCATACTTGTGACGAGTGTTTCCGAGGCCACGTGATTTTTCCCCTTTTGCGACCGTCGTGACGAGCCGAATTCACTGGAAAACTGTGCGACTCGCTTAACGACTGCCGTGATTCCTGCTGAGCAACCCTGCGGCAAGAAAGGTCATAAAACGGTCGCAACATTCGCTTTGCACATGTCTCGCTTAGCAACGGAGAAAAAATTGGGCTCAGTTATGGTCGTCAGCCAAGGACTACCTGTATAGGGCAAGGTTAGGACTTGCGGACTTCAACTCCCAGAATTCCTGTGCCGGCCAGCCAAGGAGAAGGAGAAATTTAGGACAAGAAGACGAATCAAGGAGAGAAGCAATCTAGAACTAAGGAGAAATTTCCAGATATTTAGAACAATTAGCCAGTGGAACAGCTTGCCACCAGAAGTTGTGAGCGCTCTATCACTGGAGGCTTTTAACAGATAACAGATAATCAGAGTGGGAAGGGACCTTGTAGGTCATCTAGTCCAACCCCCTGCCCAAACAGGATATCTTACACCATTTATGACCGATGGCAGCCCAGTCTCTTCTTGAAAGCCTCCAGGGATAAAGCTCCCACAACTTCTGAAGGCAACTTCTGTTCCATGGGTTGATTGTTCTTACTGTCAAAGTTTCTCTTTGTTTCCAGGTTGAATCTCTCCTGGATCAGTTTCCATCCATTCTTCCTTGTCTGGCCTTCGGGTGCTTTGGAAAATAGCTTGACCCCCTTCCTCCTCCCTGTGGTAGCCCCTGAGATATTGGAAGACCGCTCTCCTGTCTCCCCTGGTCATTCTCTTCCCTAGACTAGCCAGGCCCAGTTCCTGCAAATGTTCATCGTATGTTTCAGCCTCCAGTCCCCTCATCATCCTGGTTGCTCTTCTCTGCACTTTTTCTAGAGTCTCAACATCTTTTTTATAGTGTGGTGACCAAAACTGGATGCAGGACTCTAGGTGTGGTCTTACTAAGGCTTCATAGAGTGGCGTTAGTACCTCCCTTGATCTCAATTGTATCCCTTTGTTAATGCAACTTAGGATTGCATTGGCTTTTTTGGCTGCTGCTGCACAACATTGGCTCCTATTTAGCTGGTTGTCCACTAAGACTCCGAGATCCCCCTCCCAGTTCCTGCTATTGAGCCTGGTTTCACCCAGTCTATTATATGTGTCCTTTGGGTTTTTCTTGCCTAAGTGTAGGACTTTACTTTTCAGTACTTTTTTACTTTTACTTTTAAGAAGAGGCCGGACAGCCCTTTGTCTGAAATAGTATAGGGGCTCCTGCCTTGAGCAGGGGGTTGGACTTGATGACCTCCCAAGGTTCCTTCTGGCTTTTTTCATTCTGTTATTCTTCCGGCTTGTAGTGTGGAAAGGAAAGACCCGTTGGCTGCGTTGGCGAGGGAATATGGCGGCTCGAAGCGGAACGCGCTCTTGAAGTGGTGTCAGAAGAAAACCGAGGGGTACCCAGTGAGTAAAGGAATATTTGTCACTTCCTTTTTTTGAAATAGTCTTTATTTTTGTCAAAATGTCTTCCAAGAGAATGGAGGCGCACTTAGGTGATTCCTCTGCCTTGAGAAGTATCTCGCATCCGTGGAGATTCCCAGCTTGCTGGAAATTCTCAAGGGGGCCTGGACAGGTTTTAGCAAAGCAATGTGAGATGGGCAGGGCCCTTGGAGGTCATCTAGCCCATCGGCCGTCCACACAGCCAGTTGGCAGCTCCTGGAGCCTGATGCCTAGGGAGCTCTTGAGATAGTCAATCCCCACATTGTGTGCCAGGAGGAAGAGCAATTCTGCCTGCAAAGATGGGGGAAAGAGAGGGAGGGAGGAGACGGAAGGGGAGGGAGGGAGGGAGGATGGGAGGAAAGGAAGGAAGGCAGCAACGAAGGAAGGAGAGGAAGCAAGCAAGTAAGGAAGGAAGGCAGCAAGGAGGGAGGGAGGGAGGAACGGGAGGGAGGGAGGGAGGAGAGAGATGGAGAGAGGGAGGAAGCAAAGGAAGGAAGGAGAAGGATGGGAGGAAAAGAGAAAGCAAGGAGGGAGAGAGGGAGGAGTAGGAGGGAGGAAGGAAGGAGAGGGAGAGAGGAAGTGGCAGAGGTAGGGAGGAAGCAAGGGAAGGAAGGAGAAAGGAAGGAAGGAAGGGAGGGCGGAAGGAAGAAGAAGGAGAGAGGAAGAAGCGGAAGGAGGAAGGAAGGGAAGGAAGGAGAAGGAGGATGGGAGGAAAAGAGGAAGCAAGGAAGGCAAGGAAGCGAGGGAGGAAGAGCGGAAGAGAGGAAGTGGCAGAGGAAGGGAGGAAGCAAGGGAAGGAAGGAGAAGGAGGAAGGAAGGAAGGGAGGGCGGAAGGAAGGAAGGAAGGAAGAAGGAGCGGAAGGAGGAAGCAAGGGAAGGAAGGAGAAGGAGGAAGGAAGGAAGGGGAGGGCGGAAGGAAGGAAGGAAGAAGGAGAGAGGAAGGAGCGGAAGGAGGAAGCAAGGGAAGGAAGGAGAAGGAGGAAGGAAGGAAGTGGAGGGCGGAAGGAAGGAAGGAAGAAGGAGAGAGGAAGGAGCGGAAGGAGGAAGCAAGGGAAGGAAGGAGAAGGAGGAAGGAAGGAAGGGGAGGGCGGAAGGAAGGAAGGAAGAAGGAGAGCGGAAGGAGCGGAAGGAGGAAGCAAGGGAAGGAAGGAGAAGGAGGAAGGAAGGAAGGGGAGGGTGGAAGGAAGGAAGGAAGAAGGAGAGAGGAAGGAGCAGAAGGAGGAAGCAAGGGAAGGAAGGAGAAGGAGGAAGGAAGGAAGGGAGGGCGGAAGGAAGGAAAAAGGGAGAGGAAGGAGCGGAAGGAGGAAGCAAGGGAAGGAAGGTGAAAGAGGATGGGAGGAAAAGAGGAAGCAAGGAAGGCAAGGAAGCGAGGAGGAAAGAGCGGAAGAGAGGAAGTGGCAGAGGAAGGAGGAAGCAAGGGAAGGAAGGAGAAGGAGGAAGGAAGGAAGGAAGGTGAGGGTGGAAGGAAGGAAGGAAGGAAGAAGGAGAGAGGAAGAAGCGGAAGGAGGAAGCAAGGGAAGGAAGGAGAAAGGAAGGAAGGAAGGAAGGGGAGGGCGGAAGGAAGGAAGAAGGAGAGAGGAAGGAGCGGAAGGAGGAAGCAAGGGAAGGAAGGAGAAAGAGGATGGGAGGAAAAGAGGAAGCAAGGAAGGAAAGGGAGGGAGGAAGGAAAGAGAGGGAGAGAGGAAGGGGCAGAGGGAGGAAGGAGGAAGCAAGGAAGGGAGGAAGGAAGGAAGGGGAGGAAGAGGAAGGAAGGTCTGGATTTTAAGATGGATGGACAGATGGACAGATAGATTGCCGTTGTTGGTGTCGCCTTTGAGTGACTGCCGGGCCCTAGATTGATTTTCTCCAGGATGAGCCCGAATAATTCCTTAGAGCATAACTTAGGTGTGAGTGTGAGAGGAGACTGTTACGAAACTGGTACCTGGAAAGGTGAAGAGGTGTCCCTCAGTTTACTAGCGCAGAAGAGAGCAGGTCTGAATGGCGGCTCTGCTTCCATCTTCCTTGGTTCTAGTGTGAACGTTTCTCTCCTGCGTCAGTGCAATTCTCCCCGTGTGTGTGTGTGTGTGTGTCTTTTGTGTCTTCTTCTGAGTAACTTTGGAAGCCTCGTTGGTTGGCTGTTACTACCCGGCTGCAAAGGTTAAGAGATTAGATGGGGACCTGGAGAGAGAGAGAGAGAGAGAGAGAGAGAGAGAGAGAGAGAGGAGGAGAGGAGAGGAGAGGGGAGGGAGGAGAGAGAGGAGAGGAGAGGAGAGGAGAGGAGAG
Organism: Notechis scutatus; assembly: GCF_049901735.1. Classification (NCBI taxonomy): domain Eukaryota; kingdom Metazoa; phylum Chordata; class Lepidosauria; order Squamata; family Elapidae; genus Notechis; species Notechis scutatus. The sequence continues at coordinate 4,449,209 of NC_142009.1, forward strand.
GAGAGGAGGAGGGAGGGAGGGAGGGAGGGAGAGAGAGAGAGAGAGAGAGAGAGAAGACAGGTCATCCTCAAGTTATGACCATCATTAAGCCCCAGAATTACGGCCATTAAGCAGGACACCATGTGGCCAGACCCAATTTTGCAACCCTTTTTGTGGGGAGGTTGCGGAGCAAACCCGCCGTAGCTTAACAACCCGTCATACATTGAGAACTACCTGTATTTCCTGGAAGCTTCACTCAGGTTTGCTCTGCAGCCGCCTTGTCGGGCTTCTGGATCAGGCTGCTATAACCCTAAATGGCCAGTAGGTGGCAACAGAGAGTTAGGACTTCCCCCCCCCCCCACTCTCGGCTGCTGCCCTCTAGTGGTGATTGGGTTTAATACAGCTCAGATCTGATCTGCTTCTCTCTTATCTTCCTTCTTTTTTTTTCTCCCGGATTAATTATTTGTGGGTGAGGATGATGGGTAGAGAGAACCCTTTATGAATCTGGGGAAAGCTTCACGGGCTCACCAATTTTCCTTTTTGAACCTTGGTAGTCCCCTACTTACGACCATAATGGAGGCTGCTCATCACGATTGTAAACTTCAACGCCCGTGTTTTTTACAATCTTTCTGTCAACTCGTAAAATATTTCTTTTTTAAACAATTTTATTTGGGTTTTCGCAAAACAAAAAGAAAAATAGAGCGTCTTTTTTTATTGAACAACATGGTTCCAGGTTTTCACATCTCCATAACAGATATAATTTCAGTTACATATTCATCTTTCATATTCAGTTTCTTATCTTGTCACTACTTTATATATTTTCTATTTATTTTTACTCAAATACCTCCCTCAGGCTTATTTTATAGTTTCCTGTTTCATTTCCTTTTCAAAGTTTCTGTTAAGCCTGGATTCCCCAACGGGTGTTAAGGAAAACAAACTAAACAGAATGTGCAGCGAAGTCAGATAGGAAGACAGGTAAATGTGTGAGATAAGCCTTCTCGTTAACACGCAGTAAAAATACAGATATGCTTGTGCTATCAAAATTATAATTTATTCCATTTAAGAATTATAGCATAGTCATTATAAACAGTCCATTAGTCATATACCAAATTCAGTCAAGTCTTGTCGAGGATACTCTAATTGCAAAGTCCGTGTCGAATAGCCAGTGTCAGTACACATATAATAAATCTGTCCAAAACTTATCTTCTCTCCGTTAAGAAATATCTTCAAAGTAATCCAACACTTCTTCTCCTCCCCGATCCAGCAAGAACGCAGTCTTCAATAAGCCAGCCAGTAAGAGCCAGAGAGTGCCTTGCTGCTTATATAGTACTTTTACAGCTACACCTTTAATTACATTCCTTTAGCTTAAAGTCACATACACTTTATCTGACAAACCATGATTCATCATTTTATTATCTTTACCCAAAACAGTTAGGGTAAAACAATGTTATCCCTAACAGTTTCCATATCTTCACAATCATTATACTTACACTTTTTGTCTGTCCTGTTTACAATTCCACTACATATTCTTATATCATCATTTCCCAAAAGATTTCTCCACGTTTCAAATATTACAAAACAAGGTTCCCCCTGTAATTACCATTTTTAGAATGTGTCACCTACATATCTTGTAAATAATTCCCTTTCAAATCCCGTTAAACATTCTACTTTTAAATTGTCCCCTTAAACAATTCTAACATTCATCTCCTAATAACTATATTATAACATAAATCCCTTTTCAATCAGATTCTGCACGGTACTTCCCTCATAAAAATATTTCTCTGGTCTTTTACAGTTGCCAAGAGAAAGGGAGGGTGGGGAGCAGTGAAGCAGCTTGGAAATCGAAAGCGCATTCCATAAATGTTTTCAAAGATAGTAACTAGGTGACTGAAGTTTCTGCCAAGCAAACATCTAACTGGAGGGCCTGATTGATGACTCTGGGCTATGGATGTGTCCCATTGGAGAATAGGAATTAGGATACACCAAAGGGGTGGGGAAAAACCAGGGTCAAGGGTGACAATGAATGATGTGTCTCAGAGTCGGCTACACCCAGGCAGTGCTGGCATGTTAACTCCCAATAAATCCTTTTGAAGTTGGGCTCGAGACTCATGGTTTAAATGGGGGGTAATTGTCGGAATCCTGACACTTACTTGTGGCAGTCGTTATGTGACCAATGTGGTCATTAAGCAAGCACCGAGGTCCTTATAGGAAGCAAATTGGGCAGGGTTCGCAGCAAATCAAAAATAATAATCAGAAACAGATGCTGGTTTTCTATCTGTCAATGGCGGGCCGCTTGCTAACCACCCCACATGACTGCGGGGCGCAAGTAACCGTCAGAACTTTGGAACCGGATCGTACATAAGCCTCCCAGAGTCTGTCAGTAGTGAGGTGGTGGGCATACAGGTCATCCTCAACTTATGACCACAAATAAGCGCAACATTTCTCTCATTAAAGGAGACCTTGGTTAAGTGCATTTTGGCTCATTTTACGACCTTTTGTGCCTCCGTTGTTAAGTGAATCACTTCAGTTGTTAAGTGAGTCACATGGTTGTTAAGTGAATTTGGATTCCCCATTGACTTTTACTTGTCGGAAGGTCGCAAAAGGAGAGCCGGGGAGCCTGCAACCGTCATAAATATGAGTCTGTTGCCAAGGGTCTGAATTTTGATCAGGTGGCCACGGGGACGCTGCAATGGTCATAAGTGTGAAAAATGGGCATAACTCCCTTTTTTCAGAGCCGTCGTCACGTTGGCCTGGATTTCTTATTGAGCACAAAATATCCCTCTCTAAAGACTTCAGGCCTCTGCTGGAGGCTGTTGGGCGTTGCTTTCTGCCTTTAAAAACACGTTTATCCATTTCTCCTTTGGGGGAAATCTAGCAGTCTGCCTCTTTTCATATCCCCCAAAATATTTCACTCTCTAAAAGAGTGGGGATGTGGCATTCCCACAATACCTTAAAACGGTCGGTACGAAACCCATCATAAGTCGAGGATTACTGGACCCGGAGTCTCCGATACCTTACATGACCAGTAGATGTCAGCAAAGGGCTACTTTTTTTTCTGCCCAGTTCTTACTTCTTTCCCATGTTTGCAACTAACTTTTTAAGATTTTTAAGCAGCCATCCCAGCACCCCGTAGACGTGCCAATGATTTCAAGACCAATTTTCCTCCCCTGCCCCCCCCCCCAACTAAGAAATTAAAATAAACCCTTCGCACACCCCTCTTGGATCAAAGGAGAGCCAAGTGTATACGGTTCCTGTTCATTTTTATTTTCGGCTGCCGAAGTATTTCCGCCGGATGGTCTATTCACAAAAAAAAAAAGGGCCTTTGTGATTTTTGGCCCCATTTTCTGAAGACCTTTATTTTTTTTTCTACGCGACTCTTCCGGACTGTGTTATCCTCCAAGTAAAGGGCTTTGTGTCCCTGACATGGTTTCATGGGGGGGGGGGGGATGACAACCAGGACTCCGGGCAGGATTTTGGGGAAGGGGGGGGGGAATGCAGAAACTCCTTTCCACCAAAGGGCCCCTCTCAAAATGGCAATAAGCCCTTAGACTTATATCCCGCTTCCTCGTGCTTTGCAGCCCTCTCGAAGCGGTTTAAAGAGTCAGCCTTTTTTTGCCCCCAACAATTTTTATTTTTATTTTATTTATTTATTTTATTTGGTCAAGTGCTTATAAGATAACAGGTACAAGTATAAACATAGTTATGAATACATGGATATGTATAAGAAAAATAAAAAGAAACAATAGGACAGGGACGGTAGGCACGTTGGTGTGCTTATGCACGCAACCTACAGACCTCTTAGGAAAGGGGTGAGGTCAACAGTAGACAGTCTAAGGTTAAAGTTTTTGGGGTTTGGGGAAGAAACCACAGAGTCAGGTAGAGTATTCCAGACATTGACCACTCTGTGGCTGAAGTCGTATTTTCTGCAATCAAGTTTGGTGCGATTAACCTTGAGTTTGTATCTATTGTGTGCTCTTGTGTTGTTATGGTTGAAGCTGAAGTATTCATTGACAGGTAGGACATTGCAATGTATGATTTTATATACTATACTTAGATCGGACCGGAGGCGGCGTAGTTCAAGGTTTTCTAGGTCTAGAATTTCGAGTCTGGTGGCATAAGGTATTCTACAACGAGTAGAGGAGTGGAGAACTCTTCTTGTGAAATATTTCTGGACTTTCTCAACTATGCTAATATCAGATACGTAATGTGGGTTCCAGACTGATGAGCTGTATTTGAGTATTGGTCCAACAAATGTTTTGCATGCTCTAACTAGTTAGTAGTGTGATATTACCAGAAAAAAAGCTATGTAAGATTAGATTAACAACTCTTGATGCCTTTTTGGCTATGTAGTTGCAGTGGGCTCTAGCACTTAGATCATTAGAGATGAGTATTTCAAGATCCTTGACAGAGTTTGGATCATCAACAAGGTCTTTCTTGACTATTCAGCCTATATTTTATTTTCTGGGTTTTTTTTGCCAATATGTAAGACATCTGTGTCCTCATTTTACCCACCTCGGAAGGACGGAAGCCTGAGTCAATCTTGACCTAGTCAGGACAAATCAGCCTGCAATACTGCATTCTAACCGGTTTGGGGGCTCACTTCCATTTTTTGGGGGGTCACTTTTTCATCTGGAGGTCTAAGTTAGAATAGAATAGAATAACAGAGTTGGAAGGGACCCTTTGAGGTCTTCTAGTCCAACCCCCTGCCTAGGCAGGAAAGCCGACACCACTTCAGACAAATGGTTATCCAATCTTTCTTAAAAACTTCCAGTGCTGGAACATTCACAACTTCTGGAGGAAAGTTGTTCCATTGGTTAATTTTTTTTCCAAGTTCATTTAAAATTAAATTAAAATTAAGAGTTCTCCAAGAATATAATTTTTCATGAGGATTTTTTCCGACCAAGCGACTGGCCGTGTCATTTTCCAGCTGCCCGAGAATAATTTACCATGGCGTCACCCCGACAAACATGAGGTCATTTTTCTGACTGTCCTTGTCGCCCCTTTGAAAAACCGTTCCCCAAAAAATCTGATTTTCTTGCTTGTTTTCTTTCGGAGGTCTTCTAGTCCAACCCCCTGCCTAGGCAGGAAACCCTATACAATTCCAGACAAATGGCTGTCCAATCTCTTTTTGAAAATCTCCACAGATGGGGAAGGAAGGAAGGAAGGAAGGAAGGAAGGAAGGAAGGAAGGAAGGAAGGGAAGGAAGGAAGGAAGGAAGGAAGGAGGGAGGGAAGGACAGGGAAGGATGCAATGAGAGGAAGGAAGGAAGGAAGGAAGGAAGGAAGGAAGGAAGGAAGGAAGGAAGGAAGGAAGGAAGGAAGGTGCAAAAAAGAAGGGAATGGGAATGAGAAGGAGGGAGGGAGAGGAACGGGAGAAGATGGGAATTAGAGGAAGGAAGGAAGGAAGAAGGAAGAACAGGAAGGAAATGGGAATGAGAGGAAGGGAGGGAAAGAGGCAAGAAGGGAGATGGGAAGGAAGAATGGGAAAGAGATGAGGAAGGAAGGAAGGAAGGAAGGATGGATAATAGAGTTGAAGGGACCTTGGAGGTCTTCTAGTCCAACCCCCTGCCTAAGCAGGAAACCCTACGCCACTTCAGGTGAATAGAACCTTTCCCAACAGTTTGAAAAAAAATCATACCTGAGGCCCCATTTCTCTTGCCATAGGAAAGTCCTTGACTTACGACGACAGTGGAGTTCCAAACTCCCCTTGTGAAGCGAGGCAGTTCTTAAGTGAGTTTTGCCCCATTTTATGACCATCCTTGCCACAGTTGTTAAGTGAATCACTGCAGATGTTAAATTAGTCACCTGGTTGTTAAGTGAATCTGGCTTCCCCGTTGATTGAGCTCGTTAGGAGGTCGCAAATGGGGGTCATGTGACCCCACGACAGCTGCGACCATTGTAAATGTGAATCAGTGGCCAAGTGGCCGGATTTTGATCATGTGACCACAGGGAGGCTGCAACCGCCGTAAGTGTGAGCACCAATCCTAAGTCCCTGTTTTTGGTGCTGCTGTAATTTTGAATGGGTCATTTAAGTGAACTGTTGGAAGTCGAGGACTTCCTGCACTAAAAATCTAACGTACTTAAAAATGGCAAATGTGGATGTTTACATATCTTAATCTTCCATCTTTGATCTGAATTTTCCATCAAAATTTGATGTTTGATCTGAACGTTTCGCTTCTGGGGCAAATGTTTTGGGTGGCCCAGGCATTTGGGTCTTGTAGTCTTAGCACAACTGGGTCTTGTAGTCTTGGCACAACAACTGGGGCCCAGCCACCTGGGTCTTGTAGTCTTAGCACAACTGGATCTTGTAGTCTTAGCACAACTGGATCTTGTAGTCTTAGCACCACTTCATCCTTGATCTGAATTTTCCATCAAAATTTGATGTTTGATCTGAACGTTTCGCTTCTGGGGCAAACGTTTTGGGTGGCCCAGGCATTTGGGTCTTGTAGTCTTAGCATAACTTGGGCCCAGCCACTTGGGTCTTGTATTCTTAGCACAACTGCAGAATGTGATGCTTAGAACGTAAATCCGATTAAAAATTAGCCAAGCCTTAAAAAATTAACTCAGAGGAAACATCCATCTGACTCCGGGCCAATTAACGCTAAATTACCGCTGTTCTTTTCTCAATTTCTTTTTCTCTCCATCATGTTTGTGATTATCGTTACACGTCTGGGCTCCAGGCATCTGAACACGGCTCAAATAGAGAGCGACGTTTAAAGCTTTAATTATCCTCATCCATCTTTGGGTGTCTGGATTATTATAAGTTAATAGCGAAAATAGGGATATACTTTTTTTTTCTAAACAAATTGTCCTCGACTTACAACATATCTTTAGAGATTGCTCAAAGTTTCAGTGGCACTTTTAAAAAGTGACTTATGTAAGTTACTTGGTCGTAAGTCGAGAATTGCTTCCCCTAGCTAAAATCTTTTCTCTCGTAACCTTTCGCACGATGAGATGCCTAGGAGAATCTGGCTTGTTTCTGAAATGTGGAAAAGGATAAAAGTGGAGAAAAGCAAGGTTTTACACCTGGACAGGAAAAACCAAAGGTGTGATGACCCAAAGGGGCTTGGCACAAAGGCAACACAGTCAGATAAGCAAGAAGAATCCCTTTATTATCTCCAACTTTGCCCCCAATGTCCAGGTTACCTTCTGGGCTGGAGAAAAAACTCTCTCAAGAACAGCCTTTGGCTGCAGAGAATTAAGTCCAAAACATGGTCAACACAAACTGTAACTTTAAGTCCAATCAAGCCAAACTGAAGTAATTAGTTTGGCGGGGCAGGAGCAAGAATTCCAGACTTGAAGGTACTGCAAAACTCACACAGTTGGGAAGACGCCAGGAACACAGATAAGCAACGACAACACAGGATAAATTCACGTTTGCTGCCAGCAGCTGCTGCACTCAGCATACATTTCTTTTAAACTCTCATTCTCAGCCGTGGCTAATGAAGGGAATCAAGGCCCTTTCCTCCCCCACAAGCCATGCAACCCATGTTGGTCCCTTCTCCGTTCGTCCCTGCGTGGCCTAGGATGAAGAGGGGTGGACCTGGGTCTTCCTCTGAACCCCCTCTGCCTTGTTCTACCTCTGCCCAGCTGGACTGTGACCTTCCCTGTTCAGCTTCCTCCTCGCATTCAGACTCCGGCAGGGGCATGAGAAAGGTACAAGAACAGAGTAAGATGAAAGCTGGCTCAAAAAATAGCAATGGTGAGATGGACCTCAGAATCTTAGTAGAGGATCATTTAAACCTGAGCCCGCCGTGTGCGGCAGCAGCCAAAATAGCCAACACAATCCTTGGTTAAAAGTCTAGAGATTATCCAGTCATTCAGGTCATGGTTGTTCCAAAGGTGCTTTTTTCAAGAGGCAACTGGACTTTCTTGGTTTTTCTTTTGAAGACGTTTCGCTACTTAACCAAGAAGCTTCTTCAGCTCTGACTGGATGGTAGGGGCAGGGAACGATTTATATTCCTTGCAGACAGCTGGTCATTTGCATCCTTTTAGAGAGCTGTTGAGGCCACTTGGAGGTTTATCTGTGTCCAGAATGGATTCCAGAGAAAAAAAATTCAGACTACAGGAACCATTTGCACCATTCAGATGACCCTGAGGACACAGATAAACCTCCAAGTGGCCTCAACGACCCTCTAAAAGGATGCAAATCACCAGCTGTTTGCAAGAAATATCAGTCCTTGTTGAGGTAATTCCCCGTTAGGAGAATGAGCGCATACAGGGAGGCGTAGTGAGAGAAGTGTTTGAATAATACACACACAGCACACAGATACAGTGTACAGTAAATGTAGGTTTTTACTTCCAGAAACTTTTAAGCAAAATTCAAAATAAGCAGTCCAAAGTTAGTCACAGGTCAGTCAGTTTTCAGTCCAGGGATAATCCAATATCAAATTCCAGTATCAAAAACAGTTCAGTAACAGACTTACATCAAATCCAAGAATATCAGTCAATTAGGAAAAATGGAGGGACGGCAATACCCTCCAACAGAAGGAAACAGAGACTCACTCAGGCACACTCTCTTCTGAGACTAAAACTAAGACAACCCAGGTTTCTGGCTCCATCTTACCGCCGTTTGAGAAACCACACCCAATTACAGATTTAGTATTCTCTTAAAGAGACAGTATTAAAATGTCTATCCTGGTTTATATATTTTCCAACCCAAATACCTGTTAGGTGACTTATATTCCTAACAGTCCTTCCCTTCCCCACCATCTAGTCAGAGCCGAAGAAGCTTCTTGGATGAGAAGTGAAACGTCTTCAAAGAAAAAAAACCAAGAAAGTCCAGTTTCCTCCTGAAAAAAAGGACCTTTGCCACAATCTTGGGTTGTTATAAACAGAGTCACAGAATCAAAATCAAGCGAAGGAGTAGTACTTGCTTTGTAAAACTTTAGTAAGGCCATACCTGGAATCCTGCATGCAGTTTTTGGTCACCAGATTACAAAAACAATGTTGAGGCTCTGGAAAAAGTGCATAGAAGAGCGACTAAGTAAGAGGATTAATACTCTGGAGAGACTAAAACATACAAAGAACAGTGGCAGGTTTTGGGTGTGGCCAGTCTAGAGAAAAGAAGGACTGGGGGGGGGGACATGAGAGCAGTGGTTCCAATATCTGAGGGGCTGCCCCAAAGAAGAGGAGGTGGGGGTGGGGGGTGTCAAGCTACTCTCTGGAAACTAATCAAGGAGAAAAGCAACCTGGAATTAAGGAGAAACTTCATAATAGGGAGAAGAATTAAATTCTGAACGGCTTGCCTCCAGAAATTGTGGGTGCTTCAACACTGGAGGATTTTAAGAAAAGCCTGGACAGCCACTTGTCTGAAATAGTATGGGGTTTCCTGCTTGAGCAGGGGGTTGGACTAGAAGACCTCCAAGGTCCCTTCCAGCTCCTATTCCATCCCATTCTATTCTATCCTATCCTATCCTATTCCTGTTTTTATTCTATTCCCATATTCTCTATTCTATTTTCTATTCTATTCCATAATTATATTCTATTCCATAACTCTATTCTGTTCTATACTATTCTATTCCTGTTTTTATTCTATTCCCATATTCCCATATTCTCTATTCTATTTTCTGTTCTATTCTATTTTCTGTTCTATTCTATTCTATTCTATTCTATTCTATTCTATTCTATTCTATTCTATTCTGTTCTAATTTTCTATTCTATTCCTGTTTTTATTCTATTCCCATATTCTCTATTCTATTTTCTATTCTATTCCATAATTATATTCTATTCCATAACTCTATTCTGTTCTATACTATTCTATTCCTGTTTTTATTCTATTCCCATATTCTCTATTCTATTGTGTTCTATTCTATTCTATTTTCAAATTCTATTCTATTCTATTCTATTCCATTCCATTCCATTCCATTCCATTCCATTCCATTCTATTCTATTCTATTCTACTCTATTCTATTCTATTCTATTCTATTCTATTCTATTCTACTTTTCTATTATATTCCTGTTTTTATTCTATTCCCATATTCTCTATTCTATTCTATTCTATTTTTAATTCTATTCTATTCTCTATTGTTTTTGTTTTTGCACTTAGCTGGAATGAAAACTATGGGCCTGAGGGGGGGTCTCTGGACCCTTGGATGTCCCTCCGGGGAAACTGAGTCACCGTTGCTAAGCTCAATCACGTTGTCTTCTCAATCCACTTCAGTGCTAGCTGGACTTTGACAGCTGGCCCCTGTGGGAAACAGGATGCTGGCCGGGGGGGCGACACTTTTGGCTGTTCCGCCAGCCCTTGACCACTTCTACACCCCTCCGGCTTTTGTCTACTGATCTTTTCTTCCTGAATTTCCTAGACGTTCCTCAGATCTCCAGCTTCCAAGGTCGCAGCTGACGTGGGCGAGGTCCCTCCTTCGGTGGGGCTTCCACCTCGTTCCCTTCCTCCTGGACGTGGGGTGGACAGGATGCAAGGCGGGACAGGGCCACCGAGGTCCTCCTTGCATTGTGTGGGGACCCTTGGCCAAGTGGGAGGCTTCCCTGTGGCTTCCCCCTTGGCCCAGTTTCTTCTCCCGTTGACTTTTGCCCTGGAACATCTCGGACAAAAGGCTTTTTTGCAAACAAGGCCCAAAGAAACCAGTCTTCCTTAGCCTTGGCCACTTGGAGAGGGGGCTCCAGCTCCCAGAATCCCCCAGCCGGCCTGCTTTAAGAGGGTGGGCTTCCACTCCCAGAATCCCCTAGCCAGGATGCTTTAAGAGGGGTGGGCTTCCACTCCCAGAATCCCCCAGCCGGTCTGCTTTAAGAGGGGTGGGCTTCCACTCCCAGAATCCCCCAGCCAGCCTGCTTGAAGAGGGTGGACTTCCACTCCCAGAATCCCCCAGCCAGGATGCTTTAAGAGGGTGGACTTCCACTCCCAGAATCCCCCAGCCGGTCTGCTTTAAGAGGGTGGACTTCACTCCCAGAATCCCCCAGCCAGGATGCTTTAAGAGGAGGGCTTCCACTCCCAGAATCCCCCAGCCGGTCTGCTTTAAGAGGGTGGACTTCCACTCCCAGAATCCCCCAGCCAGAATGCTTTAAGAGGGTGGACTTCCACTCCCAGAATCCCCCAGCCAGAATGCTTTAAGAGGGGTGGACTTCCACTCCCAGAATCCCCCAGCCAGCCTGCTTGAAGAGGGGTGGACTTCCACTCCCAGAATCCCCCAGCCAGGATGCTTTAAGAGGGGTGGACTTCCACTCCCAGAATCCCCCAGCCGGTCTGCTTTAAGAGGGTGGACTTCCACTCCCAGAATCCCCCAGCCAGGATGCTTTAAGAGGGGTGGGCTTCCACTCCCAGAATCCCCTAGCCAGGATGCTTTAAGAGGGGTGGACTTCCACTCCCAGAATCCCCAGCCGGTCTGCTTTAAGAGGGTGGACTTCCACTCCCAGAATCCCCAGCCAGGATGCTTTAAGAGGGGAGGGCTTCCACTCCCAGAATCCCCCAGCCGGTCTGCTTTAAGAGGGTGGACTTCCACTCCCAGAATCCCCCAGCCAGAATGCTTTAAGAGGGGTGGACTTCCACTCCCAGAATCCCCCAGCCAGAATGCTTTAAGAGGGGTGGACTTCCACTCCCAGAATCCCCCAGCCAGGATGCTTTAAGAGGGAGGGCTTCCACTCCCAGAATCCCCCAGCCAGGATGCTTTAAGAGGAGGGCTTCCACTCCCAGAATCCCCCAGCCAGGATGCTTTAAGAGGGGAGGGCTTCCACTCCCAGAATCCCCCAGCCAGGATGCTTTAAGAGGGGAGGGCTTCCACTCCCAGAATCCCCCAGCCAGAATGCTTTAAGAGGGGTGGACTTCCACTCCCAGAATCCCCCAGCCAGGATGCTTTAAGAGGGGAGGGCTTCCACTCCCAGAATCCCCCAGCCAGCATGCATTAAGAGGGGTGGGATTCCTCTCCAGAATTCTTGACCATTCAGCTTGTATTTTATTTTCCGGTTCTTTTTTGTTTACCAATATGTAAGACAGAGCATTTGTTGGTTGAGATTTGAAGTGGCCACTTGTTCTTCTCCACACACAAACACACCTGGAGTTGGCAATTTGTGTGACTGTGTGACTGTTTGTTCTTTGGACAAAGTGCCGAAGCAAAGCTAATCCAATCTCAGCCAAGCTTTCGAATCAAATTAAGGCTGCTGACAATTAAAGAGGAGGGGCTGGAGGCAATCACAGCCGTTTGCACGCACACATTTACACACACCCTGGGTTGCCCTGTCCCTGAATCCGTGGCCTCTTTGAGGTCCACATCCCATCTTAATTTTGCCAGGAGGAGACGGCATCGATCGAGGATTGGAACACGAGTTCCCGAAAAGCTCTGTTGATTTCATCTTCGTGCACTTTAATTGCGGGTTGATCGATTGTGTTGTTCTGCGGCCGGACCAAAAGCCCAGTTCAACAATAATTGTGCGGAAGTTCCTCCCGTAAATAAGGTTTTTGTTGAATTCAGCATTTACCCACCTTAGTGTGAAGGTCTGCAGGGATGACACAATGACGGGCCGTCCTCGACTTAACGACCAAAATAATTTCCACGCCTGAACGAGACAGTTGTTTAACTGCGTTTCTCCCCCTTTGACCATCTCGCTTGCCATGGTCGTTAAACAAATCGTGCTATGTGGTCAGGCTTAGTTTTGGGGGAAGGAAATAAGGGGGGAAAAATTCTGCCTCTGCCTACCAGCCTCCATTGGTATTCATCTGGCTAGCGTCCTGTCAGTGAGTGAGAGAGTTGAGGGCTGTTTAGAAACTGAAACAGTATTTGCTGTGTGAGCAAGGAGCCTGGGCGTGGCTTAGCTCAACTGCTCTGTACTAAAGCTGCTTGGTGCTCTGAAACTGAAACTCCTCTCCTCTGTGTTTTGCATTTGGAAGAGATTTCTTTCCAGAGTAGAACTCCTTAGCATCAGAGCATGTTAATAATAATAATAATATAGGAAATACTTAATGCTCTGAGGGTCATTTGGAAAAATCCTTTCTTAATGAGCACCTAGAAGCCAAGAGGAACATATAGGCCAAATTTCAAGTTGGTAAGCTTTATGATTCTGGATATTGTATTGTTGTATTCATCTGCCTAGCGTCCTGTCAGTGTGTGGTGGAGTTGAGGACCGTTTGGAAACTGAAACAGTATTTGCTGTGTGAGCACAAAGGAGACAGCAAGGAGCCTGGGCGCGGCTTAGCTCAACTGTTCTGTACCAAAGCTGGTTGCTGCTGTGAAACTAAAACTCAAACGGAAACTCCTCTCCTCTGCTTGTGTTTTGCATTTGGAAGAGGTTTCTCTTCAGGTGGGGAGGGGGAGTAGGACTCCTTAGCATCAGAGCCTGTTAATAATAATAATAATAATACAGGAAATAGTCTAAATGATCTGATGGTCATTTCGAAAAATCCTTTCTTAGTGAGCCCCTAGAAGTCAAGAGGAACCTACAGGCCAAATTTACGGTTCTGGAGATTTTGTGGTGATGCCATGAGTCATATTTTGCTTTTGTATATGTAGATGTTGTGAATCATTGGTTTCCCATATATATATTTTCCCCATCCCTTTATTCCACAGAACTGATTCCCAGAAACTCCTTTTTCCCGCTTATCAGGGGGAAAAAAAAATCCTTATTTAAGTGTCACCCTTGGATAATGGTTTTGTGTGTGATTAAATACAGAAAAAACCACTTTTGCTCAATTTGGGGTTGTTTATTCAGTTTTGGAAAGGCCCCGTGTCAAATCCTAACCCCTCGCCTTACAACCACAACGGAGCTCAAAATTTACATCATAAGACTTGAAGGTCAGAGGTTGAGATAAGACCAGCTCTGATTTTACTACTTTTTTTAAAATTGTGGCAGTTAAGCAAACACCACGGTCGTTAAACGAATCCATGTATTCCTATTGGCTTTTCTTTCCTTTTTTGGGGGGCCAGAAACTGGTCAAAAGAGCCAGAAATTGGCAAAAAAAAAGAGTCATAAATTGCAGTCACGTGATCGCAGAATACTTCATTCTGTCATAAAGGCGATCGAATGATCGTAACTTTGAAAGGTCGATTAAGCAACCTGTCATAAACCGAGGCCTGCCTGTACAATTCCTTCCGGTTTCTGGCAAAAAAAAAGAAAGCCCATAATAAACAATTGGCTCACTTAGTGACAGACGCTGTATTTGCTTAACAAGCGTTGTAATAAAGGTTATAAAATGAGGTGTTTAACAACCAGCATGACTGAACAACCACAAGTGTGAACTCAGTTACAGTTGTAAGTCATGGGTTACTGGTACAAATCAAGGTTTTGGTCTATTTTTTTTTTTCCTCTATCAAATATTCCCTCGTGAAGGTTTTAGCCTAAAGTCGATTGTCTTACGTTTTTTTTGAAGTCTTCATTTTTTTTACTTCATTTTGTTTGCATGTGTTGAAAAAGAAAAACAGTAGATGAACAAAGCAAAGGTAAGAGAAGGGAGGGAGGAAGAAGAGAAAAGGGAGGAAGGAAGGTGATGAGAATGAGAAGGGGAGGAAGGAAGGAAGGAAGGAAGGAAGGAAGGAAGGAAGGAAGGAAGGAAGGAAGGAAGGAAGGAAGGAAGGAAAGGAAAAAAGGTCTGGAAAGAGGGAGGGAAGGGAGGAAGGAAGAAGAGGAAGGAGAGGAAGGAAAGAGAAGGGAGGAAGAAAGGTGATGAGAATGAGAAGGGGAGGAAGGAAGGAAGGGGAAAGGAAGAAAGGTCTGGAAAGAGGGGAGGAAGGGAGGAAGGAAGAAGAGAAAGGAGAGGAAGGAAAGAGAAGGGAGGAAGAAAGGTGATGAGAATGAGAAGGGGAGGAAGGAAGGAAGGGGGGAAAGGAAGAAAGGTCTGGAAAGAGGGGAGGAAGGGAGGAAGGAAGAAGAGAAGGGAGAGGAAGTAAAGAGAAGGGAGGAAGGAAGGTGATGAGAATGAGAAGGGAGGAAGGAAGGAAGGAAGGAAGGAAGGAAGGAAGGAAGGAAGGAAGGAAGGAAGGAAGGAAGGAGGGAAAGGAAGAAAGGTCTGGAAAGAGGGAAGGAAGGGAGGAAGGAAGAAGAGAAGGGAGGAAGGAAAGAGAAGGGAGGAAGAAAGGTGATGAGAATGAGAAGGGAGGGGAGGAAGGAAGGGGGAAAGGAAGAAAGGTCTGGAAAGAGGGAGGGAAGGGAGGAAGGAAGAAGAGAAAGGAGAGGAAGGAAAGAGAAGGGAGGAAGAAAGGTGATGAGAATGAGAAGGGGAGGAAGGAAGGAAGGGGGGAAAGGAAGAAAGGTCTGGAAAGAGGGGAGGAAGGGAGGAAGGAAGAAGAGAAGGAGAGGAAGTAAAGAGAAGGGAGGAAGGAAGGTGATGAGAATGAGAAGGGGAGGAAGGAAGGAAGGAAGGAAGGAAGGAAGGAAGGAAGGAAGGAAGGAAGGAGGGAAAGGAAGAAAGGTCTGGAAAGAGGGAGGGAAGAAAGGGAGGGAGGATAGAAGGGTGAGAAGGAAGGATGGAAGGAAGTTGAGGGAGGAAGGAAGGTAATGGGAAGGAAGGAAGGTGATGAGAAGGGAGGGAAGGAGAGAGGAAGGAAGAAGAAGGGGGGAAGGAAGGATGGTCTGGAAAGAGAGAGGGAGGGAGGATGAAGGGTGAGAAGGAAGAAGGGAGGATGGAAGGAAGGTGAGGGAGGGAGGAAAGTAATGGGAAGGAAGGGAGGAAGGTGATGAGAAGGAGAAGGGAGGGAAGGAGAGAGGAAGGAAGAAGGAGGGGGAAGGAAGGATGGTCTAGAAAGAGAGAGGGAAGGAGGATGAAAGGGTGAAAAGGAAGAAGGGAGGATGGAAGGAAAGTGAGGGAGGAAGGAAAGTAATGGAAAGTAATGGGAAGGAAGGGAGGAAGGATGGAAGATCTGGAGAGGGAAAGGGAAGGAAGAGGGTGGGAGGAAAGAAGATAATGAGTAGGGAGGGAGGAAGGAAGGAAGATAGAAGGGAGGAAGAAAGGAGATGAGAATGGGAAGGAAGGAGGAAGGAAGGAAGGAAGGAAGGAAGGAAGGAAGGAAAGAAAGAAAGAAAGAAAGAAAGAAAGAAAGAAAGAAAGAAAGAAAGAAAGAAAGAAAGAAAGAAAGAAAGAAGGGAGGAAGAAAGGAGATGAGAATGGGGAGGAAGGAGGAAGGAAGGAAGGAAAGAAAGAAAGAAAGAAAGAAAGAAAGAAGGGAGGAAGAAAGGAGATGAGAATGGGAAGGAAGGAGGAAGGAAAGAAAGAAAGAAAGAAAGAAGGGAGGAAGAAAGGAGATGAGAATGGGAAGGAAGGAGGAAGGAAAGAAAGAAAGAAAGAAAGAAGGGAGGAAGAAAGGAGATGAGAATGGGAAGGAAGGAAGGAAGGAAGGAAAGAAAGAAAGAAAGAAAGGAGGGAGGAAGAAAGGAGATGAGAATGGGAAGGAAGGAGGAAGGAAAGAAAGAAAGAAAGAAGGGAGGAAGAAAGGAGATGAGAATGGGGAGGAAGGAAGGAAGGAAAGAAAGAAAGAAGGGAGGAAGAAAGGAGATGAGAATGGGGAGGAAGGAGGAAGGAAGAAAGGAAAGAAAGAAAGAAAGAAGGGAGGAAGAAAGGAGATGAGAATGGGAAGGAAGGAGGAAGGAAAGAAAGAAAGAAGGGAGGAAGAAAGGAGAGGAGAATGGGAAGGAAGGAAGGAAGGAAAGGAAAGGAGGCAGGATGGCTACTTGGTGCTCTCCGAAACCTTTCATTTCATGACTCAACTGGGTAACATCATCAGTGTGAGAAAGGGAGTGAGGAAGAGGAAGAGGAGGAGGAAGACCGTGGGCTCCTTGCTGCTCTTTGAGCACCAAAGTTTTCTTGCAGACCTTTCACGACCCAACTAGGTTACATCATCCGTGCCTCACTCCTCCCCTCTCTTTGCTCCTGCAGAATATCGACATCACCAACTTCAGCAGCAGCTGGAGCGACGGCCTGGCTTTCTGCGCCCTCCTGCACACCTACCTGCCGGCTCACATCCCTTATCAAGAACTCAACAGCCAAGACAAGGTGAGTCAGTTCCTGCCTGCTCCACCGGGGGGCGGCTGCGCACATCGGAGAGCTTCCCGCGGATGCCCCTAGTGGAGGGCCAGGGGACTGCAACTGTGCAGAAGTAGTACAGGAGGCAAATACTGTACTTAACCACCCATCATTTAGTGACCATTCAAAATTACGGCGACCCTGGGAAAAAGTGACTTAGGACCAATCCTCATACTTATGACCGTCACTCACAGCCTTCCTAGGAGTGGTGCGGTGAGAGACAGAGTGGCGCGGTGGCCTAGAGGTGGAGCTCTCGCCTCACAATCAGGAAGGCTGTGAGTTTCTATCCTTGGGAGAGGCAGGTATTTATTCTCTCTGGGGCACAGTGAGAATTTATCTGCTGAACAAAACTCCGCCCTGGTGACAGGAAGGGCATCCAGCCAGTCAAACACTCGGCTAGCTCCATCCAGTTGCCCAGACTCCACTCTGCAAGGGATTATTATGGGGTCGTTAAACGGAGATGATTTAGTGACCATTCAAAGTTACAATGACCCTGGAAAAAAGTGACTTAAGACCAAGCCTCACACTTATGACCGTCAGAGCCTTCCCTGGATCGTGAGGTCGAAATGGCCAAATACAACCAGCATGTATGCGTGATAGTTGAACCACCCTGGGATCATGTGACTGCCATTTGCAACCCCGCCCAGCTCCCTTACGACAAGCAACAAAGGAAGCCAGCTCTGCTTAACGACCGCATGTCTCACTTAACAACCGCAATGATTTATTAATGGCCACTGCAAAAATAAAAAAAGATTGTCAAATTGGGTTGGTCACTTGACCCGCTCGTTTTACGGCCATCATGACTTCGGCAGGCTCCGTTAAATGTCGTAAGTCGAGGACTTCCTGCATTTCAAATAAAACCTCTTAAAATAACGAGACAAAAGGGTAAAATCCATTCCCAAGTTAAATTTAATATTGCAGCTCTCAGCTCAGCAGCTAATCTGGAGAAATTTGGTTTTATTAACAGATTTAGCAGATAATCAGAGTTGGAAGGGACCTTATAGGTCATCTAGTCCAACCCCCCTGCCCAAGCAGGAGACCCTTCACCATTTCTGACAAATGGCAGTCCAAACAGGTAGTCCTCGACTTACAAAAGTTCACTCAGTGACCATTCAAACTTACAACAGCACTGGAAAAAGCGGCGGCCGATTTTTCCCACAGCAAATCAATAAATCAGCAAATCAATAATAATAAATGTCTTTCCTGTAGGAAAAAGAAAGATTTTAGCTAGTCCTCGACTTATGACCACAATTGAGGACCCCCCCCGTTTTTCCTGCTAACTGAAACGTTCGCCAAGTGAATTTCCCTCCGTTTCGCTAAGCAACGTTTTTTAAAATGGGAATTTTGACCCATTTGACGAGCTACCTTGCCACAGTTGTTAAGTGAATCGGTTGTTCAATTAGTCACGGTTGTTAAGTGAATCGGGCTTCCCCATCGGCTTGGCTGGCTAGAAGGTCGCAAAAGGAGATCACGGGAACGCCGTGTCCATCGTAAATGCGAGTCGGCAGACAAGCACCTGCATTTTGATCCCGGGGATGCTGCAAACGTCGTAAGTATGAAAAACGGTCATAAGAAGTCACTTTTTGTTCAGCAATGTGGCAACTTGGAACAGTCACTAAGTGTAGCCGAGGACTTAACCCGGGTGTTTGCAGGATCTTTCAAAAGAATAAAGGCAGCAGCTTCTTCCTTTTTTTTCAGGAAGTTATATTCTCAAATAAATTGTATTTTTCCTTCATTTTTGTTCAGCTGCTTCCTTTCAAGTAAATCCAGGGCTATTTTGAGTTGACCTCAAGGGATTTGAGTTCTCTTCTTCCTTTTCTCACATCATTTCCCCAAATTGTTCTGTCAGTTTTTTCCCCCCCAAATAAAACACCTCCATACAAAAAAAATGTACACAGTCCAGGTAGTCCTCGACTTACGGTGGTTCATTTACTGACCGTTCAAAGTTATAACGGCACTGGAAAAAGTGACTTACGCTGATTTTTCACAGTTACGACCGTTGTAGCATCCCCAGTGGGTCCTGTGATCAAAATTGAAATGGTATGGGTTCTCCTGCTTGAGTAAGGGGGCTGGACTAGAAGACCTCCGAGGTCCCTTCCAGCTCTATTTGTATTCTTAAATTCAGATGCTCGACAATTGATTCATATTTATGACGGTTGCAGCGCCCCGGGATCACGCGATTCCTTTTTGCAGCCTTCTGAGAAGGAAAGTCGATGGGGGAAGCCAGATTTACTTAACAACCATGTGACTAAGTTAACAACTTGCCGTGACTCACTTAACAATGGTGTCAAGAAAGGTCATAAAAATTCACTTAACGACTGTCTCACTCAGCAAGATAAATTTTGGGCTGAACTGCGGTCATAAGTCGAGGACTCCCTGTCTACCTCTCATCATACTGAGCCAGAATGGTCACTTTTAGTCCTCGATTTAACGACCACAATCAGGATTATAATTTCCGTTGCTAAGCAAATCATTTGTTAAGTGAGACTTGTCCAAATTTATGACCTTCCAGCCCCGTTTTGTTAAACGAATCATCTGTCGTTAAGTGAATCACACAGTGATTAAGTGAATCTATTGACTTTTCATTGTTTGAAGGTCGCAAATGGGAATGACCTGACATGCACACACACCCCAGGACGCTGCAGCCATCATAAATACGAGTCGGTTGCCAAGCGCCAAATTTTGATCATGTGACCATGGGGAATGCTTGCAAACGGTCTTAAACGCGAGGACTGATCATCGGGCACCTTTTTTTCAATGCCCATAGTAATGAACCGTCGTTAAATGAACGCTTGCAAGTCGAGGAGAAGCCGGATCAGCCCAGATCTCTGAGCAATCAACAATTAAATTAGGAAATTTTTTTAAAAAAAGAATTACCTCAGAACACAAACATCTGCAAAGGGCCACCATTGGCGGTTTTCCTGGATTTTAATTTATTTTCCCCTGGAAAAAATAATGATTTATTTTCTGTGAGGGTCTTTGATCAAAGTGGCTATTTTAAACTGGCAAATTAATGGCCGTGTCTTTCTCTCCAGCTGCTCTGAATCCCCAGAGGGTTGAGCAAGATAAGAATGATATAAATAAATTCCCCCCTTAAAATCCATTAATAACCTTGAGTGATAATAGATGCATGCAAGTTTTTTTTTTAAAAAAAAATAGATGCACGCAAGTTTTAAATATATATATATATATATTTCCTTGCAGCTCCGAAGGCAGCTTTTATATACACTGCTCAAAAAAATAAAGGGAACACAAAAATAAGACATCCTAGATCTGAATGAATGAAATATTCTTATTAAATACTTTGTTCATTACATAGTTGAATGTGCTGACAACAAAGTCACACAAAAATTATCAATGGAAATCAAATTTAGCAACCCATGGAGGTCTGGATTTGGAGTTACACTCAAAATTAAAGTGGAAAAAAACACTACAGGCTGATCCAACTTTGATGTCATGTCCTTAAAACAAGTCAAAATGAGGCTCAGTAGTGTGTGTGTGGCCTCCACGTGCCTGTATGACCTCCCTACAACGCCCGGGCATGCTCCTGAGGAGGTGGCGGATGGTCTCCTGAGGGATCTCCTCCCACACCTGGACTAAAGCATCCCCCAACTCCTGGACAGTCTGTGGCGCAACGTGGCGTTGGTGGATGGAGCGAGACATGATGTCCCAGATGTGCTCAATTGGATTCAGGTCTGGGGAACGGGAGGGCCAGTCCATAGCATCAATGCCTTCGTCTTGCAGGAACTGCTGACACACTCCAGCCACATGAGGTCTAGCATTGTCTTGCATTAGGAGGAACCCAGGGCCAACCGCACCAGCATATGGTCTCACAAGGGGTCTGAGGATCTCATCTCGGGATCTAATGGCAGTCAAGCTACCTCTGGCGAGCACATGGAGGGCTGTGCAGCCCCCTAAAGAAATGCCACCTCACACCATTACTGACCCACTGCCAAACCGGTCATGCTGGAGGATGCTGCAGGCAGCAGAACGTTCTCCACGGCGTCTCCAGACCCTGTCACGTCTGTCACATGTGCTCAGTGTGAACCTGCTTTCATCTGTGAAGAGCACAGGGCGCCAGTGGCGAATTTGCCAATCTTGGTGTTCTCTGGCAAATGCCAAATGTCCTGCATGGTGTTGGGCAGTAAGCACAACCCCCACCTGTGGACGTCGGGCCCTCATACCACCCTCATGGAGTCTGTTTCTGACCGTTTGAGCAGCCACATGCACATTTGTGGCCCGCTGGAGGTCATTTTGCAGGGCTCTGGCAGTGCTCCTCCTGTCCCTCCTTGCACAAAGGCGGAGGTAGCGGTCCTGATGCTGGGTTGTTGCCCCCCTACGGCCTCCTCCACGTCTCCTGATGTACTGGCCTGTCTCCTGGTAGCGCCTCCATGCTCTGGACACTACGCTGACAGACACAGCAAACCTTCTTGTCACAGCTCGCATTGATGTGCCATCCTGGATGAGCTGCACTACCTGAGCCACTTGTGTGGGTTGTAGACTCCGTCTCATGCTACCACTAGAGTGAAAGCACCGCCAGCATTCAAAAGTGACCAAACCATCAGCCAGAAAGCATAGGAACTGAGAAGTGGTCTGTGGTCACCGCCTGCAGAACCACTCCTTTATTGGGGATGTCTTGCTACCTGCCTCTGCTTTCCACCTGTTGTCTATTCCATTTGCACAACAGCACGTGAAATGGATTGTCAATCAGTGTTGCTACCTAAGTGGACAGTTTGATTTCACAGAAGTGTGATTGACTTGGAGTTCCATTGTGTTGTTGAAGTGTTCCCTTTATTTTTTTGAGCAGTGTATATGTATGTATGTATGTATGTATATTTGTATATTTGTGTGTGTGTGTGTGTATAGATATATATATATATAAATATAAATTAAATATAAATATAAATAAAAATTAAAATTAAAAAGCTGCCTTTGGGGCTGCAAGGAAATAAAACTTGTGTGCATTTTTTTAAAAAAAAAACCCGCATGCCTCTATTATCACTCAAGCTTATTAATGGATTTTAAGGGGGGAATCTTTTTATAAATAAATTTATAAAAATATAAAAATATAAAAAGCTGCCTTTGGGGTTGCAAGGAGAATCGAACCGTGTATTTTAAAAAAATATGAGGATGATATATAATTGCTTATTTGAGGCAAAGGAACCTGTTGCGTTGATCGATAGATTTTCTCTGGGAAAATTCAGAGAGTTTCCGATGTTTTTGTCTTGTGGCTCCACTGAATATTCATCCTGAAGGAACATTTTAATCTTTTTTTTTTTTTGATTATTTGAAACGGAGATTTTTGAACGCAATTCTTGGGGGACACCAAAGGGACAAGCGTTAGGCGCAAAAATTCCTGTTTTTCTTTTGAATCTTCTCTTTCCCAAAATCTCCCAGTAGTTCTCGACTTACAACCACAATGGGGATCCCCATCCGTCAACAATGGGGACCTTAAGTGAGTAGCATCCCGTTTTATGACCTTTTTTTTCTCCTGCCCCCATGAAGGGAATGCAGCTTTCCAGCTACGACCATTGTAAATACAAGATGGCTGCCGAGCGTCCGAATTTTGACCTTGGCAAACGTGCGTGTGAGGACAGGTTGCAAGGTCACGGTTTTTTTCCCAGCGCCGTCGTGACTTTGAACCGTCGCTAAACAAATGTCGAGAACTCCCTGGAATTCAGTCCAAGGAAAAAACAAGATGAGGGAAGCCAATTTCAGTATTACAGATAGTCCTCGAATTATGACTACAATTGAGTCCCAAATTTACATTGCTAAGCGAGACATTTGCGAAGCGAGATTTTTTTTTGCCCCATTTTACAACCTTTCTTGCCACAGTCATTAAGTGAATCACTGCAGTTGTTAAGTGAGTAACGCGGTTGTTAAGTGAATCCGGCTTCCCCATGGACTTTACTCGTCAGAAGGTTGCAAAAGGGGGGTCACATGACCTCAGGACACTGCGACCGTCATAAGTACATGCCAGTTTCCAAGTGTGTGACTTTTGATCACGTGACCATGGGGGAGCCCCAACGGTTGTAAGTATGAAAAACGGTCATAAGTCCCTTTTTTCACTGCCGTTATGACTTCGGACACTAAATGAACTGTTGTAAGTCGAGGACTAGCTGTACAAACAGCCAAAGAAGCTTTTTAGACAATGTTTTTCAACCTCCGCAGCTTTACCATGTGTGGACTTCTACTCCCAGAATTCCCAAGCCAGCATGAGAGTGGAAGTCCTCCCCCCTTAAAGCATCCTGGCTGGGGAATTCTGGAGGAATCCCACCCCTCTTAGAGCAGGCTGGCTGGGGAATTCTGGGAGTGGAAGCCCACCCCTCTTAGTGCATGCTGGCTGGGGAATTCTGGAGACAAATCCCACCCCTCTTAGAGCAGGCTGGCTGGGGAATTCTGGGAGTGGAAGTCCTCCCCTCTCAAAGCAGACTGGCTGGGGATTCTGGGAGTGGAAGCCCTCCCCCTTAAAACAGGCTGGCTGGGGATTCTGGGAGTGGAAGCCCTCCCCTCTCAAAGCAGACTGGCTGGGGATTCTGGGAGTGGAAGCCCACCCCTCTTAAGGCATAATGGCTGGGGAATTCTGGGAGTGGAAGCCCTCCCCCTTAAAACAGGCTGGCTGGGGGATTCTGGGAGTGGAAGCCCTCCCCTCTCAAAGCAGACTGGCTGGGGGATTCTGGGAGTGGAAGCCCACCCCTCTTAAGGCATAATGGCTGGGGGATTCTGGGAGTGGAAGCCCTCCCCCTTAAAACAGGCTGGCTGGGGAATTCTGGGAGTGGAAGTCCTCCCCTCTCAAAGCAGGCTGGCTGGGGGATTCTGGGAGTGGAAGCCCACCCCTCTTAAGGCATAATGGCTGGGGATTCTGGGAGTGGAAGCCCTCCCCCTTAAAACAGGCTGGCTGGGGATTCTGGGAGTGGAAGCCTCCCCTCTCAAAGCAGACTGGCTGGGGGATTCTGGGAATGGAAGCCCTCCCCTCTCAAAGCAGACTGGCTGGGGATTCTGGGAATGGAAGCCCACCCCTCTGACTGTTTGCTCACATTGAAAAACATAGTTTTTAATAGTTGCCGAGGTTAAGAACCGCTGGTCCAGAATGTCACAGCTGTCCTCTTTAATATATCTCTTTTTATTTTTTTCTTCCCTTGTTAACCAAACAAGGAAAGCAGAGGTCAAACTAGAATATGGCATTTTGGTGTCTCTTGGGAGTTTCCAGCCTGGATGTTTTTGTAGATTATTTATCCCAGGAGTGGAAAGGAAGCAAACAGCAGCTGATCCTAGACTCCCTCGTCTTTGGGGCAGCCCCTGAGATAATGGAAGACCGTTATCTTGTCTCCCCTTGCTATTGCACAAGTGTTGTGGTTCGCCGGCAAGCAGGTGGGGACAGCTGAGGTCTCGGAGAGCGAGGACTGAGATGAAGGGCCTGCGTGGGATGCAGGGATGGGGCCAGGACCATCAGGGAGAGGAAGGCTGCCTTCGGAGGTTGTGGAGGCTGGCAGCAGTGAGGAAGAGGAGCCCGAGGAGCCTGTGCCCAGGGCGCGTGCGCGCAGGGCTGCTCGAAGGAAAGAGCAGCTGCAACAGCACGGGTGACTCGGGAGTAAGGCTGCAAGGTAATGGCCCCTCCCTGAAGGGATAAAAGCCAGCTGAGAAACCGGAGTTCTTTGCAGGAAGCAAAGTCGTTTTTGCACTCGAGCCTTGTGGACGTTCGGACTCTCTTAGTTTATGTTTGGAGACTCTTTGTGTTGGAAATATTTCTTAGTAACTTTATCTGGTGTTCTTGGCAGCCTTGCAAAACCTTGGCCAGGCTCTTTCTAATTGGTCTGAAGCAGACTTTTAATCAGGAAGGAACGGGATTCGTAAAGAAACGTTAAAAGATTGTGCTGTTACTTTTGTCTCGTGTTTGCTTCCTTGGAACCAGGTTTGGGTCAGAACAGCAAGGCACCACCTATACTGTACCTGTGCGTTTGGTTTTTCTTGCCTAAATGTAGACCCTCCCTTTTTTTCACCCTTGAAATTTCATTTTGTTAGATAGGGCCCAACGTTCCAGTCTATCTAGATCAGGGGTGTCCAACCTTGGCAACTTTAAGACTTGTGGACTTCAACTCCCAGAATTCACAAGTCCACAAGTTGCCAAGGTTGGACACCCCTGCTCTAGATCCTTCTGTATCTTCAGCCTAACAATGACAAGGAGCCAGCCTGTTCTTCAGTTAATCTAAACAATGGTCCTTCATTTAGCCCTTGACTTACAATTGTACATTTAGTAACCATTCAAAGTTATAACGGCACTAAAAAGAACCCGGCTTAGGACCGCTTTTCACACTTACGACCGTTGCAGCAATCTCACATGATCGAAATTCAGATGTTTGGCTACCGGTTCTTAAATTACGATGGTTGCAGCGTCCTGGAGTGACGTGAATGAACCCCCTTTTACGACCTTCTGACAGCGGGGAAGCGAGATTCATTTAACATCCCGTTTACCATCTTTACAGCTGCAGCGATTCACTTAACAACGGTGGCGGGGAAAGGTCGTACTAGGAGACAAAGCTTGCTTAGCCACTGAAAAAAATTTGGGCTCGATTGAAGAGTCTTTTTTATGTTTTTCTTCTTCTATTCATGTTTTTCTCTTTCCCAGAAAAGGAACCTGCTCCTCGCGTTCCAAGCGGCAGAAAGCGTTGGAATCAAACCCAGTTTGGTAAGTCTCCATGCGGGGTTTTATTTCCGTGGGGAGGAGAAAAGCGGGGGGGGTAGGGTTAGGGGTGTGTGAAGGGAAGAGACGGGGGAGAGGGTGGAGGGAAGGCGAGGGTGATTGTCTTGGGCATAACTAGAGGTTGACCCCATAATCACTCAGGTATTTCTCCCTAGGTTGTTGAGCAGTGGGTGGTAATGCTATGGTTCAGCCTGGTTCAAACGACCTGGTGGCAGAAATTCTTAACTAGTTTGTCTAAACCGGTAGTAAAAAAAAACAACCTCCCATTATATTCTCTTCTTCCGCCTCTCAGCTAGTGTGTGGAAAGATGCACACCGGCATGTTAGCTGCCCTCATGTTAGCTGCACACGCGTGCATGATCACCAAACCGGTAGTGGAACAGGTAGCATCCCACTGCTGTTCTTGAGGGTGGAGTTCCCATCATCCCCTGCCAAGCCAACATGGCCCCTGTTAGCTGAGTAAGTGGGAAGCTGTACTCTAGCATACGAGAGTCAGTTTGGTCTAGGGCTTAAGGCGCCATGCTAGAAACAGGGAAAGAGGGAGTTGTAGTCCTGCCCTCCGGTATGAAAGGCCATTGGGTGGCTTTCGGCCCACTCTAGGAGATGGGGAGTTCTAGTCCCACTTCAGGTATGAAAGGCAACTGGGTGACTTTAGGCCAATCACTAGGAGTCAGTGAGTTCTAGTCCTGCCTTAGGCACAAAAGCTAATCAGATGACTTTGGGCCAATCACCAGGAGACTGGGAGTTCTAGTCCTGCCTTAGGCACAAAAGCTGGCTGGGTGACTTTGGGCCAATCACCAGGACACAATGAATTCTAGTTCCACTTTAGGAATAAAAGCTGACTGGATGATTTTGATCAAGTCACCAGGAGAGAGTGAATTCTAGTTCTGCCTTAAGCATGAAAGCTGGCTGGGTGACTTTGGGCCAATCACCAGGAGACAGTGAGTTCTAGGTCCATTTTAGGAATAAAAGCTGACTGGATGATTTCGATCAAGTCACCAGGAGAGAATGAATTCTAGTTATGCCTTAAGCATGAAAGCTGGCTGGATAACTTTGGGCCAATCACCAGGAGACAGTGAGTTCTAGTTCCACCTTAGGCATGAAAGCTGGCTGGGTGACTTTGGACTAATTACCAGGAGACGTGAATTCTAGTCCCATCTTAAGTATGAAAGCTGGCTGGGTGACTTTGGGCCAATCACCAGGAGACAGTGAATTCTAGGTCCATTTTAGGAATAAAAGCTGACTGGATGATTTCAATCAAATCACCAGGAGAGAGTGAATTCTAGTTCTGCCTTAAGCATGAAAGCTGGCTGGGTGACTTTGGGCCAATCACCAGGAGACAGTGAGTTCTTGGTCCATTTTAGGAATAAAAGCTGACTGGATGATTTCGATCAAGTCACCAGGAGAGAGTGAATTCTAGTTCTGCCTTAAGCATGAAAGCTGGCTGGGTGACTTTGGGCCAATCATTAGGAGACAGTGAGTTCTAGTTCCACTTTAGGCATGAAAGCTGGCTGGGTGACTTTGGACTAATTACCAGAAGACGTAAATTCTAGTCCCATCTTAAGTATGAAAGCTGCTGGGCCAGTGACCGCCTCTCTCTCAGTCCAACTCACTTCGCGGGGTTGCTGTTTGGGGGAAAATAGGAGACAGAAGGTGTGCGACTAACTGAACCACCTCAATGATTCACTTCATGACTATGTCAAAAAAAGGGTTGTAAAATGGGGCAAATCTCGCTCAGCAACTGTCTCGCTGAGCAACACAAATCTGAAGCTCAATTGTGGACATAAGGTCGAGGACTGCCAGTACAAACAATCGCCCCTACTCGGAATTATACCGAATGTCAATTTTATTTTCCTTGCCTTTAAAAAAAAATCGTATTATTCCACCTCTTGCATCTTCAAAGCACCCGGACTGGTGTTGGCGAGGCTTAATTTTTGCTCTGCGAGGAGGATTAAATGGTTCTTGCTTTTCGGCTTTGGGGCACAGTGGATTGGGGGTGGCAGCTGGCACGCTTGGAAGAGCTCAGAGGAGTTATATCTATCTTGACCCTCTGCCAAGGCCTGAGATCTGAGCGGTTCTTGGCTCTCCGGAGGGGCAGGAAGGAAGCACCGTCAGGGAGGAGGGTTTACAATCTGGAGACTTTAATTCAGCCCCATTGAGGTTCTCTTCCAAATTGAACAATGGTTGTTGGTTGAACGTCTTCCGGTTTCTATTTATTTTCAAGGTCTTTCTTCCACCCCCTGATTTTCAGCATTCTCTGGCCCTTAGCTCAGATAGCTGCTAAAGGATTTTTCAAGCTTGGTCACTTGGAGATGGGTGGACCTCCACTCCCAGAATCCCCAGCCAGGATGCTTTTAAGAGGGATGGGCTTCCACTCCCAGAATCCCCCAGCCAGCCTGCTTTAAGAGGGGTGGACTTCCACTCCCAGAATCCCCCAGCCAGCCTGCTTTAAGAGGGAGGACTTCCACTCCCAGAATCCCCTAGCCAGCTTGCTTTAAGGGGTGAACTTCCATTCCCAGAATCCTCCAGCCAGGATGCTTTAAGAGGTGTGGACTTCCACTCCCAGAATCCCCCAGCCAGCCTGCTTTAAGAGGGATGGACTTCCACTCCCAGAATCCCCAGCCAGGATGCTTTAAGAGGGGAGGACTTCCACTCCCAGAATCCCCAGCCAGCCATGTTTTAAGAGGAGGACTTCCACTCCCAGAATCCCCCACCCAGCCATGCTTTAAGAGGGGAGGACTTCCACTCCCAGAATCCCCCAGCCAGGATGCTTTAAGAGGGGAGGACTTCCACTCCCAGAATCCCCCAGCCAGGATGCTTTAAGAGGGGAGGACTTCCACTCCCAGAATCCCCAGCCAGCCATGTTTTAAGAGGAGGACTTCCACTCCCAGAATCCCCCAGCCAGCCATGCTTTAAGAGGGAGGACTTCCACTCCCAGAATCCTCCAGCCAGCCATGCTCTAAGAGGGGAGGACTTCCACTCCCAGAATCCCCCAGCCAGGATGCTTTAAGAGGGGAGGACTTCCACTCCCAGAATCCCCAGCCAGTCATGTTTTAAGAGGGGAGGACTTCCACTCCCAGAATCCCCCAGCCAGCATCCTTTAAGAGGGGCGGACTTCCACTCCCAGAATCCCCCAGCCAGCATCCTTCAAGACTTCAATTCCCATATCTGGCTGGGGAGTTCTGGGAGTTTACTCCACTCACCTTGAAGCTGTCAAGCTTGAAAAATGTTTATTTACCATCAATCAACCATCTGTGCACCCGTCCCTTGGTCCAATTCAATCTTGACTTCCTGAAGTGTTTATTTCAGCTCCCAGAATTCCCCACAGGGCTTTCCTCCTTGGGAATTCTGGGAGTCCCACTCATCTAGAAGGGGAACCAAAAGGGGGTGGGTGGAGAAATTGCGCTGGATTCCTGTTCCTCTCACCCCGTTTCCTTCCCTCCCGCAGGAGCTGAGCGAGATGATGTACACCGATCGCCCGGATTGGCAA
Organism: Notechis scutatus; assembly: GCF_049901735.1. Taxonomy (NCBI): domain Eukaryota; kingdom Metazoa; phylum Chordata; class Lepidosauria; order Squamata; family Elapidae; genus Notechis; species Notechis scutatus. Next base: position 4,478,340 of record NC_142009.1, read on the forward strand.
AGCGTGATGCAATACGTGGCGCAGATTTACAAATATTTTGAGACTTGAGGTGGAGGAGGAGGAGGACGAGGAGGAGGAGCAGAGGAGGGAGAAAGAGGAGGAGGAGGAGGAAGAGGAAGAAGAAGTTTGAGCCACTGAAAGAATACCACCGAAGAAGCACTCAATCACTTTAAAAGATCCCCCTTTTCCATTGATTCCTGGTCGGCAAAGGACGGCTCGTGCCAGATGCCAAGGTGGCAGAATGGGTCCCTTCTTGGCTGGGAACTTTTTCCAGGGCCCAGACACCCAACATGTGCCAAAAAAAAGATACTCAAAGCCCAGAGCCCAACTTTGGCGCCCAAGGACTCTTCACGTCGCATAAAAACAATTCTCGTTCATTATTTTCTCCTCTAAACAGGGCTTCCATTTTGCCTTGTCCTTAAGGGGGTCTCTCCCAGTAGGAACCCTTCCTCATTTTCAGTTCTCAGCTCCTGGTGGCTGAGAACTTCTGCAGAAACGCAGGAACACCCTTGCCAGCCGTATCCTAAAGGCATCTTTCTGAAGGTTTCAAATGAAACAGGCCACATCTGGATTAGAACCGAGATCTCATTGAACGGCTCGGAGCAGGCTCTGTTTTGTAAGATGGCCCACCCAATCTGGATTGACCCCTCTACAGTGGGGGGAGCTGTGAAAGTGGCAGGTAGGGGGTGTCAACTAGGCAACGAGGACACGACACGAGCTGGTTTCTCTTTCGCAACTGCGACACGAAGAGGCGGCCGTTTTCAGATTCTCCTTGGCGTGCAGTTGTTGGAGTGGGGGGCAATGTGGAAACAGGGTTTGTAGACCCCCAAGAAACAGGAAGAATTGTGGGAGGGAGAAGCGGGGCCGGGCTCCCCAACACTTACAGTTCAGTGGTGGTATTCTACCGGTTCGGCCCGGTTCGACCGAACTAGTAGCTCCGAGGATCATTTGCGAGCGAAAGGATTCGCTCCAATGATCAGCTTTATTTCCTGGTTTTCAAGCTCAGCTGTTTCGCGGGGCACGACGGATTGCCGCGCATCAGCTGTTTTACACACAGAAAGTGAGTTGCAAACTCTCCCACCGAAATGGTAGGAAAATTTTTTGGAAACCCACCACTTGCTACAGCTGCAATGTCTTTTCGCCAGCCGACGGCTCCTCCGCTGTTTTGTTGCTACATGAACAGCAACGAAACCAGGCCGAAACTCATTCAACAGAGTTTGTCCTCCGCGGGCCGCTGGTGACTTAAGAGATGGGTAAACATGTTGCACGCTGAACTCCTCCGCCACGTACAACCGGTAAAAAAAAAGCTCAGGAGCAAATTCAGAAAACGTTGGTAATTCCTAAATTCAGGATCTCTGCGATTGAGGGGCCCGGTGTCTTCCATCTGACTCGTCTTCGGCGAGTCATCGGTGTCATTAATAATAAGAGTTTGGCTGATTTATGTTGGTGTCTAGCTGAGTGTACTGCTGCTGTCTGGCGTGATTGAGAACGTCGGAGTCCATCAAGGGACCCTTTGCTCCTTTTCAGTGCCCTTTTAAGGATGGCTTTGTGGTTTTGTCTGGATGGGAGGCTTAGATTTGAGCCAAGGCAGACGTGTGCCGGTCCTGGCGACCACAACTGGCATCTCAGAAATGGGTGGAACGTAGAAAGTGTTGTGTCCAGATGTTGTTGAAAGCAGTACGGGCGCTGTGCAACGTTGCCTGAATGCAAAACACCATAGGGTACCTTTGGGTTTCAGGATCTTCCCACGAGTAAAAAGATGGCAGGAATTGGAGTTGTGGACAGGCACCAACCCTCTGGTAGTAGACTCCTAGTAGTAGCTATCAGTGGTGATATTGTCATGCTGCTCGGTGGTGTTCCTGCCATGCTACTGGGATCATCTGCAGATGGGCACGTGGATGCAAGTGAGGGAACTTAGCAATCCAGGTGGTGTCAGTGAGGGCTTGTGGTCACATACACACACACACACATACCATACATATACACACAACATCCCTGTTGTTAAAGGGGGAATCGTTGTTTTGAAAATCTGCTCAGCACACCTTGCTTGCGTCCCCTCCATTGTCTACATGAGCTCAGTACTGGGACCCGTCTTCGTTCTGGATGTTGACGAGGTGGGTAAAATTGGAGGACGGGTGTGGCCGAGGTGTTTGAGATAAACTTGCGGAAAGTTTGGTTTGTCTCAAACCAGAGGAAGTGAAACCCAGGGTCCCAGGAGCGCCACCATTTTCCCCGTAGAAAATGGTGCACAATTGGAAGTCGCAGGAGATTCTCGCGGTCGAGAAGGTTAGCTTTGCACAGCGGGCAAGTTCTCCAGGACACTGGGTGACAGAAGAGTGAAAATTGGGCAGGGGTGACTCAAGGGCCAGTGCCAGGAGTGTGGCAATCTTAAGAGGGGGGGCAGTCTTGTGTAAGGGGGAGGAGTTCCAGGCATAAAAGACGCAAAGCGAGAAAGTGGTTAAAAGTCGAGAAGGTTCGAGGAGAAGCCTTGATGGTTGCAAAAGTGTAGGTTGGCATCTCTGGGAGAGGTCAGAGGTCGGGTTGGAAGGCGGGTGGTCAGAGTAGCCATCCAAAGAGAAGCAAAGGTGCCACATAAGGGAATTTGCATGTGCCTTAAGGAAAGTGGAGCATGGCTGGGCTGGAAATGGCGGTCCGGTTGGAGAAAGGTAGAACGAAAGGATACGGGACTGCAACATTGCTCCGCGCTTGTTTTCCCCGGTTTTGTCCTATTGAGTTTCCCTTCTCTTCTCCAAAGGAACCTTAGAACTGCAAGGGTCCTCCAAGGTAATTTAGTCCACCCCTCGCCCCCAGATCATTTTAGATAGATGGCTGTCTGGCCTCAGTTTGAAGATCTCTGCAGAAGGGTTTTCACTGGCAACCTCAGGAAAGCGCTGTATTTTCTTTCACTGGACATCTTCATGATTGCAGCCAGATTCTCCCTGCTCCCACCTCTTGAGGACTAGAAGCTTAAGAGAATGCTTTAAGAAAAATACAGGATTCACTTCCCCAGGGCTGGGCTAAATTGCCTCTCTGCGATCACCCCAGATTAATGGGGTCACCGTCCTGCAGGAGGGCTCATCTCTTTTTGAATAAGCCAGAAAAAATGTAGAACGTTGCTTCTTCCAAGCAAGCCAGCTAGAAGCCATAATTAGTTTCCAGAATTGTAAACCCGTTAAAAGAAGCTTCTTTAAGAAGGGTGGGCTTCCACTCCCAGAATCGCCCAGCCAGCCTGTCCTAGGACAGCTCCCCCACCCTCTTTCTCCTTGGTCACTAAATTCATTTCTTATTTCATTTGTTCAATTTGTAGAGCTTCCCCTCTGAACGTCTCCAGGCGGGCTATAAGAAGAAATAGATGAATTTTGACTTTTCACGACTACCTCTTTTCCAACACAGGTTTAGGGTACATCCCATGCAGGTCTGTGCAAAACACGCTTCAGGGATTGTGTGTTGGGTGTTTTGCACACCCGGATCCAGAAAGTGCATCGTGTTAGGATCAAATTAGGGTACGCGTTCACTGCTCACAACGCACCGAGGGAGAACTCCCCCCCCCCCAAAAGAGACGAGATGGCGGCCATCACCTGCAATCCAAGCCCTGTGTTGCAATACAAAAAGGGGCGGGGCTTCAATTGCATGGGCCGAGTGGCCATCTTGACTTTTTGACCCCTGATGGCAGAGATCTGGGCATTCAACGACAGCATTCTCCATTCTCCGACGGTTCACCAGCACCATCCCTTGTCTGTACGATCTCCTCAGGAGCTGGCCAGATGCGGTCAAATTGTCAAAATGGTGGCCGCCACAGCAGGATCGAACCACCTCAAGCGATCATTATTTCGATCCTAGCCGGCGGATTCCATTGAATCTAACAGATTTGCTCTGTCAAATGCATTCAGCAGCACGCTAGTCCTTTACAAGGCACTCCCACTTACTCCTGAGCCCAGAAATGCTGGTACTCCAGGCATAAATGCAATATCTCTCAGCCTTGTTGACTTAAAAGAGGTGGACTTCAACTCCCAGAATTCCCCAGCCAGCCTTGCTGGCTGGGGAATCTGGGAGTTGAAGTCACACCTCTTTAAGTCAACAAGTTTGAATAACACAACATATTAATGGATTTTCTGCAGGGCCATCCATTTCTACGACCCACAGTTTATTTTTACTGTAATGTTTTTTTTCAGTCCTTCGTGGTTTCTGAGTTTTCTTTTCTCTGTCCTCCTTTAAAAAAAAAAAACACTTTTGCACATGTGCCAAATTTGCCAGATGTGGTTTTTTCCCTCTCTCTTCTCCCCCCTCCACCTTCCTCAACCAGGTTATTTTTCTTGACACGGGCTCGACGTTTGCCCTCAAACTTGCAAAACCACCGAGAAGTTGCATTGCATCTCCATCCGGCGAAAGGATGAGGACAGCAAGCTTCGAACAGAGATCACACCAGAATGTACGGATGCTTTGTGGCAAATTTGGCCAAGCCTGGATGTGCTTGCCACCAAGTTTTTATTTAAAACACACACAGAAACAACAGACTTACGTTACTGAAGCCGTTAGCGGAAGGTCTGCCTAATATTTCTAATTAAAAAAAATTTTTTTTTCCAAAACTGGCTGCGTGTTGTGTGTTTGTGTGAATTTGCTGTCCTTCCTCCTGCCAGGAAGACCTTGATGGACACGTGTCGGGGGGAATTTATTATTTTATTTTCCTTTGAGGGGATTCAAAGGCCTTTAGGGAGCTAAAAGACACCTCCATAAGTTGTGTTTTTTTTTTAAATTTAATTATAAATTATTTTCTTTAAATTACAATTACGTTTTTTAATTAAAATTATTTTTAAATGAAAAACTAGTTGAAATTATTTTTAAGAAATGTATTTTTAAGACACATTCTTTTAAGAATTTAATTTTTAAAAAAAAAACTACAAGAGTACAATTATTTTTTTAATTAATTTTTTTTTAATTACATTTAACTGCTTTTAAAAATTTCCATTTTTAAAAAAACAATTATGTAACTTAAAATACTTTATAAAATATTTTTAAATTAAAATATGCTCCAATTATTTTCAAAGAATTAAAATTATGTTTAAACAAAAACTAGTAAAATGATTTTTAAGAGGTTTATTTTGGAAGAAGTCAACTTTAAGAATTTAATTTTTAAAAAAATAAAAATTATTTTTGTACAAAAGTACCATTTTTAATTGAAATGTTTTGAATTACAGATGTTTTTTAAAATTACAATTTTTTTAAAAAATTTATCTAATTAAAAATGTTTTTATTTTTTTAGATTTTTAAATTTAAAACAGAACAGAAGATGTGATTTGTGGTTTGGTGGCAGAGTCAAATGGGGGAGGAATCAGCAAAAAGGGGTTTGGTCTCCTCTTCTTGAGATTGGATGACACGTCTTCTCTGGAGGGCATTTGGACCTTGGTTAACCTCAAAGTTCCAGGGAAACTTTGGCCAACTGTTAGTCTGTGGGCAGGAGACCATGAGGAGACCCCCTGGCTTTAAATTTGACTGAGAAGTTTAAAAATAACCCTACCCAATAAAGGAAAAAACTTCAAGACCCATTCATACAGTCATCTTGAAACCTATAGAGAGGTTTCAGTTATAGCCACAAGCTTTTTAAAGTGCCATCTATTTCCATGCTGCGTAACAGGATTTTGATGGGAGACCACCAGGAGATCATAGATGTTTCAAAGCAATGGAAGGACAACTTCCGTCGAGAAAACCGCTTGGGGGGCGTCCATGAACTTACAAGGAGCCACGTTTAATAGAATAAACTCTCTGCAAGGCTTAGACAGGTGGAATTCCATCCCTATAAAAGCAGGCTGGCTGGGGGATTCTGGGAGTGGAAGTCCTCCCCTCTTAAAGCATCCTGGCTGGGGGATTCTGGGAGTGGAAGCCCACCCCTCTTAAAGCATGCTGGCTGGGAGATTCTGGGAGTGGAAGCCCGCCCCTCTTAAAGCATGCTGGCTGGGGGATTCTGGGAGTGGAAGCCCACCCCTCTTAAAGCATGCTGGCTGGGGATTCTGGGAGTGGAAGTCCACCCCTCTTAAAGCATGCTGGCTGGGGGATACTGGGAGTGGAAGCCCGCCCTCTTAAAGCATGCTGGCTGGGGATTCTGGGAATGGAAGCCCGCCCCTCTTAAAGCATGCTGGCTGGGGGATTCTGGGAGTGGAAGTCCACCCCTCTTAAAGCATGCTGGCTGGGGGATACTGGGAGTGGAAGCCCGCCCTCTTAAAGCATGCTGGCTGGGGGATTCTGGGAATGGAAGCCCCCCCTCTTAAAGCATGCTGGCTGGGGGATTCTGGGAGTGGAAGTCCACCCCTCTTAAAGCAGGCTGGCTGGGGATACTGGGAGAGGAAGCCCCCCCTCTTAAAGCATACTGGCTGGGGGATTCTGGGAGTGGAAGCCACCCCTCTTAAAGCATGCTGGCTGGGGATACTGGGAGTGGAAGCCCGCCCCTCTTAAAGCATACTGGCTGGGGATTCTGGGAGTGGAAGCCCACCCCTCTTAAGCATGCTGGCTGGGGATTCTGGGAGGAAAGCCCACCCCTCTTAAGCATGCTGGCTGGGGATACTGAGAGTGGAAACCCGCCCCTCTTAAAGCAGGCTGGCTGGGGATTCTGGGAGTGGAAGCCCACCCCACTTAAAGCAGGCTGGCTGGGGGATTCTGGGAGTGGAAGTCCACCCTCTTAAAGCAGGCTGGCTGGGGGATTCTGGGAGTGGAAGCCCACCCTCTTAAAGCAGGCTGGCTGGGGATTCTGGGAGTGGAAGTCCACCCTCTTAAAGCGTTGGCTGGGGATTCTGGGATGAAAGCCAGCCCTCTTAGAAAGGGGCTGGAGGGATCTGAGAAGCACCCACCTCAGGTTAAAGGTTGCAAAGGAGGCTGAAGGAAGTGGCTGCCTTCAAGGCTGAACCTAGAGCAAATTACACAAGACATTGACCACTCTGATTGCTGAAATCTCTGCAATAAATTTATGGTGTTTGTTTAAATACACAACTGACAAGCCATTCACTTGGCCAACACTTCATTGATAACCAACACCCTCCCTCCCCCACCTCCGCAGCAGCTAACAAACAATTTGGACTTTGCAACTTCTTCGTAATAAAATGTGATTGTGTTACATTCAGCCCAAGGTGTTTTTATCGGAAATAAAAGAAAGGAGCGGCGTCTGGAAGGAACTTCCAGAAATCATCCGCCATAGTAGGAGCTGTGTTAATCGCATTGAAAATATGCATATTTAGTGATAAATTGCATCCTTCTCGGATCCAAAATAAGCAGGTTTGAAGTGCTAGTCTCTCTCTAGGGACGTTTACATCCTACTCTCTGTTCAGCTGCACAAAGTATCTAGCCAATTTCAAGAATGCTGTGCAAGACTTGGGCCTGTTCAGCCCTTGGATGGCATACCACCAGTAAATCCCCAGAGGAGGCTAGATTGGGAAATGCAAAGGAGGAGGAGGAGGAGGAGGAGGAGGAGGAGGAGGAGGAGGAGGAGGAGGAGGAGGAGGAGGAGGAAAAGAAGAAGGGAAGAAGAGAAAGAGAAGAAGAGGAGGAGAAAAAGAGAAAAAAAGAAGGAGGAGGAGGAGGTAAAAAGGAGGAGGAGGAGAAGAAGAAAGAAGGGAAGAGGAGAAAGAGAAGAGGAGGAGAAAGGGAAGAAAAAAAGGAGGAGGAGGAGGAGGAGGAGAAGGAGGAGAAGGAGAAGAAGAAGACTGTGTGGTCCTTGGTGCTCTCTGAGCTTGGTGATTTTCTTGCAGACATCTCATGACCCAACTAGGGAACATCATCAGTGCCAGAAGGGGGGAGGGGGAGGATGACGAGGAGGAGAGGAGGAGGAGGAGGAGGAGGAGAAAGAAGGGAAGAGGAGAAAGAGAAGAAGAGGAGAAAGAGAAGAAGAAAAAGGAGGAGGAGGAGTTGGCGGAGGAGGAGGAGGAAAAGAAGAAGAAGAAGAAGAAGAAGAAGAAGAAGAAGAAGAAGAAGAAGAAGAAGAAGAAGAAGAAGAAGAAGAAGAAGAAGAAGAAGAAGAAGAAGAAGAAGAAGAAGAATCACACAAAACACACACAGGCAAAACCTGAAGAAAGCCTATAACTCATTGCAATCAGGAAAAGTGAATCTGTGTCACCTCTGGATACAGAATAACAGAGTTGGAAGGGACCTTAGAGGTCATCTAGTCCAACCCTCTGCTCGAGCAGGAGACCCGGCCTAGACCCATTTCAGACAGATGGCTTTCCAATTCTTCTTAAAAGCCTCCAGCCACAACCTCTGGACACAAGCCATTCCATTGATTAATGGTTCTCACTGTCAATGGCGATACAGAATTATCTTGGAAAAGGGACCTTGGAGGTCTTCCAGTCCAACCCCCTGCTTCAGCAGGAGATCCTAGACCATTTCAGACAAATGATTGTCCAATCTCTTCTTTAAAAACCCCAGTGATGAAGCATCCACAACTTCTGGATGCACAATACAACTTCAGGGCATCAAATAACCACATTCAATTCCCAAATTCATCCAATCTCCAGAAAGAGCCTATCCATTGCTGTCATAAATTGAGGACCGCCTGTATTAACCAACAATGCACACTTCCCAAACAGCCAAGCCAACCTTTCCCAGTGTGGGGTAACAGCTGAATGCCTGCAAAACAAAGTTTGGTGTTAGAAAAATATTCAAAAACATTTAAAAAGCACACCTTCCTTTCTGTGTTTCGAATGCCGCCATTTATCAATTTATTCCTCTCCATTTTGGTTGCTTTCGCTTAGAATCCTGTTGTGCACATTAGACATTTTCAAATATTGACTTTTTGCATTTGGGTGATTAAGGCAGATTTTTTTTCTAGCAAATGATCTAATGCCACCTACCAAGATTGGCAGGATTGCGGTAAGATAAAAATTGGAGGCATAAATTCCCAGCAGTTTTGCTGGGAAGTGCAAAAGGGACCCTTTGCCAAACGGTATTAAGAGCTTTTCAGACAGCCAGGATCATCCGGAGTTGACCCAGCCAGATCTCTTATGAGAGGTTCCCGTACGGATCATGTAGCAATGGCATCCCAGGTCATTTCTGCGCAAATCCAGAGCCAATCAAATCCAAGATGGGAAATAATCTTGATCAGGGTTTCTCGAGACTGGCCCTTTCAAGGGGGTGGGCTTCCACTCCCAGAATCCCCAGCCAGCCTGCTTTAAGAGGGGAGGGCTTCCACTCCCAGAATCCCCCAGCCAGGATGCTTTAAGAGGGGTGGGCTTCCACTCCCAGAATTCCCCAGCCAGGATGCTTTAAGAGGGAAGACTTCCACTCCCAGAATCCCCAGCCAGCCTTCTTTAAGAGGGTGGATTTCCATTCCCAGAATTCCCTAGCCGGCCTGCTTTAAGAGGGATGGACTTCAACTCCCAGAATCCCCATCCAGCCTGCTTTAAGAGGGAGGACTTCCACTCCCAGAATCCCCCAGCCAGCCTGCTTTAAGAGGGAGGACTTCCACTCCCAGAATCCCCAGCCAGCCTTCTTTAAGAGGGGAGGACTTCCACTCCCAGAATCCCCCAGCCAGCCTGCTTTAAGAGGAGGACTTCCACTCCCAGAATCCCCAGCCAGCCTTCTTTAAGAGGGTGGATTTCCATTCAGAATTCCCTAGCCGGCCTGCTTTAAGAGGGACGGGCTTCCACCCCAGAATCCCCCAGCCATTATGCCTTAAGAGGGTGGAGACTTCCCCTCCCAGAATCCCCAGCCAGCCTGCTTTAAGAGGGGGGCTTCCACTCCCAGAATCCCCAGCCAGCCTGCTTTAAGAGGGAGGACTTCCACTCCCAGAATCCCCAGCCATTATGCCTTAAGAGGGTGGAGACTTCCACTCCCAGAATCCCCCAGCCAGCCTGCTTTAAGAGGAGGACTTCCTCCCAGAATCCCCAGCCATTATGCCTTAAGAGGGGTGGAGACTTCCACTCCCAGAATCCCCAGCCAGCCTGCTTTAAGAGGGACGGGCTTCCACTCCCAGAATCCCCAGCCAGCCTGCTTTAAGAGGGGTGGACTTCCACTCCCAGAATCCCCCAGCCAGCCTGCTTTAAGAGGGACGGGCTTCCACTCCCAGAATCCCCAACCAGCCTGCTTTAAGAGGGGAGGACTTCACTCCCAGAATCCCCCAGCCAGCCTGCTTTAAGAGGGTGGATTTCCATTCCCAGAATTCCCTAGCCGGCCTGCTTTAAGAGGGGGCTTCACTCCCAGAATCCCCCAGCCAGCCTGCTTTAAGAGGGATGGACTTCCACTCCCAGAATCCCCCAGCCAGCCTGCTTTAAGAGGGGTGGATTTCCATTCCCAGAATTCCCTAGCCGGCCTGCTTTAAGAGGGTGGGCTTCCACTCCCAGAATCCCCAGCCAGCCTTCTTTAAGAGGGTGGGCTTCCACTCCCAGAATCCCCAGCCGGCCTGCTTTAAGAGGGATGGGCTTCCACTCCCAGAATCCCCCAGCCGCCTGCTTTAAGAGGGTGGATTTCCATTCCCAGAATTCCCTAGCCGGCCTGCTTTAAGAGGGGTGGGCTTCCACTCCCAGAATTCCCCAGCCGGCCTGCTTTAAGAGGGGTGGGCTTCCACTCCCAGAATCCCCCAGCCAGCCTGCTTTAAGAGGGAGGGCTTCCACTCCCAGAATTCCCCAGCCGGCCTGCTTTAAGAGGAGGACTTCCACTCCCAGAATCCCCCAGCCAGCCTGCTTTAAGAGGGTGGGCTTCCACTCCCAGAATCCCCCAGCCGGCCTGCTTTAAGAGGGGTGGATTTCCATTCCCAGAATTCCCTAGCCAGCTCCTGTAATCAGTTTTCTCAAAATCTTTGCTGACCTGCAACAATTGTGTTGTGAGAGCCTTCCTTCCAACTCTGTGATTCTGTAATTCTGATAAACTCATCAAGGAGAGAAACAGCCAAGAACTAAAAAAAAAAATTTCCGGAACGTGAGGACAATTAACCAGTGGAACTGCTTACCACCAGAGGTTGTGAGTGCTCGAACACTGCAGGTTTTCAAGAAGAGACTGTACAGTCATTTGTCTGGAATGGTCTAGGGCAGTGGTCCCCAACCTTTTTGTACCAGGGACCGGTTTCAAGCAGAAACATTTTTCAAGGACCGGGGGAGAGAGAATCGAGTTTGGTAGTTTGCTTGCAGAGGTTTCATTACCTGACTAGGTAACATGTTGTTACCTAGTCGGGTAATAAACGTCTGCCAGCAAACCACCAAGTTCAGGGCGCCTCGGCCCTGCCTCCCTCAGCCCCATCCCTCAGGTGTCTCCCTCCCTCCCTCCTCAGGTGTCTGCCTCGTTCCTCTCTCAGTCACTCTATCGCTCCTCCAGCAGCCCAAGAAGCCGGGGGTGGGGTGGCTTTTCCTGTCGCCACAGCTTCCCCGAAGCGCCCGTTTCACCCCCCCCCGCCCGCCCGCCCGCTCGCAGTTCAATCCACAGTGCTCCGTTCTACCTGCCTGCCTACCTGCCCTTCTTCGTTTCGGGCAGCTTCGGCTGATAAAAAGAGGTGAATAGTTATTATTCTCAGCCGAAGCTGCTCCCAAACAACCAGACAGGCAGGCAGGCAGGCAGAACGGAGCACTGTGGATTGAACCGCGAGCGGGCGGGCGGGCGGGGTAGTGAAACGGGCGCTTGGGAAGCTGCGGCGACAGGAAAAGCCCCCCCGGCTTCTTTGAAGCAGTTTCTTCCTGGGCTGGTGGAGGAGCGAGAGAGCGACTGAGAGAGCTGAGCCAGAGAGCAGGACAGGCTTCGGTTGCTTCCTCCCTCCCCTTCTTTCATTTGTGTCCTTGATCCCCGATCCCAGCAGCATTCACCGAAGGCGAAGAAAGCCGCCATTTTTATTTTATTTTTTTTCTTTGCGGCCCGGTAAAGAGTGCTCCACGGCCCGGCACGGTCCGCCCGGTGGTTGGGGACCCCTGGTCTAGGGTCTCCTGCTTGGGCGGGGGGGCTGGACTAGAAGACCTCCAAGGTCCCTTCCAGTTCTGTCCTTTTGCTAAATCTTCGTCTCTTAAAGATGCCAGTTTGAGAAACGCTGCTATGGCCCAGCCTCAAGCTTTCCATCTGTTGAAAAAGCCATTAGAATTTTATTTTTTTTGTTATACATATACACATTTTACTTCATCATTTGTAATCTCCTTATTTAATATATTAATTACTAATTAATGTAATCATAACTACTAATATTTCCACCTTATCTTCTGCTATACAACCACTGATAAAATTTATTCCATGTTTATTCCATATTTAGACTGTCCTTTGTCTTTCATTTCTGAAGTTAACCTATCTAATTCCGCCCATGCCGTAATTTTTATTATTATTTCTGTGTCTGGAGTTATGATTTCATTTTTCCTCCCAGTATTGTGCGTATATTGCCGCTTGAAATTCTTTTGCAAGCAGACCTGCTGAGTTTTACAAGTATTTCATTTAGCGACTATCGTTACAACAAAGGATCGTTTTATCCTCTGAGACGGATTTTAAAGTTGAATTAAAGGTAGTCCCCAATTTATTCCGTTCGGCGCTGTTCCAAGTTATAACGGCACTGAAAATAGTGACCTATGACCGTTTTTCACACTTAACAACCATTATTGCATGGGTCCCCTGATCAAAATTCAGACGCTTGGCAACTGACTCGTATTTACGACAGTTGCAGCTGTCCCGGGGTTACGCAATCCCTTTTTGCGACAAGCTAAGGCAATGGAGAACGGATTCACTTAACGACCGGGTCACTAACTTAACGACTGCCGTGATTCCCTTAACAACGGTCCCAAGTACGGTCATAAAACAGGGCAAGATTCGCTTAACCGTCTCGCTTAACGACATCAAAGTTGGCCTCCATTGCAGTCATAAGACAAGGATTTACACCCTTGGGAGTATTATTTACACTTAAATCAACATCAACGTTTCTACCCGTGGAATCATTTGATTCCTTGCAGGATTTTGCAAACAACTTCACACTTTTATTTATAGAAACACTTCATAATTTCTTTGGGCAAAGGAGGTGTGACGGGAAAATCCACTCCATAAAGCGGATTAGAATCCTGTAGAATCAGGAAGCTCCTTTCCGATTAACTTCGAAGCTGGCTGTCCCCAAGGGCTGAAGGTTAACGACACCGTCATCTTATTAGGCTAATCTCGGTCCTCGTTTAAAGATTTACAGATCAACAGAGCTGGAAAGGAACCTTGGAGGTCATCTAGTCCAACCCCCGGCCCAAGCAGGAGACCCTACACCATTTCTGACCGAGGTCAGTCCAGTCTCTTCTTGAAAGCTTCTAGGGATGAAGCTCCCACAACTTCCGAAGGCAACTTCTGTTCCAGGGGTTGATTGCTCTCCCTGTCAGAAAGTTTCTCCTTAGTTCTAAGTTGCTTCTCTCCTTGATTAGTTTCCATCCATTGCTTCTTGTCCTGCCTTTCAGGGGCTTTAGAAAATAGCTTGACCCCCTCCTCCTCTCTGGGTCATGCCTTCAAATATTGGAAGACCCCTACCATGTCTCCACTGGTCCTTCTCTTCACTAGATTAGCCAGGCCCATAAATACATGCAACCTTTCTTCATATGTTTAGTCTCCAGTCCCCTGATCCTCCTGATTGCTCTTCTCTGTACGTTTTCTAAACATCTTTTTTATAGTGTGGTGACCAAAACTAGATGCAGTACTCTAGGTGTGGCCTTACTAAGGCTTTATAGAGTGGTATTAGTACCTCCCTTGATCTCGATTGTATCCCTCTGTTAACGCAATTTAGGATTGCATTGGCTTTTTTGGCTGCCGCTGCACAACATTGGCTCCTATTTAGCTGGTTGTCCACTAAGACTCCAAGATCCCTCTCCCAGTTCCTGCTATTGATCTCATCTTTGTGATCCCGGCACCAGCTAATTTGAACCGAACCTTTGGCTTAGAAAAAAAGACCAATAGGAACCGTCTCACACTCGCTACCTTGTGCCAAGAGTGAGGGGGGAAAAAAAGTCACAGCCGATTGTGCACCTCGCACCCTGGATCGAGTTTCCACAACCGATTCCTTTTCTGACACAACTAATATTTTGCATAGGTTTGTTCTTTGGGTGGGCAAATAGCTCCCACTTTGAACCAGAAATGCTTTGTGGCTGTGCCTTATGGGATTTACAGTTACCTCCATCCATCCATCCGTTCATCTACCTTCCTATAGTCTACCTTTACCTACCAACCAACCTACCTGTCCTTCCTCCATCCCCCTCCCTCCCAATATATATATATATATATATATATATATATATATATATATATATATATATATATATATATATATATATATATATATATATATATTCTTAAGTTTTATATATATAATATATATATGTGTGTGTGTGTGTGTGTGTGTATGCAGGTCTTGGCGTGTTCGGGTCTTTTCCCGTGTAAGATTGACTTGGCAACGTTTCGACGAGGTCCCACTCGCCATCTTCAGGCTGGTGCTTTCGGCTTCGTGCTTGTGCAAGCAAAGCGCGATCGGAGCTGCCATCTCTCTATAAATACTGGTGGGGAGGTTGGCTGTGTTGTCATTTCTTGATCGATTGATGGAGTTGATGCTTGCAGATTGGCTGGCTTTTTCGTAAGAACATGTGTGGCTGAGGTATTGGCTGTGTGTCTATCAGCCTCCTGTGTTGTAATGACCTGGGTAATGGGCTGTGTGATGACCTTCTGAGTTCTATTGTTGTGACGTCCTGGGTCTTGTGCTGTAATCTCCTGGGTCGTTGGCTGTGTTGCAACATCCTGAGGTTTTGTGGTGTAACCTCCTGAGTTCTGTGATGTGATATCCTGAGCGGTTGGCTGTGATGTGACATTCCGGGTTTTGGTTTGGCTCCGAGTTTGAGGCCTGGATATGTGTTCATGGCATGTGTCCGTTTGCTTGGTTTGGGGGTCAGGGTGTGTGGCAGCTGGTGATGCAGCCGTGGTCTGGTTTCTGGACAGTGGTTGTCTTTCGTCTATGACTATGTTTTTACTTATACCTATTATCTTGTAAGCAATTGACAAAATAATAAATAAATAAAATATCTATCTATCTATCTATCTATCTATCTATCTATCTATCTATCTATCTATCTATCTATCTATCTATCTATCTATCTATCTATCTATCTATCTATCTATCTATCTATCTATCTATCCTCTTACCTACCTACCTGCCTCCCCTCCCCTCTCTATCATCTGTTGTTTTGAATTTTAGAAATGTTTTCCATCTCGGTTTCTTGTTCTGTTTCGGAGACCAAATGCCGCTGTTTTATCTGTAGCCCCAAAGCCTCCCAGCTGCGGATCACGGATCCTGGATGATAAACATGGCAATCCTGTGGCAATCACAGGAAACAAGAAGATACCGGCAACTTCAAAGGAGCTAAAAACAACACCAGACAATTCTGGGGAATTGGGTGGAGACCTGGAATGGAATGGAAGGGAGGACTTTGCAACACTTCCTTGCAGTCCAAAGGCAAGTTGGCTTAGCCCCATTTTTATATATATTTGTTTTCTTAAGTTTTCGCGGGTACTTACATGTATGTTATTCAGCTTTGTTCGGGTATTTTCCCACGTCATTGTAGTTGTGCTTTTAAAGTTGTAGCAACGTTTCGGCAGAAGCCTGATGATGGCAGATGAGATTCTGCCGAAACGTTGCTACAACTTTAAAAGCACAACTACAATGACGTGGGAAAATACCTGAACAAAGCTGAATAACATACATATATATATATCCAGGTTTGGTTTCTTTCTTGAGCCAGACAGAAGCAGCATTTGGCTGCCAGTTTAATCATCTTGATTATCCCCAGAGCAATTTCCTGGTTAAACAGAGCCAACTTCCAGGGTTTCACCAGACCGTAAAAGGAGGAGACGAGGTGAAACCTGAAAAGCCTTTCTGAGTCGTAAAGGCGTCGTTAACGCTTTGCAAAGCCCAAGCCGGCCGGAATTGCGCCTTGCAGGTCGTGTGAAGGGATTTCTGGGCGTGCAAAGCTAACCAGGGTTTCGCGAGCTGCTTTTGATGGCTTTTGCGCGAGGCGTGGAGCCGGGCGGGGGAAGCTTAGCCCGCAAATCCGGATTAAAGCCGGGGCGGCTGGTTTGGCTGTCCCTCTGGCGTCCTCTCCGGTCACTCGGTTGGATCACGTGTCTTGGAAGACATAGAGGGATTCGCTGACACTCCCACCCCCGTCCCGCCCGCAGGGGAAGATGGGCAGGGTGGTTTCGTAGTGCAGCCGCCAACGCCCGGCCTGAACCTCGGGGAGATTGGAGCATAAGCAAAGCGCAAATCCTTCTGAGCTTAGCCAAAGTGCTGCTCCTTCTGAGCATGGGCAGAGTGCAATTCCTTCTGAGCGTGGACAAAGTGCAATTCCTCCTGAGCATGGACAAAGTGCAGCTTCTTCTGAGCATGGACAAAGCGCAATTCCTTCTGAGCGTGGACAAAGTGCAATTCCTCCTGAGCATGAACAAAGTGCAGCTCCTTCTGAGCATGGACAAAGCCCAATTCCTTCTGAGCATGGGCAGAGTGCAATTTCTTCTGAGCATGGACAAAGCGCAATTCCTTCTGAGCATAGGCAGAGTGCAATTCCTTCTGAGCATGGGCAGAGTGCAATTCCTTCTGAGCGTGGACAAAGTGCAATTCCTCCTGAGCATGGACAAAGTGCAGCTCCTTCTGAGCATGGACAAAGCCCAATTCCTTCTGAGCATAGGCAGAGTGCAATTCCTTCTGAGCATGGGCGGAGTGCAACTCTTTCAGAGCATGAGCAAAGTGCAATTCCTTCTGAGCATGGACAAGAGTGCCGCTCCTTTTGAGCATGAGCAAAGCGCAATTCCTTCTGAGCATGGGCAGAGTGCAATTCCTTCTGAGCATGGACAAAATGCCGCTCCTTCAGAGCATGAACAAAACGCAACAGTTCCTTCTGAGCATGGGAAGACTGCAAATCTTTCAGAGCATGAGCAAAGCGCAATTCCTTCTGAGCATGGACAGAGTGCCGCTCCTTCTGAGCATGGGCAAAGCGCAATTCCTTCTGAGCATAGCCAAAGTGCCGCTCCTTCTGTAAGCCATTTTATTACTATTATGAATTCTGTCCGGCCCGGACGCCTCGTCTTCTTTTTTGCAAGGGAAAGCACGAAGCGCCTTGGAAGGAGAAGCGCCTCTCCCCGCTGCCTTGTCCCGGCCAGGCGCTTCCATCCGCGGGGCTCCTGGGGGGGGACTCTGCAGAGAATTTTTGGCGTCTCTGCTCCAACAACCCCGCAAGGTAGGCCGGCCCAGCCAGAAACTCGGCTCCCCCGCCCGGCCACGGATGAGCTGCTCGGGAGTCTCGTCCGGCCACCCCCGCTTCCCTCCTCCTCCTCCTCCTCCTCCGCAACCAGCTCCGGGCCGGGCGCTCGAATTGCAGCGCCCTCCGACTCGGGGATTTACGGGAGAGCGGCCTCAGCCAATCACGGGCCGCCTCCGCTCCGCCCCCTCTCCATGTGCCTTATAGCCGCGCAGCAGCGCCTGCCTTCGCCAAAGGCGAGCGAGCGCCTCGCCGGGGAGGTGCGAGTGGGATTTTTTGCTGTCCGTCCGATCCGGGGGTGGGGAAAGCGCGCAACCTGGCCGGCTGGGGGCTCCGAAGCCCACTAGCGGGGTAGGGGCTGCGGTGGTTGCAGCCTGGCCTCGGCCGGTGGAGGTCCGTCCCTGCCCCCGGCTGCCGCCTCCGCGCCCCGACGGGGGGTGCGGCTACATGGCCTCTGGGTTCCCTCGGCGGGGATGCTCGGCCCTCCGCCGCTGAGCCCAGGTCGGGGACCCTCGTCCTCCTCCTCCTCCTCCTCCGGCGGGCTGCAGGCGGTCCCGGCTGGTCGCCCGCCCCGTCCGCCCGCCCGATGAACGGGTTGTACATCGCGGTGGAGCTGCTGATGGCGGTGCTGGCCATCGCGGGCAACGTGCTGGTCTGCTGGGCGGTGGCGCTGAACAGCCGGCTCAAGACGGCCACCAACTACTTCCTGGTCTCGCTGGCCGTGGCCGACGTGGCCGTGGGGCTGCTGGCGATCCCCTTCGCCGTGACCATCAGCGTGGGCTTGACCACCGACTTCCACTGCTGCCTCTTCCTGGCCTGCTTCGTGCTGGTGCTGACCCAGAGCTCCATCTTCAGCCTGCTGGCCGTGGCCGTGGATCGCTACCTGGCCATCAAGATCCCGCTTAGGTAAGGGTTTAGAGGTCTGGTGGGGTGGCCGGGCTCGCTGGCTTGAGCGACGCGTCTCCGCTGGTGCTTGCTGGAGGCTTTCCTGCTTGGGACTAGAAGATCTCGGAGGGGCCCTTCCAACCCGGGCGGTTCTGTTGGTTCCTGCTTGAGCCAGGAGGGTTCGGACTAGAAGATCTCGGGGGTGCCCTTCCAATCTGACGGTTGTATTGGCTCCTGCTTGAGCCAGGAAGGTTGGGGTCTAGAGGACCTCGGGGGTCCCCTTCCAATCTGACGGTTGTATTGGCTCCTGCTTGAGCCAGGAAGGTTGGGGTCTAGAGGACCTCGGGGGTGCCCTTCCAATCTGACGGTTGTATTGGCTCCTGCTTGAGCCAGGAAGGTTGGGGTCTAGAGGACCTCGGGGGTCCCCTTCCAAACTTGGTGGGTTCTGTTAGCTGTTGTTCCCTAAAGACAGTGGAGTGGAATGGAGGATGTGTGTGTGTGTGTGTATGTGTGTTTGTGATCACGCTGCCGGGCCGTCCTCCAGCATTGGCTTAAAGAAGAAAAGTTGGACCACCAAGTCCTTTGGGGATGCTTTGGGCGGACGGGGATGGGGCTGGATGACCTCAAGGGGTCTCTTTCCATTCTACGGGTAGGATTCCATTTGGGGACTGGAATAAGGATGGAGCCCTGACAATCTTCGTGGGAGGGGGGGCACTATCTGTGTAGCAGCCCCCTTCTCCATCCTGGACCCCCATAATTCCCTGGCTTAGACTCTCGATTTACGACCATCCGTGGATGACAATTCGAAGGTACGACGGCATTGGGAAAGGAGGGGCTTGCGACCATTTTTCAGCCCTTACGACAGTTTTTCAGCATCAACGTCACGTGCTCCAAATTCGGACGCTTTGGCAACTGACTCGCCTTTACGACGGTCCGTGTCAAAGTCAGTGGGGAAAGCCCAGGTTCCCTTAACGACCGTGGGACTGACCGAAGAGTGATTCGCTTAACGGCGGCAAAGAAGGCTCGTTAACAAATGGAGCAAAGCTCCCCTCAACGGCTGTCTTGCTTAGCAACGAGAAAGGTTGGGGCTCAATTTGTGGTCATAAAGCCGAGGACTACCCGTGATGTCGTAAACAGAAACTGGCAGGCGTCTCAACCATCAATTAGTCGACGTCTATTATTAGCTGCACATACACACACACACACACACACACACAGCCCCAGGATTTGAACAAAAGAAGGTGTTGATGTTTGTGTTCTTCAGTGCAGGTGGCAGGAAGGGGCGCCCCTCCCCAATTCAGTCTTCCCCCGAACCTCCTTACGCCCATTTGCCAGACGAGAAAACTGAGGCCGAGAGAAAGGAGGCCACTCAGAGAAGCATTGCAAGTTTCAGAGCAAAGGGGGAGGCAGGGAAGGGAACCCCTCAATCAGGACGGCAGGCAAGGACTCTTGGGAGCTGTGTAATTCACCGCCACTGGAATTTCCGAACTCGATAACCAGTCAACCTGCCCTCTGGAAATTGTAAATGCTGCACCCCTGGAAGTTTTTAAAGAAGTGATTGGATCACCCTTTGTCTGAAGTGGTGTAGGGTTCCCTGTCTAAGCAGGGGGTTGGACTAGAAGACCTCCAAGGTCCCTTCCAACTCTTCTATATACTCTACTCTACTCTATTTTCATATTCTATTCTATTTTATTCTATATTAAAATTATATTCTACTCTATTTTCATATTCTAGTCTATTTTCAAATTATATTCTGTTCTGTTCTATTCTATTCTACATTCCAATATTCTATTCTATTCTATTCTATTCTATTCTATTCTATTCTATTCTATTCTAGTTTCCATTCCATTTCATTCCATTCTTCTCTTCTCTTCTTCTTCTCTTCCATTCTGTTTAAATTCTCTTCTCTTCTCTTCCCTTCTCTTCTCTTCCCTTCCCTTCCCTTCCCTTCCCTTCCCTTCTCTTCTCTTCTCTTCCATTCCCTTCCATTCTGTTTAAATTCTCTTCTCTTCTCTTCTCTTCTCTTCTCTTCTCTTCTCTTCTCTTCTCTTCTCTTCTCTTCTCTTCTCTTCTCTTCTCTTCCATTCCCTTCCATTCTGTTTAAATTCTCTTCTCTTCTCTTCTCTTCTCTTCTCTTCTCTTCTCTTCTCTTCTCTTCTCTTCTCTTCCATTCCCTTCCATTCTGTTTAAATTCTCTTCTCTTCTCTTCTCTTCTCTTCTCTTCTCTTCTCTTCTCTTCCATTCCCTTCCATTCTGTTTAAATTCTCTTCTCTTCTCTTCTCTTCTCTTCTCTTCTCTTCTCTTCTCTTCTCTTCTCTTCTCTTCTCTTCTCTTCCATTCCCTTCCATTCTGTTTAAATTCTCTTCTCTTCTCTTCTCTTCTCTTCTCTTCTCTTCTCTTCTCTTCTCTTCTCTTCTCTTCTCTTCTCTTCTCTTCTCTTCCATTCCCTTCCATTCTGTTTAAATTCTCTTCTCTTCTCTTCTCTTCTCTTCTCTTCTCTTCTCTTCTCTTCCATTCCCTTCCATTCTGTTTAAATTCTCTCTCTTCTCTTCTCTTCTCTTCTCTTCTCTTCTCTTCTCTTCTCTTCTCTTCTCTTCTCTTCTCTTCTCTTCCATTCCCTTCCATTCTGTTTAAATTCTCTTCTCTTCTCTTCTCTTCTCTTCTCTTCTCTTCTCTTCTCTTCTCTTCTCTTCTCTTCTCTTCCATTCCCTTCCATTCTGTTTAAATTCTCTTCTCTTCCCTTCCCTTCCCTTCCCTTCTTCATGGGACTATGTCAAACAATTCCAGAGGGCCCAAATAACAGCAGCTGTTTTTTTCTTTTCAACATCTTTGGCCAGACGTTCCTTTGCATGGAGTTCGTCTGAATTGGTGGTGGTCTCCGTTCCTCTTCCTTTCTGAGAAGCCCCCTCCCCCTTTTTTTACGTCCATGGGACGGAGGGAGGTTTTTTTCATCTGAGGGGCACAATTCCCCCCCCCCCCAAAGAAGGAACCATTTTCGGAGCAAATGCAATCAGTTTGGAGACCATTCCTGGCAATCTTTGCAGAATTGGATGTTGCTTTTGGGGCAGCTGGGACTGGCAGTCCCATCAGCCCCAGCCGGCTGGGTAGGATGGAGGTTGTAGTCTGAAACCTGGGCAGGGGGTTGTCTTTCTATCCTCACAGCAGCAGAAAAAAAAACCAGGAACTAAGTGGGCATTTAACCGCCAGCGAAGTATTGTACAATCACACACTTCTGCAAAAAGAACAAAACCGTGGGGTTGCAAACGAGGTTTTTTTTTTTGGCCTGGAGGCACAAATTTTTATTTTTTTTACAAAAATAAATCCAAAACAAAAGTTTAAATGGATTTAAACGAATACATTGAAATAAACGTCAATAATTAAGTTGTGAAAAACGCGAACAGTGACATTTTAAGTAAATAGAAACCACTGAACCATTGAACGGAAACAGCTACACTTTAAACAAATAGCAACCATCGGATTTTAAACAAATGTGTGAACAGCTACATTTTTAAGTAAATGTAACTAATTACATTTGGGATTGATTGAAATAACTACATTGGGAATGCACTGAAATAATTGCATTTGGAAGGCGCCGAAACAATTATTTTTAAAAAGAAATGTAAGCAGTGACGTTTTAAATAAATGTAAACAATTGCATTTTAAATAGATTGAAATGATTGTACTTTGAATTCATTTAGATAATTACATTCTGGATGCATTTTTAAACAACTAAGATTTAAATGCATTTAAATGATTAAGATTTAAAATAAATTTAGAGGATTACATTTTAAATAGATTTAAATAATTACATTTTGAATGCATTTAAACAATTAAGATTTAAATGCATTTAAACGATTAAGGTTTAAAATAAATTTAGATGGTTACATTTTAAACATATTTAATTATTTTTTTAAATGATGGAGTTGTAACTCAATTTAAACAATTGCATTTTAAATAAAATGTAAATAATTATGCTTTCAATACATGTCATTAAAACTTAAATAGATTAAAATGATTCAATTTGAAAGAAGTGTTAAATGATTAAATTTGAAACAACTTTAAATACATAAATTGCTCCTTTCCTTCTTTCTTGGCTTCCAAACCCTTCAGCAAAAAAACGTTAGAGATGCCTGAATAAATATCTTTTTCCAATGTAATCCCAAAGGATTACAGGCTGGGGGAAAAACCCGGTCCAGAATCAGCTGTTTGGGAGGAAATTGCAAAGAAGTGGGATATAGTTCCTTATTAGCGTCCCCAGGATCACGAGATCAAAATTTGGAGGCTTGGAAACTGGCATGTACTTACGACAGTTGTGGTATCCCGGGATCATGTGATCGTGTTTGGGGACCTTTTGACAATATTAAAATCAATGGGGAAATCAGATTCACTTTTTCAGCCACTGCAGCCTTAAGAATCATAATTGAAAAAAAATTCTAGAGGACAATTCCAGTTGTTTACCATTGTGTAATGTTTTTGTGTATTACAATTTGGCAGAAAAACTGCCGTGTTTTCACAACTTTGGGAGGAGAAAAAAAATATTTGGGGGTGTGAGTAAAGTAGAGTGGAGTGGAATGGAATGGAATAGTGAATAAAGAATGGAATAGATACTGGAATGAAGAATAGAATAGAATAGAATAGAATAGAATAGAATAGAATAGAATAGAATAGAGAAATGAATAGAATGGAGTAGAATAGGTACTGGAATGAAGAATGGAATGGAATAGAATATAGAATAGAATAGAATAGAATAGAATAGAATAGAATAGAATAGAATAGAATAGAATAGATACTGGAATGAAGAATAGAATAGAATAGATACTGGAATGAAGAATAGAAAAGAAGAGAAGAGAATAGATATAGGAATGAAGAATAGAATAGAATAAAGCATAGAACAGAACAGAACAGAATAGAATAGAATAGAATAGAATAGAATAGAATAGAATAGAATAGAATAGAATAGAATTCCTTTTATTGGCCAAGTGTGATTGGACACACAAGGAATTTGTCGTTGGTGCAAATGCTCTCAGTGTACATAAAGAAAAAATAAAATACATTCATCAAGAATCATAAGATACAACGCTTAGTGATAGTCATAGATTACTAATAAGCAATCAAATCATACCAGGAAACAAATAAAACACTATAAATTGTAAAGATACAAGCAACACGGTTATAGTCATAAGTGGGAAGAGATAGGTAATAGGAAGGATGAGAAGAATAACAGTAATGCAGTCTTAGTAAATAGTTGGACAGTGTTGAGGGAATGAGTTGTTTAGCAGAGGGATGGCATTTGAGAAAAAAACAACTGTCCTTGTGTCTAGTTGTTCTGGTGTGCAGGGCTCAATCTAGCGTCGTTTTGAGCAATTAAAAAAACCCAAAAGATTTGTTTGGCTCTCGCGTCTGGTGGCGGGGAGTTCCGCCGGCTGTGGCTGTTTCATCCTGCCCTCGGAAAGCTGTGAATGCCCCAATGACCCAATGATGCCTGTTGTGGACAGGAAAGGAGTTAATCGGATCATGGGCACCGTTGGCTTTAAGCCGGGATCATGAAATGGCCGTCTCCCAATGACGGAGGACCAAGGCTCTTGCGCTCCGAGATCCATCCTGGGTTGTGTTCCTGACCCTGATCTGCCTGGTTTGGGGGGGTTTCAACCTTGGCTCCTTTAAGGCGTCTGGAGCTCCATTCCCAGAATTCGGTACCCAGCCTGATGGCCGGGGGAATGCTGGGCGTTAAAATCCACCGGTCTCATGGTTGCCAAGATGGGGAAACGCTGCTTAGAAATTCGGTGGAAAAATGTAGGCAGAGTGAGGTCAAAGGGCCATCTTTCTTTCTTTCTTTCTTTCTTTCTTTCTTTCTTTCTTTCTTTCTTTCTTTCTTTCTTTCTTTCTTTCTTTCTTTCTCTCTCTCTCCCTCCATCCATCCATCCATCCACCCTCCTTTCCTTTCTTTCTTTCTTTCTTTCTTCCTCCCTCCCTCATTCCTTCCTTGTCTCTCTTTCTCTTCCTCTTCCGTTCTTGCTCCCTCCCTCTTTCTCTCCCTTTCCTTCTTTCTTTCTTTCTTTCTTTCTTTCTTTCTTTCTTTCTTTCTTTCTTTCTTTCTTTCTTTCTTTCTTTCTTTCTTTCTTTCTTTCTTTCTCTCCCTCCCTCCCTCCCTCCCTCCCTCCCTTTCTTTCTCTTTCTCTTCCGTTCTTGCTCCCTCCCTCTTTCTCTCCCTTTTCTTCCTCTTTCTTTCTTTCTTTCTTTCTTTCTTTCTTTCTTTCTTTCTTTCTTTCTTTCTTTCTTTCTTTCTTTCTTTCTTTTCTTTCTTCCTCTCTCCCTCCCTCCCTCCCACCCTTCCATCCACCCTCCTTCTTTCCTTCCTTCCTTCCTTCCTTCCTTCCTTCCTCCCTCCCTCCCTCCCTCCCTTTTTCTTTCTTTCTTTCTTTTATTTTCTTTCTTTCTTCCTCCCTCATTCTTTCCTCTCTCTTTTTCTTTCTCTTCCTTCCTTCCTCCCTTTCTTCTCTTTCTCTTCCGTTCTTGCTCCCTCCCTCTTTCTCTCCCTTTCCTTCCTTCCTTCCTTCCTCTTTCTTTCTTTCTTTCTTTCTTTCTTTCTTTCTTTCTTTCTTTCTTTCTTTCTTTCTTTCTTTCTTTCTTTCTTTCTTTCTCTCTCTCTCCTCCTCTCCCCTCCCTCCCAGCCTTCCATCCATCCTCCTTCTTTCCTTCCCTCCCTCCCTCCCTCCCTCCTTCCTTCCTTCCTTCCTTCCTTTCTTTTATTTTCTTTCTTTCTTCCTCCCTTATTCTTTCCCTCTCTCTCTTTCTTTCTCTTCCTTCCTTCCTCCCTTTCTTCTCTTTCTCTTCTGTTCTTGCTCCCTCTCTCTCTCACCCTTTCCTTCCTTCCTTCCTTCCCTTTCTTTCTTTTTTCCTTTCTTTTTTCCTCTCTCCCTTCCTTTCTGCATCCCTTTCTCTCCCTCTCTTTCTTTCTCCCTTTTTCTCTCTGCCTCCCTCCCTCCCTTTTCTTTCTCCCTCATTCCCTCCCTCCCTCTCTTTCCTTCTCTTCCTTCCTTTCTTCCTCACTTTCTTTCTCTTACTTTCTTTCTCCACTTCGCTCCCTCCCTCTTTTTTTCTTTCTTTCGTTCTTTCTTCTTCCTTTCTCCATCCCTCCTTCCACCCCCCTCTTTCTTTTCCTCCCCCTCTCTCTTTCTCCCTCTTTCCCTTCCTTCCTTTTCCCCCCTCCTTTTCCCACCTTCCCTCCCTCCCTGAATCATGTGGCATCTCGGAACTGAAAACAACTCGATAAAGCCTCATAAATCTGCCCGTCAATAACTCCAACAAGAAGATGAAGAGAATGCAATATTCCACAAAGAGTAATGATTTAATATTGAATGTGTTTTCCTCACGAAGCCTTGAGAAGACTCGGTCTCTGTAAAAAAAGAAAAATGGTTTTTAAAAGCTTTTGGAGGACGTTCCTAAAAAGGGACTGTCAATTTGAAGGCCGGAGGGGGGGGCTTTTCCATAATCCAGTCCCAGGAGGGACTGGTGCTTTCTACAATTGGCTCTCCCACCCCACCCACTCGGTCACAAAACTCACGTTTTCTAGGAGAGTCGAAAAGAGGGCTGTGAAAATATCTACACACCCCTCAGACATCCCGGACATAAACTGCTTCAACTCCCACCCTCAAAACGATGCTATAGAGCAGGGGTGTTCAACCTTGGCAACTTTAAGACTTGGGGACTTCAACTCCCAGAATTCCTCAGCCAGCTTTGCTGGCTGAGGAATTCTGGGAGTTGAAGTCCACAAGTCTTAAAGTTGAATTCTGGGAGTTGAAGTCCACAAGTCTTAAAGTTGAATTCTGGGAGTTGAAGTCCACAAGTCTTAAAGTTGCCAAGGTTGGACACCCCTGCTATAGAGCATTGCACACCAGAACAACTAGACACAAGGACAGTTTGTTCCCCGAATCGCCATCCCTCTGCTAAACAAATAACTCCCTCAACACTGTCAAACTCTTTACTAAGTCTGCACTACTATTACTATTAATCTTATCACTCCTTATCACCCCTCCCCTCCCACATGACTGTTTCCTAGTATGATTTGATTGTTGATTGTACCCTATGACTATCATTAAGTGTTGTACGTTAGGATTCTTGATTCTTAACGAATGTACCTTTTCTTTATGTATACTGAGAGTATTTACACCAAGACAAATTCCTTGCGTGTCCAATCACACGGCCAATAAAGGTATTCTATTCTATTCTATTCTATTCTATTCTATTCTATTCTATTCTATTCTATTCCATTCCATTCCATTCCATTCCATTCCATTCCATTCTATTCTATTCTATTCTATTCCGTTCCGTTCTGTTCTGTTCTTTCCATATTCTATTCTATTCTATTCTATTCTATTCTATTCTATTCTATTCTATTCTATTCTATTCCTTTCTTATTCTATTCTATTCTATTCTATTCTATTCTATTCTATTCTATTCCATTCCATTCCATTCCGTTCTGTTCTGTTCTTTCCATATTCTATTCTATTCTATTCTATTCTATTCTATTCTATTCTATTCTATTCCATTCCATTCCATTCCATTCCATTCCATTCCATTCCATTCCATTCCATTCTATTCTATTCTATTCTATTCTATTCTATTCTATTCTATTCTATTCTATTCTATTCCATTCCATTCTGTTCTGTTCTTTCCATATTCTATTCTATTCTATTCTATTCTATTCTATTCTATTCTATTCTATTCTATTCCTTTCTTATTCTATTCTATTCTATTCTATTCTATTCTATTCTAACCTAACTTTCTTGGACAGCTCAAATCCTGCAGGAACAGTTGGTTGTGCGAACACCTTGCTGGCCAGTCCTGAATAACAGAACCAGAGAATTGTAAGGGACCTTGGAGGTCTTCTAGTCCAACCCCCTGCTCAAACAGGACACCTTTTCTCATTCCAGGCAAATGGTGGTCGAATCTCTTCTTAAAAACCACCAGTGATGGAGCAGCCACAATATCTGGTGGCAAGTAGTTCCACTGGTTAATTGTCCTCCCTGTTGGGAAGTTTCTCCTTAATTCCAGCTTGCTTCTCTCCTTGGTTAGTTTCCAACCATTGTTTCTTGTCCTGCCTTCAGGGGATTTGGAAAATAAGTTGACCTCCCCCCCTTCTTTGGGGGAGCCCCTCAAATACCTGAATACTGTTATCATGCCCCCCCCACCCCGGTCCTTCTTTTTTCTAGACTGGCCAAACCCAAATCCTGCCAGTGTTTGTTTTAACTTAACTGCACTGGTTCACTTAACAACTGTGGTAAGAAACGTCATAAAACGGGGCAAAACTTACTTAACAACTGAATAACAAATTGGAAGGAACCCTGGAGGTCTTCTAGTCCAGCCCCCTGCTCAAGCAGGAAGCCCTAAACCATTCCAGACAAATGGCTGTCCAGTTTCTTCTTAAAAACCTCCAGTTATGGAGCACCCACAATTTCTGGTGGCCAGCTGTTCCCCTGGTTAATTGTTCTGTCAGGAAATTTCTTCTTAGTTTAGGCTGGTTCTATCTGTCTGTCTATCTATCTGTCTATCTATCTATCTATCTATCTATCTCTATTTATCCATCTATCTATCATCTATTTATCATCTATCTCTATCAATCTATCTATCTCTATTATCTATTATCTATATCCATCTATATCTATCTATCTATCTATCTATCTATCTATCTATCTATCTATCTATCTATCTATCTATCTATCCATCCATCCATCCATCCATCCATCCATCCATCCATCCATCCATCCATCCTATCATCTACCTACATATCTATATCTATCATCTATCATCTCTCTTTCCATCCATCCTTATTTCTGTCTCTATCATCTTTCCTTCCTTCCTTCCTTCCTTCCTTCCTTCCTTCCTTCCTTCCTTCCTTCCTTCCTTCCTTCCTTCCTTCCTTCCTTCCTTCCTTCCTTCCCTCCCTCCCTCCCATCTATCTATCTATCTATCTATCTATCTATCTATCTATCTATCTATCTATCTATCTATCTATCTATCAATCAATCAATCAATCAATCAATCAATCAATCAATCTATCTATCTATCTATCTATCTATCTATCTATCTATCTATCTATCTATCTATCTATCCATCTATCATCTATCCATCTATCTATCTATCTATCATCTATCTATCTATCTATCTATCTATCTATCTATCTATCTATCTATCTATCTATCTATCTATCTATCTATCTATCTATCTATCTATCTATCTATCTATCTATGTATCTATCTATCTATGTATCTATCTATCTATCCATCCATCCATCCATCCATCCATCTATCCATCCATCCATCCATCCATCCATCTATCCATCCATCCATCCATCTATCTAATCATCTACATCTACCCATGTATCTATCCGAATACAGAATGACAGAGTTGGAAGGGACCTTGGAGGTCTTCTAGTCCAACCCCATCCTCAAACAGGAGACCCTATACCATTTCAGACAAACGGCTGTCCAATCTCTTCTTAAAAGCCTCCAGTGATGGAAGCGTCCACAACTTTTGGAGGCAAGCAGTTCCACTGGTGAATTGTTTTCCCTGTCAGCAAGTTTCTCTCTCTCCTTGGATTTATGAAGTCAAAATTAGGCCGTATGAATTTTTATATGCTGAGAAATTGGAGAGCCTGATTGAATGAACAGATGTTTTCGCTTATTATTATTAGACAGGAACTTGGGCTTTGTTACTCCAGCTGTTCCGTGATGCCCTAAAATGGAAAATGAGTTTTTATTACTTCCCCCAACAAATCCCCCCCCCCCAAATAAAACCAGTGATTTCCTTGGGATTAAGTGGGGAGCAAGGGGAAAAAAAAAAGAAGAAGAGAGGATTTATTTTTAAGAAGTAAAACTCACACAAACTAGCCATGATGGGATTTTGTAACTTTATAAACGCAAGGGGAAAAAAACCAATCCAGGTATTGAACTTGAGGTGAGGTTTGAAACTACACTGGTGCGTTGAGAGTTGTGACAACATGTGTGCATCACACTGTGAGTGCATGAGGATGTTGTGAGCCTGTGATGTTGTGGCTCCTGTCACTTCCCATGTAAGTAAAAAAGCTGACAGGTATTTTCCTTTTTCGCTTTCCCATTTTCTTTCCTCCCTTCTCTTTTTCACTGTCTCACTTTCTGTCTTTCCTCCCTTCCCCCCTTCCTTCCATTTTTCACTATTCCTTCCTTTCCTTTCTTTTTTTAACTTTCATGTTATCTGTACTTCCTTCTTTCTTTCCCTCTTTCACTTTCTTGTCTTCCTTCCT
The DNA here is from genome assembly GCF_049901735.1 of Notechis scutatus. Classification (NCBI taxonomy): domain Eukaryota; kingdom Metazoa; phylum Chordata; class Lepidosauria; order Squamata; family Elapidae; genus Notechis; species Notechis scutatus. Next base: position 4,507,707 of record NC_142009.1, read on the forward strand.
TCTCTCCTTCCCTTTCTTGTTTTCCTTCCTTTCTTTTTTACCTTGTTTTCCTACCTTCCTTTTTGTTTTCTTTCTTTTCTTCCTTCTTTCCTTCCTTCCATTATATACTTTCTTACTTTCCGTTCTTCCCTTTCTTTTTTAGCTTTCTTGTTTCCCTTCCTTCCCTCTTTCACTTCATTGTTTTCCTTTCTTCCTTCATTTTCTTCTCTTCCTTCTTTCCCTTTCTTGTTTTCCTTCCTTTCCTTTTTTTAACCTTCCTGTTTTCCTTTCTTCCTTCCCTTTTTCACTTTCTTGTCTTCCTTCCTTCCTTTTTGGTTTCCTCCCTTCCCTTTTTACCTCCTTGTTCTCCTTCCTCCCTTCCCTTTCCCTTCCTTGTCTTCCTTCCTTCTTTCCTTCCTTCTTTCCTTCCTTCTTTCCTTCCTTCCCTTTCTTATTTTCATTCCTTCTCTTTTTTACCTTCTTGTTTTCCTTCCGTTCTTTCCTTCTTTCCTTCCTTCCTTCCTTCCTTCCTTCCTTCCTTCCTTCCTTCCTTCCTTCCTTCCTTCCTTCCTTCCTTTTATCTTATTGTTTTCCTTCCTCCCTCCCTCCCTCATTATCTGTGGGGATTCCTCCCCCTCCACTGTTCTGGGTCTGGGGGCAATGGACTATCATTTTCCAGAAAGATCTTGGCTGGGGGTGAAGAATGAAAGAAACCAGAGACAGGCCTCTTTGTTTAGGATCCGAGCCAGTATTTTTTCCTTCCTGTTTTGAACTTTGCAGGGAGGGGGAAAAAAAATCCCACGTCCCTTGACAAGCTGTCATTCATGGCTAAGACCTTAAGGTCCACGGCCTCCTCCTTCTAATGGAAGGGAGATCTTGCTGGAGTGGAATGGAAGAGATTGTTTTCCAGGAATTATTCTCCAGAACGTTTTCCGCTGCGGAGGAGCTTCCTGTCTAAATTGTGAATTATTTTATACTGTTCTTGCATCATCTTCTTCTTCTTCTTGTGCCACATCCGTTGTTGATAACAGATAATCAGAGTTGGAAGGGACCTTGGGGGTCATCTAGTCCAACCCCATCACCCAAGCAGGGAGACCCTACACCATTTCTGACAGATGGAAGTCCAATCTCTTCTTGAAAGTCTCCAGGGATGAAGCTCCAACAACTTCCGAGGGCAACTTATGTTCCATGGGTTGATTGTTCTCCCTGTCAGAAAGTTTCTCCTTATTTCTAGGTTGAATCTCTCCTTCTTCAGTTTCTATCCATTATTCCTTGTTTGGCCTACAGGCACTTTGGAGAATAGCCTGACCCCTTCCTCCTCCCTGTGGCAGCCCCTCAAATATTGGAAGGCCGCTCTCCTGTTTCCCCTGGTCCTTCTCTTCCCTAGACTAGCCAAGCCCAGTTCCTGCAACTGTTCGTTGTGTTTTATCCTCCAGTCCCCTCATCCTCCTGGTTGCTCTTCTCTGCACCCTTTCTACGGTCTCAGTATCTTTTTTACATCTCTTCTTCGTGGCAGCCCTGTCACCCCATCCTTCTTTTCCTTAAACTAAGCATGTCTTCGGTCCATCCATGGTTTGCTCAGATGTCTTTCTTTCTTTCTTTCTTTCTTTCTTTCTTTCTTTCTTTCTTTCTTTCTTTCTTTCTTTCTTTCTTTCTTTCTTTCTTTCTTTCTTTCTTTCTTTCTCTCTCGTCTTCCTTCCTTCCTTCCTTCCTTCCTTCCTTCCTTCCTTCCTTCCTTCCTTCCTTCCTTCCTTCCTTCCTTTCCTTCTTTCCGCTTTGGAAAATAGCTTCACATTCTCTGCTTTGGGGCAGCCCCTCAAATATTGGAAGATGGTCTCCTGTCTCCCCTGGTCCTTCTCTTCCCTAGACCAGCCAGGCCCAGTTCCTGCAACCGTTCTTCGTATGTTTTAGCCTCCAGTCCCCTCATCATCCTGGTTGCTCTTCTCTGCACTTTTTCTAGAGTCTCAACATCCTTTTTTATAGCGTGGTGACCAAACCTGGATGCACTACTCTAGGTGTGGCCTTACTAAGGCTTTGTAGAGTGGCATTAGTACCTCCCTTGATTTCGATTGTGTCCCCCAGAATCTAAGATACAAATAGTCCTTGATTTACAACAGTTCGTTTAGGGACCGTTCTGAAATGACAACGCCACAGTTTTTCACGCTTACGACCATCGCATGGTCACAGTTTGGTCGCTTGGCAACTGTCTCACATTTATGATGGTGGCATTGTCCCAGAGTCAAGGGTCCCCCTTTTGCGACCATCCGACGAGGAAAGACAACGGGGAAAGCCGGATTCGCTTAACAACAGGGTGACGAACTTCCCAACCGTCGTAAAACGGGGCAAAACTCACTTAACAAACGTCTCGCTCAGGAACAGACATTTGGGGGGAGTCCATTGTGGTCATAAGTCAAGGACCCACTTGTATAGCTAGGCTCCCCCGCATTTTCGTTGTTTTGTTCTTTTTTTAACGGACAGCACATCTTTTTCCACAAGTTTTAGAAGTCGGAGTTAAATCCATTCGTGCATTACTGGCACGTATAGCGTTTATATTCTCTACTCAATCTATTGAAGGTTGGAATGTAAAGTATGAACGGCATTTCTTAGCATAATATTGTGCTTTTGATAGATGGAGGGGAAACGTTTGAAATATTTTAAAGATATAACGTAGGGTGTGTTGTCTTGATAGATAGATAGAAAGAAAGATGAAAGAAAGAAAGAAAGAAAGAAAGAAAGAAAGAAAGAAAGAAAGAAAGAAAGAAAGAAAGAAAGAAAGATGATAGATAGATAGATAGATAGATAGATAGATAGATAGATAGATAGATAGATAGATAGATAGATAGATAGAAAGAAAGAAAGAAAGAAAGAAAGAGAAAGAGAAAAAAGAGCTAAGGAAGACAGGAGAAAGAAAAGAGGCAAAGGAAGAAGGAAGACAAGGAAGGAAGGGAAGAAAAGGCGAGAAAGAAAAAAGAAAAGATGGAAAGAGAAAGAAAGAAAAAGAGATAAGAAAGAAAGAAGAAAAAAAGAGACAAAGAAAAAGAAAGAAAGAGAAAGAAATAAAGACCAGGAAAAAGATGTAAAGAGAAAGAAAGGGGGAAAAAAGAGATAAGAAAGAAAGAGACAAAGAAAGAAAAAGAGAAAGAAAAAAGGGAAGGGAAGAAAAGGCAAAAAAAGAAATAAATAAAAAGATGGAAAGAGATAGACAGACAGACAGACAGATATATCTTTCTCTTTCAGTCTCTTTCTTTCTTTCTTTTTCTCGCCTTCCCTTCCTTCCTTCTTTGTTTCTCTTTCTTTCTTCTTTCTTTGTGTGTGTGTGTGTGTGTGTGTGTGTATGTGTGCTTCTCTATTGTGTTCGTCTGTGAGTCAGACTAAAAAGGGCAGGGTTGGTTTCCATTGTGTCGGTGTGGCTGTCGCTGTCGTATTGTCTTTGTCCTGCAGATACACCAGTGAGTAATTTTACTTCACCTAATCAGCTAGATGGACTTGGCACTCAGTGTCCAGACCTGGATGTCTGTGGAGCTTCTCCATGGCCCACAGTTGGAACAGTGCAGTCACCCCCCAGTCCTTTTTGCTAGGCTGGCCAAACGCAAATCCCGTAGCTGTTCTTCATATAATTTAGGTCTCCAGGCCTTGAATCACCTTAGTTGCTCTTCTCTGCACTTTGTCTAAAGTCTCAACATCTTTTTTGTAATGTGGAGACCAAAACTGGATGCAGAATATTCCAGGACTTCCTTCCTTCCTCCCTCCCTCCCTCCCTCTTCTTCCTTCCTTCCTTTCTTCCCTCCTTCCTTCTCTCCCTCCCTTTTCTTCCTTCCTTTCCAAACAATAGCACTCAGGCTTATATACCACTTCACCATGCTTTATAGCCCACTCTAAGTGGTTCCTTCTTTCTTTCTTTCTTTCTTTCTTTCTTTCTTTCTTTCTTTCTTTCTTTCTTTCTTTCCTTCTTTCCTTCCTTCCTTCCATCTATCTTTCTTTCCTCTTTCTTATCTTTTTTCTTTCTTTCCTTCCTTCCTTCTATCTATCTATCTTTCTTCTTTCTTATCTCTTTTCTTTCTTTCCTTTCCTTCCTTCCTTCCATCCATCCATCTTTCTTTCTTCTTTATTATCTCTTTTCTTTCTTTCTTTCCTTCCTTCCTTCCTTCCATCCATCTTTCTCTTTCCATCTTTTTTGTTTGTTTGTTTGTTTGCCTTTCTTTCTTTCTTTTTCTTTCTTTCCTTCCATCTATCTTTCTTTCCTCTTTCTTTCTTATCTTTTTTCTTTCTTTCCTTCCTTCCTTCTATCTATCTTTCTTCTTTTTCTTTCCTTCCTTCCATCCATCCATCCATCCATCCATCCATCTTTCTTTCTTCTTTATCTCTTTTCTTTCTTTCTTTCCTTCCTTCCTTCCATCCATCTTTCTCTTTCCATCTTTTTTGTTTGTTTGCCTTTCTTTCTTTCTTTCTTTCTTTCTTTCTTTCTTTCTTTCTTTCTTTCTTTCTTTCTTTCTTTCTTTCTTTCTTTCTTTCTTTCTTTCTTTCTTTCTTTCTTTCTTACCTTTCCTTTCCTTTCCTTTCCTTTCCTTTCCTTTCTTTCCTTCCTTCCCTCTCTCCCTCCCTCCCTCCCTTCCCCAGCACCAAAGCTTCTATCTGACTTTTTTTTTTCTTATATATATCCATGTATTCATCACTATGTTTTTACTTATACCTATTATCTTATAAGCAATTGACGGACCAAACCAAACAAATAAACGTAAAATAAATAAATAAAATAAATCTGACTTCTTCAGTGTTCACCACATCTGAATGCTCTACTTCCCCTTTACAAGAGTCTGGAGATCTGGAAGCTGCCCAGAGAGGATTAGCTCAAGAGACCGATCACGTTTCACTTGCCAGTGGGAAGGGCGATGAAGACGAGCGGACAGGCTGTAAATATCTGTTACGTGCCGGAGTAAGCATGTTCCTTTTTGAAGCGGAGGGCAGGACGGGGAAACGACAGTGCGGAATTCAGAGAAAGGGAGACGGAGGCTGGAGCTTTTCAAACGGGAGCTGGATTGTTGGCCTTGGTCGGATTGATGTAGGAGATGGCGTCCCTAAGGGATGAGCTAGGTGACCTTAGAGATCCCACCCCAGCTTGTATATTTCATCAGAGAAGTCCTCTCTGCCATCCCCCCCCTTCCTGGACATTTAGCCATTTCTTAGGATAACCGAGATCTGGGATTTCAGATGACTCGAGGAAATAAGCCAAGCCATGTACTGATTTAAATGAGGATGTTGCAGTACTAAGGGAGGGATTTACAGATTAACAGAGTTGGAAGGGACCTTGGGGGTCATCTAGTCCAACCTCCCGCCCGAGCAGGAGGCCCTACACCATTTCTGATAGATGAGAATCCAAACTCTTCTTGAAAGTCTCAAGTGATGAAGCTCCCACAACGTCCGAAGGCAACTTCTGTTCCATGGGTTGATGGTTCTCACAGTCCGCAAGTTTCTCCTTATTTCCAGGTTGAATCTCTCCTTGGTCAGTTTCCATCCCTTGTTCCTTGTCTGGCCTTTGGGTACTTTGGAAAATAGCTTGACCCCCTTCCTCCTCTACGTGGCAGCTCCTCAAATATTGGAAGGCTGCTCTCCTGTCTCCCCATTCGCTAGACTAGCCATGCCTAGTTCCTGCAATCTTCTTCGTATGTTTTATCCTCTTCTCTGCACCTTTTCTAGAGTCTCAACGTCTTTTTTTATAGTGTGGTGACCAAAACTGGATGCAGTACTCTAGGTGTGGCCTTACTAAGGCTTTGTAGAGTGGTATAGAGTAGATGAGATAGATGACGTTAAAAATCCCACCTAGCTCTTACCCATACACCTTCCTGGCCATTCAGTGATTTCCTTAGACAACTCAGATCTAGAATTTCAGATGGGTCAAGAAAATAAGCCAAGCTTCATATTGGATTACTTTAATGCAGCCTAGAACTTTGTGTTGGCTTTTTTGGGGGGGCAGCTGCTGCACACGGCTGGCTCATATTTAAATGGGTGTCCACTAGGACTTCGAGACCTCCTCTCACAGTTACTACTACTGAGCAAGGTATCACATATACTGTACCTGTGCATTTGATTTTTCTTGCCTAAATGGAGAACCTGACTTTTTTCACCATTGAATTCCATTTTGTTAGATAGCGCCCAATGTTCAAGTCTGTCAAGATCCTTCTGTATCTTAAGCCTTTATCTTCCGGAGTGTTGGCTGTTCCTGCTAGCTTGGTGTCATCTGCAAATTTGATGAGTTCCCCATCTATCCCCTTGTCCAAGTCATTGATGAAGATGTTGAAGAGTATTGGGCCTAAGACAGAGCCTCGGGGTACCCCACTGCATAAAACCCTCCATGTAGATGCAGTTCCATTGAGGACTACACGTTGACTGCGGTTGTCAACCAGTTACTAATCCATCTTGTGCTGATGCTGTCTACTAACCCACAGTTTTCTACTTTATTTAATAGTAGATTATGGTCTACTTTATCAAATGCTCTTCTGCATTTTCCTTGCTTTGTTCTTCTTCTTTTAAATGGAGAGCACATCTTTTTCCACAAGTTAATAGAAGTCAGAGTTAAATCCATTCATGAGTTACTGGCATGGTATAGCATTTATATTCTCTACTCAATCTATTGAATCTTAGAACTTAAAGTATGAACCACATTTCTTAGCATAATATTGTGCTTTTGATAGTTGGAGGGGAAACGTTTGAAATATTTTAAAGATATAATGTAGCGTGTATTGTCTTATATATATATATATATATATATATATATATATATATATACATTTTCTTAAGTTTTCAGATGGGTACTTACATGTATGGCCTTCAGCTTTGTTCAGGTATTTTCCCACGTCATAGTAGTGGTGCTTTATATATATATATATATATATATATATATATATATATATATATATATATATATATATATATATATATATATAAAAAAAAAAAAGAAAAAGATGGAAAGAGAAAGAAAAAAGAAAGAGACAAAGAAAGAAGAAAGAAAAAAGACAAGGAAGGAAGGGAAGAAAAGGCGAGAAAGAAAGAAAGAAAGAAAAAAAGATGGAAAAAGAAAGAACGAAAAAAGAGATAAGAAAGACATTTTCTTCCCTATTTTATTTTATTTTTTAGAATTTTTTTTTAACCTTTATTGAAATTTTGAAACATTAAAATACAAATAAATTTAAAAATAGCATTTTACAAATTCTCAATCATCTTTGACAGTACTAAGATAGCTTTGTTACATAAAACATATTTCTGTACATTTCCAGTTATTCATATGCATATCTATAACATCTTCTAATCTGTATAATTCTCATTCCCTTGTCTGACCATTGATACCAATTCTCCCAAACTGTGTAATATTCCAAGTCTTCCTCGTCCTTTAACTCTAAGGTGAATTTATCCATTTCTGCGCAGTCTAAGATCTTTTGGATTACTAAACAGTCTGATGGCATAGTGTTTTCTTCCCTGTTTTGTGTTCCTAATCTGTTTTTTACAATACATTTCAATCAATCAATCAGAATAGAGCTGGAAGGGACCTTGGAGGTTATCTAGTCCAACCCCCTGCTCAAGCAGGAGACCCTATATCATTTAAGATAGATGGCTGTCCAGACTTTTCTTCAAACCTTCCTGTGATGGAGCACCCACAACTTCTGGTAGCCAGTAGTTCCACTGGTTAATTGTCCTCACTCTTAGGAAGTTTCTCCTTAGTTCCTGATTACTTCTCTCCTTGATCAGTTTCTATCGATTGCTTCCTGTGCTAACTTTGAGTGCTTTGGAAAATAATTTGACCCCCCCCTCTTCTTTGGGGGCAGCCCCTCAAATACTGGAATGCTGCTACCTAGTCCTTCTCTTCCCTAGACTAGCCAAACCTAAATCCTGCAACCGTTCTTCCTTTTTTTTAAAACCCTAACCCTAACCCTAACAAACACAAACATAAAACATCAACATAAAACCATCTTCCAAAATACAAGCATGTCGGTTGGTACATTTCTTTTGTGCAATGTCATAGTATCAACAGTCTTACCCTTCCAAACATACATTCATATTACATAAGTCAAGTATACATATTATATCGTATTATATTGCATTATTATTGTATCATCATTAGACTCAACTACTTGTATATTAGAGATTATTTCCATGGACATCCAAATCGTATCAATTCTCGACCATGATAAGTGTCTATTAAAATATAATGTATGTGGTCTACTTTCAGAGTTCATTTCTCTCCAAACATCTCTGATACTAAGTTCCTCCACCATATTAAAAAAAATTTTTGGGAGTGTCTTTCTGTTCGTTTTGTTAAGTTTCTGTGTTTATATGGTCCAATTTTATGTCTACTATATCAGGGGTGGTCAACCTTTTGGACCTCAGGGACCACCAAACTCATAATTTTAAATCCCGGGGACCACTAACTGGTTCTGTGGGGGTGGCCTAATTTGTGGGTGTGGCTTGGTGGTCATGTGACTGGCTGGGCATGGCTTGTATGTAAATATTATAAATATTGATATAAATATTGATATTTTTTTGTAAAAAAAAGAGCAACTTTTACCCAAAATCAGGCAAAGCAGGCAGGCAGATTGAATTGCTCACAGAATCATTCAGGGATCTATCTATCTGCCATCGGCTAGGTCAGTCTGTCACATAAAATTTGCTTGCCGTGAGTCTGCATTGAATAACAGAACCTTCGGTTCTAAGGAAGGTTCGACTTAAAAGCAGAGCCGAAGATCTAAAGACTAGCTAGAAAGCAAGAAATCCAACCATTTCCTGCTTTCTGGCTAATCTAAATCTCCCGGCACAGCAGAACAGATGAAGGTCGGAAAAAGGAAAAATAGCAATTTAGCAGGCAAGTTTGCCAGGTAAGGAGTAAGTGGGCAGGGAGGGTTCCCATGGGCCATGTGTGCGGCGCAGCCTTGTGTTTCTGCGCAGCCTGGATTAATTGCTTTGGGGGTGAGATTTCTCTGCAGCCCACCAAAATTTTCTCACAGCCACGGCCCACTGTTGGCGACCACTGTACTATATCATTAAAGTCTCCCAACATGCCAATATTATCATAGAAACCTGCAGCCATTCTTCCTATGTTTCAGTCTGCAGGCCTTTAATCCTCTTAGTTGCTCTTCTCCACACTTTTTCCAAAATCTCAACATCTTTTATGTAGTCTGGTGACCCAAAGTGGATGCAATATTCCAGGTGTGGCCTTAACTAAGCTTTTACAAAGCGCCACCGACTCGGTTTTCCATTGCATTATTTCTTCGACCCCAATTTGGGGTTGAGTTTCCAACTGTCACAGTTCAAGCGCGACAATCCTCTTTGCAAATGTTGTGGGTTTTTGTCTCTCTTCAAAGTTTGCCTTCCTTACACAAGTTCACCGTCAGGGTGACAGGTGCGAGCAGAGCAAAACCGCACACATTGCACAACACACTCGCAAAACCCTACAGCAAATTTTCAAGTCATATTTTCCAAAATCTCTCCCTCTCACCTTGTTTCCCCCCCCCCCACAAAAAAAATCAGCCCTATAAATACTCTGCTTTTTCCTCCTCATTTCTGAATGTTGTTAAAATGAGAAAAATAATTTGGTTATACCAAGAAAGGGCTTGGGGAGGAGAAAAAAAACAGAAGCCTTAACAACACCACATCCTGCAACTTGCTTTTAAAAATAAACTTTTTACATATATAAAAAATAAAATAAAAATTCGAGATATGAATGACATCCCACCCATTCCAATTATGGCCACAGTGAAGGCTGACATTTCTAGCTGCTAAGCAAGACAGTTGCTGAGTTGGGTTTGGTTCCCGTGGTTTTGCCATCTTTCTTGCCACCGTTCTTAAGCGAATCGCCACACTTGTTAAATGGATCGTGTAGTCGTTAAGTGAATGTGGCGTCCCCCACAATTGACTTGGCTTGTCTGAGGTTGGCTGGGAGGGGTGCGAATGCCGATCACGTGACCGCGGGAGGCTGCAATCATCGTAAAAACAAGACCAGGTTGCCAAGGGTCTGAATTTGGCTCATGAGTGGCTTTTATCAGTGCCGTTGTGGCTTCCAAACTGTCACTAAATGAAATGTTGAAAGTCAAGGACTACCTGTGTTGCTGTCCTTCCTTGCTTCCTCCCTCCCCCTCCTTTTCTTTCTTCTCTCTCTTTCTCTCTCTTTCTCTTTCTTTCTTTCTTTCTCTGTCTGCCTGCCTTCTTTCCTTCCTTCCTTCCAACTCCTCTTTCTTTCTTTCTTTCTTTCTTTCTTTCTTTCTTTCTTTCTTTCTTTCTTTCTTTCTTTCTTTCTTTCTTTCTTTCCTTTTCTTTCTTTTTTCCTTTTCTTTCTTTTCTGTCTGTCTTCTATCCCTTCCTTCCTTCCTTCAAACTCCTTTCTCTTTCTTACTTTCTTTCTCTCTCTCTTTCTCTCTCTTTCTTTCTCTGTCTTTTCCTTTTTTCTTTCTTTCCTTCTTTCCAACTCCTTTATCTTTCTTTCCTTTATATTCTTTTTCTGTCTGTCTTCTGTCCCTTCCTTTCAACTCCTTTCTCTCTCTCTTTCTTTCTTTCTTTCTTTCTTTCTTTCTTTCTTTCTTTCTTTCTTTCTTTCTTTCTCTCTTTCTTTCTCTTTCTTTCTTTCTCTTCTTTCTTTCTTTCTTTCTTTTTTCTTTCTTTCTTTCTTTTCTCTCTCTCTCTCTTTTCTTTCTTTCTTTCCTTCTCTTTCATTCTCTTCCTTCCTTCCTTCCTTCCTTCCTTCCTTCCTTCCTTCCTTCAAACGCCTTTCTCTTTCTTTTTCTTTCTTTCTTTCCTTCCTTTTTACTTTTGCTTTCTTTCTCTTCTCTTTCTTTCTTTCTTTCCTTCCTTTTACTTTTCTTTCTTTCTCCATCTCTTTCTTTCCGCCTTCCTTCCTTCCTTCCTTCCTTCCTTCCTTCCTTCCTTCCTTCCTTCCTTCCTTCCTTCCTTCCTTCCTTCGGAGTTTCTGAATATATAGCAAGGGCCTCTCCTGTACTGAAGGATAGAAATGCAAGGTTGGAATTCCAAAACCCAACCGGGATGCTGAATTCTGCAGCCGATTGATTCTGCCACTGTGCCAAGGCTCATCTGGGGTGCAGCTCAGCGGTCGGACGAGTTCAGCAAGATGGTTTCACGAGAGAGGGGAAGGCAGGGCAGGGGAAGGAAATTCAGCAGGGGCCTTTTCTGATAGACAGGGGTTGATCTTGAGATGATCAGCGCGAATGCCCTGGAAGTCGGTCTTGCAGAGATTCGGCTGTTTGCAATTGGGGGAAACCATTCCCCCCCACTTTCTTTTTTATTCGTCTAGGAATGAAATTTAAGAGACAAAAATGAGCATTGATGCAATGAAAAGTTTTATAACTGAAATAAGGATGAGCTAAAAGGGAAGATGAAATTCATCCTCATAATATTAACTGTCTCTCAACCTTGGCCGCTTTAAGAGGGGAGGACTTCCACTCCCAGAATTCCCCAGCAATTCTGGGAATTGAAGTCCATGCCTTTTAAAGCATTCTCGCTGGGGGATTCTGGGAGTTAAAGTCCATCCATCTTAAAGCCTGCCGGCTGGGGGATTCTGGGAGCGGAAGTCTTCCCCTCTTAAAGCAGGCTGGCTGGGGGATTCTGGGAGTGGAAGTCCTTCCCTCTTAAAGCAGGCTGGCTGGGGATTCTGGGAGTGGAAGTCCTCCCTCTTAAAGCAGGCTGGCTGGGGATTCTGGGAGTGGAAGTCCTTCCCTCTTAAAGCAGGCTGGCTGGGGATTCTGGGAGTGGAAGCCCACCCTCTTAAAGCAGGCTGGCTGGGGGATTCTGGGAGTGGAAGTCCTCCCTCTTAAAGCAGGCTGGCTGGGGATTCTGGGAGTTGGAGTCCTCCTCTTAAAGCATGCTGGCTGGGGATTCTGGGAGTGGAAGTCCACCCCTGTTAAAGCAGGCTGGCTGGGGGATTCTGGGAGTGGAAGTCCTCCTCTTAAAGCAGGCTGGCTGGGGGATTCTGGGAGCGGAAGTCTTCCCTCTTAAAGCAGGCTGGCTGGGGGATTCTGGGAGCGGAAGTCCTCCTCTTAAAGCAGGCTGGCTGGGGATTCTGGGAGTGGAAGCCCACCCCTCTTAAAGCAGGCTGGCTGGGGGATTCTGGGAGTGGAAGTCCACCCTCTTAAAGCAGGCTGGCTGGGGATTCTGGGAGCGAAGTCTTCCCCTCTTAAAGCAGGCTGGCTGGGGGATTCTGGGAGTGGAAGTCCTCCTCCCTCTTAAAGCAGGCTGGCTGGGGATTCTGGGAGTGGAAGTCCACCCCTCTTAAAGCAGGCTGGCTGGGGGATTCTGGGAGTGGAAGTCCATCCATCTTAACCCTGCCAAAGTTGAGAAACACTGCTTCAGAGCTAGATCAATCCTTTTCACCTATTATTAAGCCAAGATCGTGAGGAGAAAAAAAAAATCAAACTCCTTTTTTTAATTTATGTATTTATTTAATTTGTATGCTGTCCAAGTCCCCAGACTCTGGGCAGTTCCTGAGTAAAACATTACATAAATAAACTAATAAACAAATAAACAAGAAAGAATTCTACCATATACAGATGTCCCCAAAATTGGCAAAGCACCTGTTTAATATCAGCTGTGGCATTTAAGATTATTTGTTCCCCTTCTTCCTTTCCGCCGATTAATATTTTTCCTGTTTCAAGATTTCAGAGATGAGGTAACCACACTGTGTGTTTTATACACTCAGCCACTGATAACACCAAGCCCAATGCTAACCCAGTCCGTGCAACTGTTGTTTTGATTTTTTTTGGTTTGGTTTTGACACCCCCACCGATGCTCAATACTCAAAAAATAAGCCAACTTGAGATAAGATAAGCCTGCGCTTGATCTGGTCGAAAGTGTCACATGTGAATGATTCAAGGGAAGACCAAATACGTCAAATCCTCCACATTATACACACAAAAACAAGGATGTCTATATCATTTTTCTATCTTATCTACTTATCTGTATCCATCTCTATCTATCTATCTATCTATCTATCTATCTGTCTATCTGTCTATCTACCTGCCTGCCTGCCTATCTATCTGTCTCTTACCTACCTACTTTCCTACCTATCCATCTCTCTCTCTATCCATCCATCCATCATTTATTTATCTGTCTATCTGTCTGCTTATCCATCCATCATCTCTTTCTATCCATCTATCATCTATCTAATCTCTCATCTATCAACCTATCATCTCTCTTCTATCTATCTATCTATCTATCTATCTATCTATCTATCTATCTATCTATCTAGCTACCTACCTAATCTCTCATCTATCTCTCATCTCTATCTAATCTCTCATCTATCTATTATCTATCTAATCTCTCATCTATCAATCTATCATCTCTCTATCATCTATCCATCTGTCTGTCTATCTATCTATCTATCTATCTATCTATCTATCTATCTATCTATCTATCTATCTCTATCACCTGCCTGCCTATCTATCTGTCTCTTACCTACCTACTTTCCTACCTATCCATCTCTCTCTCCATCCATCCATCCATCCATCATTTATTTATCTGTCTATCTGTCTGCTTATCCATCCATCATCTCTCTCTATCTATCCATCTATCATCTATCTAATCTCTCATCTATCAATCTCTCATCTCTCTATCATCTATCTATCTATCTATCTATCTATCTATCTATCTATCTATCTATCTACGGTATCTATCTATCTACCTAATCTCTCAACTATCTCTCATCTCTATCTAATCTCTCATCTATCTATCATCTCTATCTAATCTCTCATCTATCTATTATCTATCAACGGTATCTATCTATCTACCTAATCTCTCATCTCTATCTAATCTCTCATCTATCTATCATCTCTATCTAATCTCTCATCTATCTATTATCTATCAATCTCTCATCTCTCTATCATCTATCTATCTATCTATCTATCTATCTATCTATCTATCTATCATCTATCTAATCTCTCATCTATCTCTCATCTATCTAATCTCTCATCTATCAATCTATCATCTCTCTATCATCTATCTATCTATCTATCTATCTATCTATCTATCTATCTATCTATCTATCTATCTATCTATCTATCTATCATCTCTCATCTATCTAATCTCTCATCTATCTCTCATCTATCTAATCTCTCATCTATCAATCTATCATCTCTCTATCATCTATCTATCTATCTATCTATCTACCATCTATCTATCTATCTATCTATCTATCTATCTATCATCTATCTATCTATCTATCTATCTATCTATCTATCTATCTATCTATCTATCTATCTATCTATCTCTATCCTCTATCTATCTATCTATCTATCTATCTATCTATCTATCTATCTATCTATCTATCTATCTAAAACATGTTGACAATACAATATACAGATATTCCTCCACTTAAAACCATTCTTTTAGTGTCCCTGAACCCGCTGGGCTGGCTGAGGAATTCTGGGAGTTGAAGTCCACCCACCTTCAAGCCACCAAGGTTGAGAAATCCTGGAACAGATGCTATAATTTGATATCTAAGGAAGCTGACCATCTAACTTCCCAATGCTAGGACATTATTATTATTATTATTATTCTAACGTGACGCAGACAACCGAAAGTCTCACAAAGCCGCAACTGAGTAAGGAGAAGGGGGCACGCCCCGTTTTCCTTCGCCGGCTCTCTGGAAATTTGGGAGTCCCCTACCCTCCAGGTTAATGCTCGCAGGGTGGAAGGAAACCTTGTAAAAACGGAGGCCTCCTTCACACATGCATTATTCAGCAGCCAGGCCTGCCCAAAGCCAACATTTTTGTGTGTGTGCGTGCATGTGTGTGTCAAGACGCATTTGTGCATTAAAGCCCAGATCAATAATGGTTCAATTAATTGATGCCAAGACAAATTAGACAAAGGAGAAGGATTAATAATTTAAGTGTGTACATGGTAAAGTGTTTGAAAAGAGTTAGGATGGGAGGGAAGAGGATTGTGTTTGTGCGTGTTCTGCAGGAAAACAAGATGAAAAAACTAAGAAAAGGGGGTTGTGTGTTGTCTTTATCTCTCCTCCCGCCCCCACGCTCAAGCCCCTGAGTTCCTGGGAATTTTGCAGTCTTCTCAGATGTGTGTTTATCATTTCCTTTCTGGGCTTCGCCTCAGCGTCCTTTGCACACGTCGGATTATTTCCCTTGTAAACCGATCCTGGCTCGTTCCCTCCGAAGGAAGCGGTTACAAATGCCCAAATGTCTCTAGCCATGTCGCAGAAACTTAAAAGTCTGTACAGATTCTCCGTCATCCAGGCCATGGTTTTGTCCCAAAGGTGCTTTTTCAGGAGGCAACTGGAGTTTTATACTTTATACTCCTTGCAGACAGCTGGTCATTTGCATCCTTTTAGAGGGTCGTTGAGGCCACTTGGAGGTTTGTCTCTGTCCTCAGGGTCACCTGAGTGGTACAAATGAGTGGGGAGCTTTCTTGGAACTGCTGAAAGGACTGTGTTCAAGAAGACTCCACACCCATTTCCACCACTCAGGTGACCGAGGACAGAGACAAACCTCCAAGTGGCCTCAACGACCCTCTAAAAGATTGCAAATGACCAGCTGTCTGCAAGGAGTATAAATCCTTCCATTCCCCACCATCCAGTCAGAGCGGAAGAAGCTTCTGGGATGAGAAGCGAAATGTCTTCGAAAGAAAAACAAGAAAGTCCAGTTGCCTCCTGAAAAACAAAACCAAAAAACCCTCTGGGTCCCAGAAATTTGCTTTTCCAGAAAACTTGGTTTCTGTTTTTCTGCCTCTTTCTCAGAAAGGTTGAAAAGGTCTATTGCGTTTCTCCAGCAGGTTGTTTTCTTGAAAATGCCGCTTCCGTTTTTTTCTATCTTGCACTCAGGAAGGTTGTAGAGTTTCTTCTGTTGCATTTTGCCAGCAGCTTAGTTTCCCTAAAAATGCACCTTCTGTTTTTCTGCCTCTTTAGGGCCCAGGAAAATGCAGAATTTGTGTTGCTCTCTGAGCTTGGTTGCTTTCTTGCAGACGTACCTATATTTAACAGATAACCAGAGTTGGAAGGGACCTTGGAGGTCATCTGGTTCAACCTCTGCCCAAGTGGGAGTTCCTGCACAATTTCTGACAGATAGGGGAGTCCAGTCTCTTCTTGAAAACCTCCAGGGATGAAGCTCACACAACTTCCGAGGGCAACTTCTGTTCCATTGGTTGATTGTTCTCAGAAAGTTTCTCCTTATTTCCAGGTTGAATCTCTCCTTGGTCAGTTTCCTTCCATTATTCCTTGTCTGGCCTTCGGGTGCCTTGGAGAATAGCTTGACCCCCTCCTCCTCTCTGGCAGCCCCTCAAATATTGGAAGATGCTCTCCTGTCTCCCCTGGTCCTTCTCTTCCCTAGACTAGCCAGGCCCAGTTCCTGCAAATGTTCATCATATGTTTTAGTCTCCAGTCCCCTCATCATCCTGGTTGCTCTTCTCTGCACTTTTTCTAGAGTCTCAACATCTTTTTTATAGCGTGGTGACCAAGACTGGATGCAGGACTCTAGGGGTGGCCTTACTCAGGCTTTATAGAGTGGTATTAGTACCTCCCTTGATCTCGATTGTATCCCTCTGTTAATGCAATTTAGGATTGCATTGGCTTTTTTGGCGGCTGCTGCACAACATTGGCTCCTATTTAGCTGGTTGTCCACTAAGACTCCGAGATCCCCCTCCCAGTTCCTGCTATTGAGCCTGGTTTCACCCAGTTTATAGGTGCACTTTTGGTTTTTCTTGCCTAAGTGTAGGACTTTGTGTAGGGCGTTTCATTACCCTAACTAGGTAACATCATCAGGGCTAGTAAGAAGTGCTGTTTACTTACAGCAAACCCCATTCCTTGCTGGCACTGATGATATTACCTAGTTTGGGTAATGAAATGTTTACAAGAAAACAGCCAAGCTCAGAGAGCACCAAGGACTTCTCATTTGAACCCTGAGCTGTAAAAACTTTCTTTTATTGGTACCCACATCCCTTCCTCCTCCTCCTTCCTCTTCTCCTCCTCCTAATTCTTTTCTTTCCTCTTCCTCCTCTTCTCCCCTTCCTTCTAATTCTTCTTCCTTCCTTCCTCTCCTCCTATTTCTTCTTCCTTCCTCTTCCTCCTTCCTTCCTCCTCCTCTTGTTCTCTTCCTCTTCCTCCTCTAATTCTTTCTTCCTTCCTTCCTCTTCTCCCCTCCTTCTAATTCTTCCTTCCTTCCTTCCTCTTCTCCTCCTCCTAATTCTTCTTCCTTCCTTCCTCTTCCTCCTTCCTTCCTCTTCTCCCCTCCTCCTTCTTCCTTCCTTCCTCTCCTCCTCCTAATTCTTCTTTCTTCCTTCCTCTTCCTCCTTCCTTCTTCCTCCTCCTCTTGTTCTCTTCCTCTTCCTCCTCTAATTCTTTCTTCCTTCCTTCCTCTTCTCCTCCTAATTCTTCTTCCTTCCTTCCTCTTCCTCCTCCCCCCCTTCCTTCCTATTCTTATCATTGTCATTATTTTAATGTAAAGCCTTTCTTTCGTTTCCTTCTACCGTGAAAACAAACTTCAAAAAAAGAAAGGATGCCCTCTCTTTTTCAAAGCACGTTTTTCCCCTCCCTTACTCACTCAGCGATAACTTGATCGCTGTGGTTGGAAAATATTATTCTAAACAGAGCAAATTGTTGTTCAGCTCGGCTGCCTTGAGACGGGCTGCGCGGGGGTTTGCAAAGCTGACCTGACATTTCCAAGGTGGCTTGGGGGGGTGGCAAAGGTTTAAATTCCCATGAGTGGGTTTAATGCGAGCTAGAAGAGCCCTCGCTTCCTTTGTACCCCATTTGCAATAAAGACCCTGCCCTCAATTTGGATCAAAGTGGGAAAGCAACTAAATGAATTCAGAGAGAGAGAGAGAGAGAGAGAGAGGCGGCTTTTAAATCTTTCTTTTCAAGCTGGGTTTGGCTGCTTGCACTTTTGTGGAAATTGTGGGGGCCGGTTCCCATGGAAATTTGGGGTGCACAGGAAGCACCCTGGGGCCCTTGAATAGGGCCGGCGAGCTTCCTTGAAAAAGCAAAGAAGTAGGAGGTTTTTTTTTTTCCTCTCTCTTTTTCTCCCTACAAAATGAAAAGGTTTGTCATTCAGAAGTTGCTTTTTTCTCTAAGGAAAGTCTACCCCACACCCTAAGCTGGCTTGAGTGCCATTTAACTAAATGTGAAAACGCCGGTAGCAGCTGGGCAATTACACCCTTTTCTTAAGTTTTTTTTTTTTTCTTACTCTTTCTTCCTCACTCCATCCGTCCTCCAGCAGTAGCCATTTCCAGGCGCCATTGGCAAATGGCCTTTCGAATTTCTGTCTCTCTCAAGTTGTTTTTCTCTCTAATGGTGTTTTGCTGGCATGGCTCCATCCATAGATGAAGCAAGTGAAAAACAAGAGTTGCACTAAGACTTTGTGGAAATGCACAAGGCTCCCCATCAATAAATTGTAAGCCTCCACCTCAAAAATATTAAGGTGTTTTGTGGTGTGTTAACAACCTTGATTTTTTTTTTTTTTTTGCATCTATGTGCATCCAGAGAGTAGATCAATGTTCCTATACCTGAACAACTAAGCTGTAATAACCAACTCCCAGAACCTCCCAGCCAGCCTGATTTAAGAGGGGAGGACTTCCACTCCCAGAATCCCCCAGCCAGCCTGCTTTAAGAGGGGTGGACTTCCACTCCCAGAATCCCCAGCCAGCCTGCTTTAAGAGGGCTGGACTTCCACTCACAGAATTCCCCAGCCAGCCTGCTTTAAGAGGGCTGGACTTCCACTCCAGAATTCCCCAGCCAGCATGCTTTAAGAGGGGAGGACTTCCACTCCCAGAATTCCCCAGCCAGCATGCTTTAAGAGGGGAGGACTTCCACTCCCAGAATTCCCCAGCCAGCCTGCTTTAAGAGGGCTGGACTTCCACTCCCAGAATTCCCCAGCCAGCATCCTTTAAGAGGGCTGGACTTCCACTCCCAGAATTCCCCAGCCAGCATCCTTTAAGAGGGCTGGACTTCCACTCCCAGAATTCCCCAGCCAGCCTGCTTTAAGAGGGGTGGACTTCCACTCCCAGAATCCCCCAGCTAGGATGCTTTAAGAGGGGTGGACTTCCACTCCCAGAATCCCCCAGCTAGGATGCTTTAAGAGGGGTGGGCTTCCACTCCCAGAATCCCCCAGCCAGCATGCTTTAAGTTGTTAAGTTAGTCACAGGATTGTTAAGTGAATCTGGTTTACTTTGTTTGCTGTGACGGTCATATGAGTCAGTGGCCAAGCATCTGAATTTTTATGACCTGGCCCTGGGAGATGCTGCAACGGTCATAAGTGTGAACAACAGTCCTAAGTGAACATTTTTCAGTGCTGCTATAACTTCGAACGGTCACGAAATGTACTGTTGCAAGTCACTAAACGAATGGTTTTTAAGACGAGGATTGCTTGTATTAGCCACCTCAGTATCATTTTAGACTTATGTGCTGCTTATCACTTCACAGGGATGTTGTGAGGAGGAGTTGTTTAGGCCGACTTGCAGCTCTTGAAGATAGGATGGGATAGCAACTTTTCCATCATATTCAGCATTCCTGTTTAGAATAGAATAGAATAGAATAGAATAGAATAGAATAGAATAGAATAGAATAGAATAGAATATTGGAATGTAGATGTAGAAAATAATAGAATAGAATATATGGAATAGAATAGAGTAGAATAGAGTAGAATATTGAAATATAGAATAGAATAGAATTGAATATATGAAATGTAGAATGGAATGGAATGGAATAGAATAGAATAGAATAGAATAGAATAGAATAGAATAGAATATTGGAATGTAGAAAATAATAGAATAGAATATATAGAATAGAGTAGAATAGAGTAGAATATTGAAATATAGAATAGAATTGAATATATGAAATGTAGAATGGAATGGAATGGAATAGAATAGAATAGAATAGAATAGAATAGAATAGAATAGAATAAGGAATAGAATTAGAATTAGAATTAGAATTAATTAGAATTAGAATTAGAATTATTAGAATTAGAATTAGAATTAAAATTAGAATAGAATAAGAAATAGAAATAGAATTAGAATTAGAATAGAATTAGAATTAGAATAGAATTAGAATAGAATTGGAATAGAATTAGAAATATAAATAGAATTAGAATAGAATTAGAATTAGAATAGAATTAGAATTAGAATAGAATAAGAAATAGAATTAGAATTAGAATAGAATAAGAATTAGAATAGAATTAGAGTAGAATTAGAATAGAATAGAATCAAATCATACTAGGAAACAGTCAATATAAATCATTAGGATACAAGTGACGTTACAGTCACACAGTCACAAGAGGGAGGGGATGGGTGATAAGGAGTGATTAATAGTAATAGTAATGCAGACTTAGTCAATAGTTGGACAATGTTGAGGGAATTATTTGTTTAGCAGAGTGATGGCTTTCGGGGGAAAACTCCCCTTGTGTCTAGTTGTTCTGGCGTGCAGGGCTCTATAGCGTCGTTTTGAGGGTGGGAGTTGAAACAGTTTATGTCCGGGATGTGTGAGGGGTCTGTAGATATTTTCACAGCCCTCTTTTTGACTCGTGCAAGATTCAGGTCCATCACATTTATGGAATTTGTGGAATTTTGGGAAGGGAAGCCGCCTTCCATTCAAGGCCCAACGTCCTGCTGTGAGCCTTCCCTTGTCCTGCTGTTTTCTCATATCGCCTCATTGTTCTTGTCCGGCCTCCAAGCTCGTCCTGCTGGGGTTGACCTCCTCTTGTGTTGTCCCCACGAGAAAAGAGAAAAAAAACAATCGTGGACTTATACCCCCCCCCCCAATGGAGCCAAATATTGATGCCGTTCAGTGAGAAATTGGTACAGTGAGTTTGCCCCGTTTTACAACCTTTCTCACCACAGTTGTTAAGTGAATCGCTGCAAGTTCTTCAGTTAATACCCTGGTTGTTAAATGGAACTGGCTTTCCCCCCTTGATTTCGCTTGTCGGAAGGTCGCAAAAGGGGATCACGTGACCCCAGGGACACCTCGACTGTCATAAGTATGGAGATGCTGCGAAAGGTTATAAGGGTGGAAAAACAGTCATAAATCACTTTTTCCAGTTGCTGTTGTGACGTTGAGCAGTCGCTAAACGAATTGTTGTGAGGGAGAGGTCCACCTATTCTCCAAAGCATCAGAAGGCAGGACAAGAAGCAACAGATGGAAACTGATCGAGGAGAGAAGCAACCTGGAACTAAGGAGACATTTCCAGACAGTGAGAACAATTAACCAGTGGAACAGCTGGCCACCAGAAATTTCTGGGTTCTCCATCACTGGAGGCTTTTAAGAAGAGACTGGACAGCCATTTGTCTGAAATGGTATAGGGACTCCTGCTTGAGCAGGGGGCTGGACTAGAAGACCTCCATGGTCCCTTCCAGCTCATTCTATCCTATCCTATCCTATATTCTATTCTATTCTATGCTATGCTATTCTATTCTAATCTTCTATCTATTCTATAATTATACTATTCTATTTCTATTCTATTCTATTCTCCTTCCTTCCTTTCCTTCCTTCCTTCCTTCCTTCCTTCCTTCCTTCCTTCCTTCCTACCTTTCTTCCCTTCCTTCCTTCCCTTCCTTTCCTTCCTTCCTTCCTTCCTTCCTTTCTTCCCTTCCTTCCTTCCTTCCTTCCTCCCCTCCCTTCCTTCCTTCCTACCTTTCTTCCCCTTCCTTCCTTCCTCCCTCCCCTCCCTTCCTTCCTTCCTTCCTTCCCTTCCTTCCCTCCCTTCCCTCTTCCTTCCTTCCTTCCTTCCTTCCTTCCTTCCTTCCTTCCTTCCTTCCTTCCTTCCTTCCTTCCTTCCTTCCCTATTCTATTCGATTATTATTCTATTTGATTATTATGCTATTCTTATTATTCTCTTCTATTGTTATACTATTCTATTCCTGTTCTATTTCTATACTATTTCTATACTATTCCTATTCCTATTCTACTCTACTATGTTCTACTCCCCCTTCCTTCCTTCTTTATTTTATTCTGTTCCGTTCCCTTCCATTCCATCCCATTTAAATCCTATCCTATTCTTAATTCTTCTAACCTTCTGACAAGCAAAGCCAACGGGAAGCCAGATTTCACTTCACCGCCGGGTTACCAACTTAACCACAACAGCGATTCACTATTAACTGGGGTGAGAAAAACCATATAACAGGGGCCAAAAAGCCCTTAACAAGTCTCTCCCTTAAACAAGAGAAATTCGGGGCTCCCTCGTGCTCCTCATTCGAGGACCCCCTCTACCCAACCATCCTTCCCCGAGGGACAAAAGGTGATCTTATCCCCCCATTTGTGTGACCCCATTTTTTCTTGTCGTCCCCCCGCTTTCTTCTTGCAGATACAAGAGCCTGGTGACGGGGAAGCGAGCCCGCGGACTCATCGCTGTCCTCTGGCTCCTCTCGTTCATCATCGGCCTGATGCCGCTGATGGGTTGGAACAAGATGGACGCCGTTCAGAACTGCACCAACGAGACGCAGGGGCCCAGCGGGGACTGCCGGGTGACCTGCCTCTTCGAGAACGTGGTGCCCATGAGCTACATGGTGTACTTCAACTTCTTCGGCTGCGTCCTCCTGCCCCTCTTCATCATGCTCTGCATCTACATCAAGATCTTCGCCGTGGCCTGCAAGCAGCTGCGGCAGATCGAACTGGTGGACAACTGCCGGATGACGCTGCAGAAGGAATTCAGCGCCGCCAAGTCGCTGGCCATCATTGTGGGCCTGTTTGCCCTCTGTTGGCTGCCGCTGCACATCCTTAACTGCCTGATTCTCTTCTACCCCACCTTCGCGAAGAGCAAGCGGGACTGGATGATGTATCTAACCATCATCCTCTCCCACACCAACTCGGTGGTCAACCCAATCATTTACGCTTACCGTATCCAGGACTTCCGGTATACGTTCCGGAAGATCCTGTCGCGTTACGTCCTCTGCAGGAACGAGGATTTTCCTAACTACCCCAAAGGGAGCAACAGCGGCGGTAGCAGCCGTCACCTGGCGGTGAATAACCTGAACACATCGCCGACCTACGTTTGAGGTCACCTGGACAGCCAGTAGGTCTTTGATCTGTCCGGAACAGCACACACACATCGCGCTGTTCAGTGGGAAACAAGCGGCCAGGAGGTTCATATTCAAGGTAGTCCGCGACTTACGACCGTCCATTTCGACTAAGTCATTGATGGTGGGAAACGGGAGGAGGGGGTCACCCCATGTGGTCAGCCTGCTTTGGTGGTGTTTTTTCCCCCCAAAGCAGTCATTTGGCAAGGGCTGGCTTGGCCAAAAACTAGAAGAAGTAAATTTTTGGAGGTGGGCAGAAATGTCATAATACCTGTCGTGTGGCCAAGAGACGCTGCAAAGGGCCGTAAATGCGAGCTGATGGACAAGCACCTAAAATCCGTTCACTTGACCATGTTGGGGGGACTGGCTTTTGCAACTTCAGAACTGGGTGTTCGGTAACCCTTGGAGAGGTTTGTGGTAATTTGGAACGGTGACTGGTCGTAAGTCAAGGACTACCCCTGCGACTTCCTGCGATATGCGGGAGTGTTGGAACAAGAACGGCTCGGTTTTGTTTTGCACGCAATAGTGTTCCTCGACCTCAGCAACGGGACGCCGTGTGGACTTCAACTCCCAACATTCCCTAGGCAGCAAGCTTTAAGATGGGTGGACTTTAATACGTGGCTGACTGGTGGATTCTGGGAGTTGGAGTCCATCCATCTTAAAGCATGGCTGACTGGGGGATTCTGGGAATCGAAGTCCACCCATTTTAAAGCATGCTGGGTGGGGAATTCTGGGAGTGGAAGTCCACCAATCTCAAAGTATGCCAGCTGAGGAATTCTGGGAGTTGAAATCCACCCATCTTGAAGCATGGCTGGCTGGGGAATTCTGGGAATTGAAGTCCACCCCATTTTAAAGCATGCTGGGTTTGGAATTCTGGGAGTGGAAGTCCACACCGTTTCATGGCGCTGAGGTTGGGAAATACTGATGTACAATTAAAGGGCTTCTGCTGCCTGAGCCCTTTCAATGATGATGAGATTTAATTTACCGTTTAATTATTTTTAATCTTTGCCTCCATTAGAAGGGCAGGTTTTCAAAACCATGCTGCTCTTTTGTGTGTTTGTCTGCCTGTGTAGATGGGAGGGTGTCATCTGTGAAATGACTTGTGGTCCTGCCATGCCCCAAAAATAAAACCACAGGAGCAAGGGAACTGAAACTTAATACATGTGATAATTTGGTGTTTTGTATGAGGCTGTTAACTTTACCCACTCAAGTCTTTTTTTTTAAAGATTAATTTAAGTTTGTCATCAGTTATTTGATGCTGCTGGTATTCTCGTATGGGAAATCCTTTTTAAGTAGGCCAGTAAATGGTATAACGGATGTGCTTTTTTTAATTAAAATATTGTAAATGCAATGGAGAGAGTTTTAAAGGGGGATCGTTTTTGTCTTACTCTGAACTAAATTATTGGTTTAAATTGGCAAAGGGGAAGCTAGATTTAAACAATTGCTATTCTTTTCTTTCTTTCCTTCTCTCCCTCCCTTTTCTCCTTCCTCCCTCTCCCCTTTCTCCTCCCTCCCTTCCTTCTCTCCCTCCCTTTTTTCCTTCCTTCCCATGCAATAGCACGTAGACTTATATAGCGCTTCACAATGCTTTACAGCCCTCTCTAAGCAGTTCATCCTTCTTTCATTCCTTTCTTTCCATTCCCGCCCTTTTCTTTTCTTCCTTCCTCCTTTTTCTCCTTCCTTCCTTCCTTCCTTCCTTCCTTCCCTCCCTCCTTCCTTCCTTCCTTCCTTCCCAAGCAATAGCACTTAGACTTATATAGCGCTTCACAATGCTTTACAGCCCTAAGCGGTTCCTCCTTTCTTTTCTTTCCTTTTCTGTTTTTCTTTCTTTCTTTCCTTCCTTCCTATCCCTCCCTTTTCTTTCCTCCCTCCCTCCTTCCTTTCTTCCCAAGCAATAGCACTTAGACTTATATGGCGCTTCACAATGCTTTATAGCCCTCTCTAAGTGGTTCCATCTTTTCTTTCTTTCTTTCTTTCTTTCTTTCTTTCTTTCTTTCTTTCTTTCTTTCTTTCTTTCTTTCTTTCTTTCTTTCTTTCTTTCTTTCTTTCTTTCTCTCTCTCTCTCTCTCTCTCTCTCTCTCTCTTTCTTTCTTTTCTTTTCTTTTCTTTTCTTTTCTTTTCTTTTCTTTCTTTCTTTCTCTCCCCGCCCCCTGTTTTTCTTTCTTTTCTTTGCTTTCTTTTTTAATAAAATACTTGCCGAAGTCAAACTTGGCCTCCCAATTTACTGGTGTCATTTTCATCCTTGCGGAAAAATACTTTTAAAGATATTTGCTGCAATCCACTTTTTAGGGTTAATCGTTTCCGAATGTGACGTGTGTGTGTATATGTGTGCAGTCCAGAGCTGCATAAAAACGTCCCCCATGGGGACCCACAACGACAGTCATCAGTCATTTCTGAGCAGAAAACAGGAGCAGGACACAACGGGGTGGAGGGAAAAGACACACACCCAGCTCAAAACGCTTCCAGTCACCCGTGGTTACAGCTCACATTTTCTCGTTCTTTTTCCTCAACTTCCTTCCATCCTCATTTCTCCTCAGGGAGGAGCAGGGCCGTCAGATGCTGGTTGGAGATGCTTTGCTCCTGGCAAGCGCCGGTCGCTCGGCTCAGATAGATGGCGAGGATGTGCTTACACTACCAAAAACACACAACAACAACAAGAACAGAGAGCAACCCCATTAGAGGCCGAGTGTGGGAAAGTTTGGTGCAGGAGAGGAGTCCCAGTAAAAATAATAATAATTAGGAGACGAGCAGCCCATCTTGCCACCGACCAGTTTTACGGGAGCAAAATTTTTTATTTTGAATAAAATTCGAATAATTTAAACTGAATTTCAATTAAAAAAAAATATTTGTTTAAATAAAATCTGCTTAACAGAATAAGAGAGGTGGAAGTCTAACACACACACATACACACACCCAGCTCAAGCAAAAACCTCTATAGCCAGGGGTGGGATTCATCCGGTTTAGACTGGTTCGGGGGAACCGGTTGTTAAATTTAACATCTGGTTTGCAAAACGGGTAATTGAACTGAACAGCTGGCCCTGCCCACCCCACCCTTCCCCTCCCCGGAGTCTCCATGTGGCCCATTTTGGATGCAGGTAACTACAGGGTCTGCGCGGAGGCTCTGGGAGAGGGAAAAACGGGCCGAACCGGAAGTTCCGGAAGTCCGGAAACGGGCCTATTTCCGGCTTCCGGAGGACCTCCGGAGCCCGGGGGAGGCTGTTTTCGCCCTGCCAGAGGCCTGAGGGAAGCCTCCGGATTCTGGGGAAGGTGAAAAACAGCCCCCCCCCCGGAAGTTCCAGTAGGCCACACCCACCCTGGCCAGGCCTATCCACCAACCGGGCAGAGAACTGGTTGCTGGGATTTTGGAATCCCACCCCTATCTATACCACTTATAAAAGAATAGAATAAAAATTATTTAACAGAATAAAAAACTATTTAAATAACATTATTGAGATAAATGTGGCTCAGGAATTCTGGGAGTTGAAGTCTAAATGTAATCAAAGGGCCGTCGTTCCCCATCCTGTCTCAGGAATTCTGGGAGTTGAAGTCTAAATGTCATCGAAGGGCCGTCGTTGCCCATCCTGTCTCAGGAATTCTGGGAGTTGAAGTCCAAATGTCATCAAAGGGCCACTGTTCCCCATCCTGTCTCAGGAATTCTGGGAGTTGAAGTCTAAATGTCATCAAAGGGCCATCGTTGCCCATCCTGTCTCAGGAATTCTGGGAGTTGTAGTCTAAATGTCATCAAAGAGCCATCGTTCCCCATCCTTTCTCAGGAATTCTGGGAGTTGAAGTCTAAATGTCATTGAAGGGTCACTGTTCCCCATCCTTTCTCAGGAATTCTGGGAGTTGAAGTCTAAATGTCATTGAAGGGTCACTGTTCCCCATCCTTTCTCAGGAATTCTGGGAGTTGAAGTCTAAATGTCATCAAAGGGCCGTCGTTCCCCATCCTATCTCAGGAATTCTGGGAGTTGAAGTCTAAATGTCATCGAAGGGCCATCGTTCCCCATCCTGTCTCAGGAATTCTGGGAGTTGAAGTCTAAATGTCATCAAAGGGCCACCGTTCCCCATCCTGTCTCAGGAATTCTGGGAGTTGAAGTCTAAATGTCATCAAAGGGCCGTCGTTCCCCATCCTGTCTCAGGAATTCTGGGAGTTGAAGTCTAAATGTCATCAAAGGGCCACTGTTCCCCATCCTGTCTCAGGAATTCTGGGAGTTGAAGTCTAAATGTCATCAAAGGGCCATCGTTGCCCACCCTGTCTCAGGAATTCTGGGAGTTGAAGTCTAAATGTTATCAAAGGGCCACAGTTCCCCATCCTATCTCAGGAATTCTGGGAGTTGAAGTCTAAATGTCATCAAGGGCCATCGTTGCCCACCCTGTCTCAGGAATTCTGGGAGTTGTAGTCTAAATGTCATCAAAGGGCCACTGTTCCCCATCCTGTCTCAGGAATTCTGGGAGTTGTAGTCCAAATGTCATCAAAGGGCCACTGTTCCCCATCCTGTCTCAGGAATTCTGGGAGTTGAAGTCTAAATGTCATCAAAGGGCCATCGTTGCCCATCCTGTCTCAGGAATTCTGGGAGTTGAAGTCTAAATGTCATCAAAGGGCCGTCGTTGCCCATCCTGTCTCAGGAATTCTGGGAGTTGAAGTCTAAATGTCATCAAAGGGCCGTCGTTGCCCATCCTGTCTCAGGAATTCTGGGAGTTGAAGTCTAAATGTCATCAAAGGGCCGTCGTTGCCCATCCTGTCTCAGGAATTCTGGGAGTTGAAGTCTAAATGTCATCAAAGGGCCGTCGTTGCCCATCCTGCCTCAGGAATTCTGGGAGTTGAAGTCTAAATGTCATCAAAGGGCCGTCGTTGCCCATCCTGCCTCAGGAATTCTGGGAGTTGAAGTCTAAATGTCATCAAGGGCCACTGTTCCCCATCCTGTCTCAGGAATTCTGGGAGTTGAAGTCTAAATGTCATCAAGGGCCGTCGTTGCCCATCCTGCCTCTGGAATTCTGGGAGTTGAAGTCTAAATGTCATCAAAGGGCCGTCGTTGCCCATCCTGCCTCTGGAATTCTGGGAGTTGAAGTCTAAATGTCATCGAAGGGCCATCGTTCCCCATCCTGTCTCAGGAATTCTGGGAGTTGTAGTCTAAATGTCATCAAAGAGCCATCGTTCCCCATCCTTTCTCAGGAATTCTGGGAGTTGAAGTCCAAATGTCATCAAAGGGCCGTCGTTGCCCATCCTGCCTCAGGAATTCTGGGAGTTGAAGTCTAAATGTCATCAAAGGGCCATCCTTCCCTACCTCTGTCCTAAACTAACCACAGCTGTCCTCCCACGGCTACGGAGGCCTTGTCCACCCCGCTCATTTTCCCTCGGGGAGGTGGGGAGAGGCTGGGCGGGAGCGTGGGAATCTCTGGGCTACATCCTGACCCCTTGGAGAGAACCTGCCCCATAGTTTCCCACTGGTTCCTGTGCACAGGATGAGCTCCAGACTTCCATTGTCTTTAGAGGAAATTTCGCTGGGGTTTCGATTGTCTACGGTGAACACAACTCTCTTCTCTTTCTTAGAGGACTCCTGTAAGTAAAATCAGATTTCTTATCCAGGTAGTCCTTGACTTAACAACCATAATTTGAGCCTCAAATTTCCATTGTTGAACAAAATGGTCATTAAGTGAGTTGTGCTCCATTCCATGACCTTTTTTTTTTGGTCACAGTCAATATCACCAAATGAATGGTTTTAAGTCAAGGATTACTTGTATTAGCAATAGCACTTAACCGTGTTTCCCCGAAAATAAGACCTTGTCATATATATATTTTTTGCCACCCAAAAAGGCACCATGTCTTATTTTAGGAGGACATCATCCACTGACTAACCTCACATGTGTGTGTCGCCCCTGGCCTCCTTTTCACTGTCAAGAGGCCTTCAGGAATTTCTGCTGCGGGCAAGGCTTTCCTGAAGGCCTCTGCAGCCGATAGGATCGATCCTGAGCTTTTTCATCAGCTCCAGAGGCCTTCAGGAAAGCCTTCCCAGCCTTGTCGGCTGCAGAAGAAATGGGTCAGCAAGGCAGGTGTCGGGGTGTGTGAGGCCTGGCTACACCTGTCCAAAGCTAAGTAGTAGGTCAGCTCCACCACCCCATTCCCCCCCAGCTTAATTTTTACCCTCCATTCTGGAGTGGGCAGGATCTTAATTATTTTGGGAGGGGGTAGGGCTTATATTGGGCACACGTAAAAAATCAAGCTAGGACTTACTTTCAGGGTAGGTTGTACCTTCAGGGAAACAGTATATACACAGATCTACAGCCCTCTCTAAACGGTTTACAGAATCAGCCTATTTGCCCCCCAACAATCCGAGTCCTCATTTTACCAACCTTGGAAGGACGGAAGGCTGAGTCAACATTGCACCCAGTCAGGATCGAACTCCAGGAAATGGGCAGAATCAGCCTGCAATACTGCATTTCTAACCACTGCGGCCGTTCCTTCCTCCCTCCCTCCTTCCACACTTAGCAATAGCCCTTAGACTTATATCCCGCTTCACGGTGCTTTTACAGCCCTCTCTAAGCGGTTTACAGAGTCAGCCTATTTGCCCCCAACAATCCGGGTCCTCATTTTACCGACCTCGGAAGGACGGAAGGCTGAGTCCAACCCTAAAGCCCTTTTAAACCAACGGGGCTGGGAATTCTGGGAGTCGAAGTCCAGACTTCTTAAAAGTGCCCAGGTCTCTACTCCATCTCTTCTCCTTCTAGTTGAGTGGTCTTAGGTCAGAGGTCTCTAACCTTGGGCAACTTAGCTGGCTGGAGAATTCTGGGAGTTGTAGTCCACACGCCTTAAAAGTGGCCAAGTTTGAGGACCCTTGTCTTAGGTGGTCTTCTCCAGCAGACCCAAGACAGGACCTCCCTTCAAAGCCCCCTCCTCTACCACACACTGTATCCCCCTCCCCTCCTCTCTCTCTCTCTCCTTTCGCAGGGATGGGAGGGTTGTCACAATTCCTGTCTTCTCGGGTCCAGACTGGCTAGTCTCACCTAGGGGAGCAGACTGGGGGTTGTGGGGGAGGTAAGCACCAAGATCTTCTCAACCTCTTCTCCAAAGCCCCCAAAGGCAGGACGAGAAGCAACAGGTGGAAACGGATCAAGGAGAGAAGCAACTTGGATGTAAGGAGAAATTTCCTAACAGGGCGGATAATTGGCCACCGGAACAGCTTGTCACCAGAAATTGTGGGTGCTCCATGACTGGAGGTTTGGAAGAAGAAACTGGACAGCCGCTTGTCTGAAGTGGTTTAGGGCTTCCTGCTTGTGCAGGGGGTTGGACTACAAGATCTCCAAGGTCCCTTCCAACTCAGTTATTCTACTATCCTTCCTTCCTTCCTTCCTTCCTTCCTTCCTTCCTTCCCTTCCTTCCTTCCTTCCTTCCTTCCTTCCTTCCTTCTTTCCTACCTACCTACTTTCCTTCTTTCCTACCTTCCTACCTACCTTCCTTCCTACCTTCCTTCCTTCTTTCCTTCCTTCCTTCCTTTCCTTCCTTCTTTCCTATCTACCTACCTACCTTCCTTCCTTCCTTCTTTCCTCCTTCCTTCTTTCTTATCCACCCACCTTCCTTCCTTCCTTCCTTCCTTCCTTCCTTCCTTCTTACCTACCTACCTACCTACTTTCCTTCTTTCCTTCCTACCTACCTTCCTACCTTCCTTCCTTCCTTCCTACCTTCCTTCTTTCCTATCTACCTTCCTTCCTACCTTCCTTCCTTCCTTCTTTCCTACCTACCTACTTTCCTTCTTTCCTTCCTTCCTACCTTCCTACCTACCTTCCTACCTCCTTCCTTACCTTCCCTTCCTTCCTTTCCTTCCTTCTTTCCTATCTACCTACCTACCTATCTTCCTTTCTTCCTACCTTCCTTCCTACCTACCTTCCTTCCTTCTTCCTTCCTTCCTTCCTTCCTTCCTTCCTTACTTTCCTTCTTCCTACCTACCTACCTTCCTTCCCTTCTTTCCTTCCTTCTCCTACCACCTACCTCCTTCCTTCTTTCCTACCCTACCTACCTTCCTTCCTTCCTTCCTTCCTTCCTTCCTTCCTTCCTTCCTTCCTTCCTTCCTTCCTTCTTTCCTTTCCTACCTACCTTCCTTCCTTCTTCCTTCCTTCCTTCCTTCCTTCCCTTCCTACCTACCTACCTTCCCTTTCCTACCTGCCTACCTTCCTTCCTTCCTTCCTTCCTTCCTTTCCTTCCTTCCCATTGGAGATTTTATAGAAGAGACTGGACAGCCGCCTATCTGAACTTGTATAGGGTCTCCTGCTTGAGCAGGGGGTTGGACTAGATGACCTCCAAGGTCCCTTCCAACATCTGTTCCCTTCTCTTCCTTTCTCCCCTCCTCTCCTCTCTCCTCCTCTTCTCATTAATCCATTACTATTCCACCCCACCCTATTCTTCAAAGCCCCCTGAAGTCAGGACAAGAAGCAACGGGTGGAAACTAAACAAGGAGAGAAGCAACCTGGAATTAAGGAGGAACTTCCGAACAGTGAGGACAATTAACCAGGGGAACAGCTTCTCCACCAGAAGCTCTGGGTGATCCAACACTGGAGGTTTTTAAGAAGAGACTGGACAGCCGTTTGTCTCAGCCATAGGGTCTCCTGCTTGAGCCGGGGGGCTGGACTAGAAGACCTCCAAGGTCCCTTCCAGCTCTGGTCTGAACTGAAATGAATTGAAAAAGCCCTCCCTGCAGGTGAGCAGACCCCCTTCCCCCCCTGCCCTACCCACGTCACCTTCTTTCAACACAACTGTTTCCTCCCTTGCACAAACTTCAGGGAAAAGACGCACAATGGGGAGAGTGCGTCACCGGACAAACATTCTAGCGTGTGTTACACACACACACACACACATCTAACAAGCCGGCTTCCTCCAAGACACTCTTCTCCCCACCCCACCCCCCGCCGCCCACATGGGGCTCGGCCCCTCCCTGCCCCTCCCGTTTCCTGCCCACTCACCACGAGGTTGTCCCCTTTCCGCAGCACGGAGAAAGCGAAAGCTGGACAGCTGCAGAAGTGACAGGAGGCGTAGCAGGTGTAGAGTTTGCCCGAGCTGCCCACCACCTGCGGGAGAATGGATGGTTTTATTTATTTATTTATTGTTTAAAAAAGGGGGGGAACATTAAAAATTACTATTTTTAAAAAATTACATCAGTTCAATCCAGGTTTTTTTTTGTAAAACGGAAAATACGCCTCTCGGCACAGTAACCTGATTCGTGTTACAAACTGCACACAGGTTGCCTGTTGTTGCTTTACCTAGATTCCCCTCGACCCGGTGGCATCCGAAAGGTGTTGTACTACAACTCCCATCATCCTCAGGAGAGCAGGTGGCAAGAGACGCTGCCCTAGGGCAATGGTGGCCTCCAAAGGAGTTAGACTACAACCCCCATCTTCCACAGGAGATCAGTGGGAAGACGCTTCCCCTAAAATGGATCGGTGGCCTCCAATGGAGGTAGACTACAACC
Source organism: Notechis scutatus (assembly GCF_049901735.1). Classification (NCBI taxonomy): domain Eukaryota; kingdom Metazoa; phylum Chordata; class Lepidosauria; order Squamata; family Elapidae; genus Notechis; species Notechis scutatus. Next base: position 4,540,142 of record NC_142009.1, read on the forward strand.
CCCATTATCCCCAGGAGAGAAGGTGGGCAGAAGACACTGATTTTGGATGATGGGTGGCCTCCAAAGACTACAAAGCCCATTGTCCCTAGGAAAGCAGGTGGGGGAAAGGTGCTGCCCAACGACGAATCGGTAGCCTCCAGAGACGCTAGACTACAACTCCCATCATCCCCAGGATAGCGGTTGGGGGGGAGAGATGCTGCCCTAGTGTGATAGGGGTGGCCTCCAAAGGTGTTAGACTACAACTCCCATCATCCTCAGGACAGCAGTTGGGGAGGGAGACACTGCCCTAAAATGATCAGCGGCCCCCAAGGGTGACAGACTACAACTCCCATCATCCCCCAGGTCAGAGAGGGAGAGACATAACCCTATGGCGGATTGGTGGCCTCCCAAGGGTGGTGGACTACAACTCCCATCATCCCTAGGAGCCCAGGCAAGAGAGAGCCGCAACCCGAGGATGGATTAGAGGCCTCCCAAGGTGTTAAACTACAACTCCCAGTAGCCTAGGGCTACCCTACCGCTTGTAACAGATAATCAGAGTTGGAAGGGACCTTATAGGTCATCTAGCCCACCCCACCCCCCCTCATCCACCCAAGCGGGAAACCCTACACCCTTTCTGAAAGATGGCGGCCCATTTGAAAAATAAAGAACCTTGAAACTAAAGAACTTGAAAAATAAAGAACTTTCTAATTAAACCGGGATCCCTCCGGAGTGGACAAACCAGAATGGACAAGCCGACATTCTGCTCTTAAATCAACCTGATGGAACGATCCAATCGGGGCTGTTCACGGAGGCGATCTTTGAAGAAATATATGGTATTTAGGGGGGGAAATGCAATTTGGATTAGTCCCTTTTTTGGGGGGGATTTAAAAGGTTGATGATTTACGTTAATCCGGCTGGCCGCTGCGAAAGGAAGAAGGGAGGGGAAAGACAGGCGCGTAATTACAAGCTGAGGGCTGGACAGATGAAATTCGCGGTGGAGAAAAATTAACCAGGGTGGGGGCAGGACCAGCTCACAGACCCATCAGCCACAAAGCTAGCTCGACGCATGGGCGCACCGGAGGTATTTTTCACGCAAGCAACCTCAAGTCGGAAACAACAGCCAGCATAAAGTAGTGCTTAAAGCACTAGGCTAGAAACCAGGGGACAGGGAATTCTAGTTCCAACTTAGCCACTGAAAGCTAGCTGGGTGACTGTGGGTCAATCAGCAGGAAACATTGAGTTCTAGTCTAACCTTAGGCATGAAAACCAGCTCGTGAGTTTGGGCCAATCACCAGGTGATAGGGAGTTCTAGTCCCACCTTAGACAAAAAAGTCAGGTGGGTGAGTTTGGTCCAATTACCAGGTGACAGGGAGTTCTAGTCCTACCTTTGCTATGAAAGTCAGGTGGGTGAGTTTGGGCCAATCACCAGGCGACAGGGAGTTCTAGTCCCATCTGAGCCATGAAAGTCAGGTGGGTGAGTTTGGGCCAGTCACCAGGCGACAGGGAGTTCTAGTCCCATCTTAGCCACGAAAGACAGCTGGGTGACTTTTGAGCCAATCACCAGGCGACAGGAGTTCTAGTCCCATCTTAGCCATGAAAGACAGCTGGGTGACTTTGGGCCAATCACCAGACGACAGGAGTTCTAGTCCCACCTTAGCCATGAAAGACAGCTGGGTGACTTTGAGCCAATCACCAGGCGACAGGGAGTTCTAGTCCCACCTTAGCCATGAAAGACAGCTGGGTGAGTTTGATCCAATCACCAGGTGAGAGGGAGTTCTAGTCCCACTTCAACCATGAAAGCCAGCTGGGGGACTTTGGGCCAATCACCAGGTGATAGGGAGTTCTAGTCCCACCTTAGACAAGAAAGTCGGGTGAGTTTGGTCCAATTACCGGGTGACAGGGAGTTCTAGTCCCACCTTTGCCATGAAAGTCAGGTGGGTGAGTTTTGGGCCAGTCACCAGGCAACAGGGAGTTCTAGTCCGATCTTAGCCATGGAAGTCAGGTGGGTGAGTTTGGTCCAATTACCAGGTGACAGGAGTTCTAGTCCCACCTTTGCCATGAAAGTCAGGTGGGTGAGTTTTGGGCCAGTCACCAGGCAACAGGAGTTCTAGTCCCACCTTAGCCATGGAGGTCAGGTGGGTGAGTTTGGGCCAATCACCAGGCGACAGGAGTTCTAGTCCCATCTTAGCCATGAAAGACAGCTGGGTGACTTTGAGCCAATCACCAGGCGACAGGGAGTTCTAGTCCCACCAGCCATGAAAGACAGCTGGGTGACTTTGGGCCAATCACCGACAGGAGTTCTAGTCCCACCTTAGCCATGAAAGTCAGGTGGGTGAGTTTTGGGCCAGTCACCAGGTGACAGGGAGTTCTAGTCCCACCTTAGCCATGAAAGACAGCTGGGTGACTTTGGGCCAATCACCAGGCGACGGAGTTCTAGTCCCACCTTAGCCATGAAAGACAGCTGGGTGAGTTTGAGCCAATCACCAGGCGACAGGGAGTTCTAGTCCCACCTTAGCCATGAAAGCCAGCTGGGGACTTTGGGCCAATCACCAGGTGATAGGGAGTTCTAGTCCCACCTTAGACAAGAAAGTCAGGTGGGTGAGTTTGGTCCAATTACCAGGCGACAGGGAGTTCTAGTCCCATCTGAGCCATGAAAGTCAGGTGGGTGAGTTTGGGCCAGTCACCAGGCAACAGGGAGTTCTAGTCCCATCTTAGCCATGGAAGTCAGGTGGGTGAGTTTGGGCCAATCACCAGGCAACAGGGAGTTCTAGTCCCACCTTAGCCATGAAAGACAGCTGGGTGACTTTGGGCCAATCACCAGGTCACAGGGAGTTCTAGTCCCATCTTAGCCATGAAAGACAGCTGGGTGACTTTGAGCCAATCACCAGGCGACAGGGAGTTCTAGTCCCACCTCAGCCATGAAAGACAGCTGGGTGACTTTGAGCCAATCACCAGGCGACAGGAGTTCTACTCCCACCTCAGCCATGAAAGACAGCTGGGTGACTTTGAGCCAATCACCAGGTGACAGGGAGTTCTAGTCCCACCTTAGCCATGAAAGACAGCTGGATGACTTTGGGCCAATCACCACCAGGTTCAGACCAGGGAGTTCTAGTCCCACCAGGAGTTCTAGTAGCCATGAAAGACAGCTGGGTGACTTTGGGCCAATCACCAGGCGACAGGGAGTTCTAGTCCCACCTTAGCCATGAAAGACAGCTGGGTGACTTTGAGCCAATCACCAGGCGACAGGGAGTTCTAGTCCCACCTCAGCCATGAAAGACAGCTGGGTGAGTTTGATCCAATCACCAGGTGACAGGGAGTTCTAGTCCCATCTTAGCCATGAAAGCTAGCTGGATGACTGTGGGTCAATCACTAGAAACCTTGAGTTTTGTCTAACCTTAGCCACGAAAGCCAGCTGGGTGACTTTGGGCCAATCACCAGGCGACAGGGAGTTCTAGTCCCACCTTAGCCATGAAAGACAGCTGGGTGACTTTGAGCCAATCACCAGGTGACAGGAGTTCTAGTCCCACCTCAGCCATGAAAGACAGCTGGGTGAGTTTGATCCAATCACCAGGTGACAGGGAGTTCTAGTCCCATCTTAGCCATGAAAGCTAGCTGGATGACTGTGGGTCAATCACTAGGAAACCTTGAATTCTGTCTAACCTTAGCCACGAAAGCCAGCTGGGTGACTTTGGGCCAATCACCAGGAGACGGTGAGTTCTAGTCCCACCTTAGCCATGAAAGACAGCTGGGTGACTTTGAGCCAATCACCAGGTGACAGGGAGTTCTAGTCCCACCTCAGCCATGAAAGACAGCTGGGTGAGTTTGATCCAATCACCAGGTGACAGGGAGTTCTAGTCCCATCTTAGCCATGAAAGCTAGCTGGATGACTGTGGGTCAATCACTAGGAAACCTTGAGTTTTGTCTAACCTTAGCCACGAAAGCCAGCTGGGTGACTTTGGGCCAATCACCAGGCGACAGGGAGTTCTAGTCCCACCTTAGCCATGAAAGACAGCTGGGTGACTTTGAGCCAATCACCAGGCGACAGGGAGTTCTAGTCCCACCTCAGCCATGAAAGACAGCTGGGTGAGTTTGATCCAATCACCAGGTGACAGGGAGTTCTAGTCCCATCTTAGCCATGAAAGCTAGCTGGATGACTGTGGGTCAATCACTAGGAAACCTTGAATTCTGTCTAACCTTAGCCACGAAAGCCAGCTGGGTGACTTTGGGCCAATCACCAGGAGACGGTGAGTTCTAGTCCCGCCTTAGCCACGAAAGCCAGCTGGGTGACTTAGGGCCAATCACCAGGAGACGGGGAGTTCTAGTCTTGCCTTAGTCAAGAAAGCTGGCTGGGTGACTTTAGCCTAGTCCCTCTGTCTCAGCCTAACCCACCTCACAGTGTTGTTGTGGGAAAATAGTTGGAGGAAGCTGTGTTAGATCTGTCCCTTGCCTTGAATTATTTGAACAAAAAAACAAAGGTGTGATACGAATGAATCAACAAAAGAAACAAGCAAACAAATGAAACCCTGCGAATGGGCAGTGACCCAGGGCTGGAGGGGGGATGCCAGGGTGCCAGGGTGGAGGGTGGATAGTGGGGCAGCAACCAAGATGTCCAAAATAGTAGAGCCATGGAAAACGGAATCCAATCTCTGCGGCCAAAGAGGCTTCGTGTTTACAAAGGAATTCCCAATAACAAAGATAATAGAAACAAAGGAGACAATGTTGTCAGTTTCTTGGAAGCTAGAATTACCTGGGGAAAAATAGGCTGAGATTGTGTAAATCTATTCTCTTATCTCCGGAGTAGCGTTTCTCAACTTTGGGGAATTTATGACGGGTGGACTTCAAGTCAGAGAATTGCCCAACGTAAATGCTATAAGGGGGGTGGGCTTCAGTTCCCAGAATCCCCAGCCAGCCTGCTTTAAGAGGAGGGCTTCCACTCCCAGAACCCCCAGCCAGGATGCTTTAAGAGGGAGGACTTCCACTCCCAGAATCCCCAGCCAGGATGCTTTAAGAGGGAGGACTTCCACTCCCAGAATCCCCAGCCAGCATCCTTTAAGAGGGAGGGCTTCCACTCCCAGAATCCCCAGCCAGCCTGCTTTAAGAGGGGTGGGCTTCCACTCCCAGAATCCCCAGCCAGAGTGCTTTAAGAGGGGTGGACTTCCACTCCCAGAATCCCCAGCCAGCTTGCTTTAAGAGGGGAGGACTTCCACTCCCAGAATCCCCCAGCCAGGATGCTTTAAGAGGGGTGGACTTCCACTCCCAGAACCCCCAGCCAGCTTGCTTTAAGAGGGGAGGACTTCCACTCCCAGAATCCCCCATCCAGCATGCTTTAAGAGGGAGGACTTCCACTCCCAGAACCCCCAGCCAGGATGCTTTAAGAGGAGGACTTCCACTCCCAGAATCCCCCCAGCCAGCTTGCTTTAAGAGGGAGGACTTCCACTCCCAGAATCCCCAGCCAGCATGCTTTAAGAGGGAGGACTTCCACTCCCAGAACCCCCAGCCAGGATGCTTTAAGAGGAGGACTTCCACTCCCAGAATCCCCCAGCCAGCTTGCTTTAAGAGGAGGACTTCCACTCCCAGAATCCCCCAGCCAGAGTGCTTTAAGAGGGTGGACTTCCACTCCCAGAATCCCCAGCCAGCTTGCTTTAAGAGGAGGACTTCCACTCCCAGAATCCCCAGCCAGGATGCTTTAAGAGGGTGGACTTCCACTCCCAGAACCCCCAGCCAGCTTGCTTTAAGAGGGGAGGACTTCCACTCCCAGAATCCCCCATCCAGCATGCTTTAAGAGGGGTGGACTTCCACTCCCAGAACCCCCAGCCAGCTTGCTTTAAGAGGAGGAGGACTTCCACTCCCAGAATCCCCAGCCAGAGTGCTTTAAGAGGTGGACTTCCACTCCCAGAATCCCCCAGCCAGCTTGCTTTAAGAGGGGAGGACTTCCACTCCCAGAACCCCCAGCCAGAGTGCTTTAAGAGAGGAGGACTTCCACTCCCAGAATCCCCCAGCCAGCCTGCTTTAAGCAGAGTGGACTTCCACTCCCAGAATCCCCCAGCCAGCTTGCTTTAAGAGGGAGGACTTCCACTCCCAGAACCCCCAGCCAGAGTGCTTTAAGAGGGAGGACTTCCACTCCCAGAATCCCCCAGCCAGCTTGCTTTAAGAGGGAGGACTTCCACTCCCAGAACCCCCAGCCAGAGTGCTTTAAGAGGGGAGGACTTCCACTCCCAGAATCCCCCAGCCAGAGTGCTTTAAGAGGGTTGGGCTTCCACTCCCAGAATCCCCCAGCCAGAGTGCTTTAAGAGGGGAGGACTTCCACTCCCAGAATCCCCCAGCCAGAGTGCTTTAAGAGGGTTGGGCTTCCACTCCCAGAATCCCCAGCCAGAGTGCTTTAAGAGGAGGACTTCCACTCCCAGAATCCCCCAGCCAGCGTGCTTTAAGAGGGGAGGGCTTCCACTCCCAGAATCCCCCAGCCAGCGTGCTTTAAGAGGGGAGGGCTTCCACTCCCAGAATTCCCCATCCAGCATGATTTAAGAGGGGAGGGCTTCCACTCCCAGAATCCCCCAGCCAGCATGCTTTAAGAGGGGTGGGCTTCCACTCCCAGAATCCCCATCCAGCATGATTTAAGAGGGTGGGCTTCCACTCCCAGAATCCCCATCCAGCATGCTTTAAGAGGGGTGGGCTTCCACTCCCAGAATCCCCCAGCCAGCATGCTTTAAGAGGGGAGGGCTTCCACTCCCAGAATCCCCCATCCAGCATGATTTAAGAGGAGGGCTTCCACTCCCAGAATCCCCCAGCCAGCCTGCTTTAAGAGGAGGGCTTCCACTCCCAGAATCCCCAGACAGCATGCTTTAAGAGGAGGACTTCCACTCCCAGAATCCCCCATCCAGCATGATTTAAGAGGAGGACTTCCACTCCCAGAATCCCCATCCAGCATGATTTAAGAGGGGAGGACTTCCACTCCCAGAATCCCCCAGACAGCAGGTTTTAAGAGGGAGGACTTCCACTCCCAGAATCCCCCAGACAGCAGGTTTTAAGAGGGAGGACTTCCACTCCCAGAATCCCCAGCCAGCCTGCTTTAAGAGGAGAGGACTTCCACTCCCAGAATCCCCCAGCCAGCCTGCTTTAAGAGGGAGGGCTTCCACTCCCAGAATCCCCCAGCCAGAGTGCTTTAAGAGGGTGGACTTCCACTCCCAGAATCCCCCAGCCAGCTTGCTTTAAGAGGGGAGGACTTCCACTCCCAGAACCCCCCAGCCAGCCTTCTTTAAGAGGGGAGGGCTTCCACTCCCAGAACCCCCAGCCAGCCTGCTTTAAAAGGGGAGGACTTCCACTCCCAGAATCCCCAGCCAGAGTGCTTTAAGAGGGAGGACTTCCACTCCCAGAATCCCCCAGCCAGAGTGCTTTAAGAGGGTTGGGCTTCCACTCCCAGAATCCCCCAGCCAGAGTGCTTTAAGAGGGGAGGACTTCCACTCCCAGAATCCCCAGCCAGAGTGCTTTAAGAGGGTTGGGCTTCCACTCCCAGAATCCCCCAGCCAGCCTGCTTTAAAAGGGGAGGACTTCCACTCCCAGAATCCCCCAGCCAGAGTGCTTTAAGAGGGGTGGACTTCCACTCCCAGAATCCCCCAGCCAGAGTGCTTTAAGAGGGGAGGACTTCCACTCCCAGAATCCCCAGCCAGAGTGCTTTAAGAGGGGAGGACTTCCACTCCCAGAATCCCCCAGCCAGAGTGCTTTAAGAGGGAGGACTTCCACTCCCAGAATCCCCCAGCCAGAGTGCTTTAAGAGGGTGGGCTTCCACTCCCAGAATCCCCCAGCCAGAGTGCTTTAAGAGGGGAGGACTTCCACTCCCAGAATCCCCCAGCCAGCCTGCTTTAAGAGGGGAGGACTTCCACTCCCAGAATCCCCAGCCAGAGTGCTTTAAGAGGGGAGGACTTCCACTCCCAGAATCCCCCAGCCAGAGTGCTTTAAGAGGAGGACTTCCACTCCCAGAATCCCCCAGCCAGAGTGCTTTAAGAGGGGTGGGCTTCCACTCCCAGAATCCCCCAGCCAGAGTGCTTTAAGAGGAGGACTTCCACTCCCAGAATCCCCCAGCCAGCCTGCTTTAAGAGGGGAGGGCTTCCACTCCCAGAATCCCCCAGCCAGCCTGCTTTAAGAGGGGAGGGCTTCCACTCCCAGAATCCCCCAGCCAGCATGCTTTAAGAGGGGTGGGCTTCCACTCCCAGAATCCCCATCCAGCATGATTTAAGAGGGTGGGCTTTTACTCCCAGAATCCCCCATCCAGCATGCTTTAAGAGGGGTGGGCTTCCACTCCCAGAATCCCCCAGCCAGCATGCTTTAAGAGGAGGGCTTCACTCCCAGAATCCCCCAGCCAGCATGATTTAAGAGGAGGGCTTCCACTCCCAGAATCCCCCAGCCAGCATGCTTTAAGAGGGGAGGGCTTCCACTCCCAGAATCCCCCAGACAGCATGCTTTAAGAGGAGGACTTCCACTCCCAGAATCCCCCCATCCAGCATGATTTAAGAGGGAGGGCTTCCACTCCCAGAATCCCCCAGCCAGCATGCTTTAAGAGGGGAGGACTTCCACTCCCAGAATCCCCCAGACAGCAGGTTTTAAGAGGGGAGGACTTCCACTCCCAGAATCCCCCAGCCAGCCTGCTTTAAGAGGGGATGGACCTCAACTTATGCTGGCTGGGGAATTCTGGGAGTGGAAATCCACCCCTCTTAAAAGTTCCTAAGGGTGGAGACCCTGCTGTGTAGAGACAGGATAATCCCCAAGAGGGAGGGGTCTGTGCAGGAAAACTGGCCCAGCAACCCCCTCCAAGCCCCTTATAATCCATCGCTCCCCTCTGAAGCACAGATGGGGAGTGAATTCCGGTTAACTGGGCAGAGGGGCAGAGACGATCCTCGGGGGTTTTCATCCGGCATAAAACGAGCCCGTCTCCTCCTGCGTCCCCTTCCTCTTCCTGGGGTGACAGCTCATTTTTCAGCCTGGCAGATTTAATCCACTTACTGCCGCCCTGCGGGGAGGGCTGCCAAAAGAAACGAGGGGGTAATTAAGATGAAAACCACTTCGAAATCCCAAACAGAATCACGGAGATAAATGGACGGAAGGAGAAGCAACGGGACCTGGACAAGGAAGAGGGGTGGGGGGGGGTGACGAGTTCGAAAGACAAACACGGCACTCCGCCGAGGCTGGGGGAGCTGTTTGGGGTCCCCCCCCCAACTCTTTGGTTGCTCCAGCTGAAACAACCAGATGAGGTTTTGGATGCTGGCTATGGGAGTCCTTGACTTAGGACCACTTGTTTTAAGAACGGTTTGAGGATCCGAAGCAACTTAGGATCCTTGCTTTCACACCGACGACCGGCATCCCCGTGGTCACGTGATCAAAGTCCCCATACTTGGCCACTGGTATGTACTTAGGCCCAGGGTTGGGGTTCAAATATCCCAGCAACCGGTTCTCTGCCCCGGTTGCCGGGTGGGCGTGGGCGTGTTGGGTGTGGCATACTGGAATTTCCGGGAGGGCCGTGTGTTTTAGCCTTCCCCAGAGTCCGGAGGCTTCCCTCGGGACTCTGGGAGGACGAAAACTCACTTCCCCCGGACTTTAGAAGCTCTCTGCAAGCCGGAAACAGGCCCGTTTCCGGACTTCCGGGAGGGGCGTTCCCCCCCCCCCCAGAGCCTCCTCCGCGCGGACCCTGCATGTACATGTATCCAAAATGAGCTGTGTGGAGACTCCTGGGGGGATGGGAGGGGCAGGACCAGCTAGGAGGTTCAACGAACCAGATGTAATTTAACAACCGGTTCACCCCAGACAGAACCGGCTGAATCCCACCTCTGCTTACGATATCCATCATTGGGAGGTTAGGCTAGAAGATCTCCAAGGTCCCTTCCAATTGTTCTCTTTTCTTCTAGGTTCCATTCTATCCCATTATTCTATTCTAATTCTAATTCTAATTCTAATTCTAATTCTAATTCTAATTCTATTCTATTCTATTCCTATTCCCTATTCTATTCTTATTCCTCTTCTTTTCTTCTAGTTTCCATTCCATTATTCTATTCTATTCTATTCTATTCTATTCTATTCTATTCTATTCTATTCTATTCTATTCTATTCTAATTTCTATTCTATTCTAATTTCTATTCTATTCTATTCTATTCCTATTCCCTATTCTATTCTTATTCCTCTTTTCTTCTAGTTTCCATTCCATTATTCTATTCTATTCTATTCTATTCTATTCTATTCTATTTCTATTCTATTCTATTCTATTCTAATTTCTATTCTATTCTATTCCTATTCCCTATTCTATTCTTATTCCTCTTTTCTTCTAGTTTCCATTCCATTATTCTATTCTATTCTATTCTATTCTATTCTATTCTATTCTATTCTATTCCTATTCCTATTCCTATTCCCTATTCTATTCTTATTCCTCTTTTCTTCTAGTTTCCATTTCATTATTCTATTCTATTCTATTCTATTCTATTCTATTCTATTCTATTCTATTCTAATTCCTCTTCTTTTCTTCTAGTTTCTATTCCATTCCATTCTTCTCTTCTCTTCTATTCCTATTCCCTATTCTATTCTTATTCCTCTTCTCTTTTCTTCTGGTTTCCATTCCACTATTCTATTCTATTCTATTCTATTCTATTCTATTCTATTCTATTCTATTCTATTCCTATTCCTATTCTATTCCTATCCTATTCCCTATTCTATTCTTATTCCTCTTTTCTTCTAGTTTCCATTTCATTATTCTATTCTATTCTATTCTATTCTATTCTATTCTATTCTATTCTATTCTATTCTATTCTATTCTATTCTAATTCCTCTTCTTTTCTTCTAGTTTCTATTCCATTCCATTCTTCTCTTCTCTTCTATTCCTATTGCCTATTCTATTCTTATTCCTCTTCTCTTTTCTTCTGGTTTCCATTCCACTATTCTATTCTATTCTATTCTATTCTATTCTATTCTATTCTATTCTATTTTCTATTCTATTTTCTATTCTATTCTATTCTATTCTATTCTATTCTCTCTACTCTATTCCTATTCCCTATTCTATTCCTCTTCCTCTTCTGCTCTCTTCTATTTTCCATTTTATTCCATTCCATTCTTTTGTTCCATTCCACTTTACTCTACTCTACTCCTATTCCTATTCCCTGTTCTATTCTTATCCCTCTTCTCTTCTAGTTTCCATTCCGTTCCAATCCATTCCAATTTCTATTCTATTCTGACCTTCCTGCTCTTCTGTTATTGGGCTCAAAGGACCTGCACAGGTATGTTGGCTGGCTGGCAGGTAGATGAAGGAGATGTACCTGATATACGGCCCTCCCGCTTGGAGACACGAACCGTGTGACTGACTGGCGATCGACCAAATCCAGAGCAGGGACAACAGAGGTCCCGAAGACGAACCTCAGCCTAGGAAGATGGGAGAGAAATCCAAATTTTAACGTCGCCCGCCTGTGGTTCTGAAGATACCTTTCAAACCTGGGCCAACCTATCTTCTTCTTCAGCATTTGAAGAGAAGATCATCGACAGAATATAGCCAGTCCTCGACTTACGACCACAGGGGAGCCCACAATTTTCATTGCTAAGCCAGACAATGGTTAAATGAGTTTGGCCTCCTTTTTTACGACCTTTCTCCGTTAAGTGTATGACGGCCGTTGTTAAGGCAGTCACACAGTCGTTAAGGGAATCTGGCTTCCCCGTGGACTTCGCTCGTCGGGTCGCAAAAGGGGATCGTGGGACGCTGCGACCGTTACAAATATGAGTCGGTGGCCAAAGCGTCTGAATTTTGATCACGTGACCATGGGGATGTGACAACGGTCGGTCGTTAAGTGTGGAAAGCGTGCTTTTCGGTTCTGTTGTAACTTCGGACACTCATTAAACAAACGGTTATAAGTCAAGGGCCACCAAGTTTATTTTCAGCCCGTTTGAGGCCGTTTTTGCCCTCCCGGAGGCTTGAGGGAAGCCTCTGCAGCTTCCGGAGGCCAAAAAACGGGCCTTCCTGAAATACCGGAAGTGCCAAAATGGGGTTATCTTCAGCCTCCCAAGGCTTCCTCCGAGCCTCCGGGAGAGCCAAAATGGCCTCCCCCAGGCTCCAGAGGCCCTTTGGAGGCTGAAAACGGGCACTTCCGGTATTTCCAGCCTCCCGAGGCTGCAGAGGTCCTCCGAAAGCTGAAAACAGGCACTTCCAGTGTTTCCGAGAGGCCCATTTTTCAGCCTCCCAAGGCTCCCCTCGAGGCTCTGGGAGGGCAAAAATGGCCTACCCCAGGCTCCAGAGGCCCTTCGGAGGCTGACCACGGGCACTTCCAGTCAGGGGTGGGATTCTACCGGTTCGCACCTATTTGCTAGAACCGGTTGTTAACCTTCTAAGCAGTTCGGAGAACCGGTTGTTAGAAGAAATTACTGGACTAATCCTGTAAGGAAGGCAGGAAGGAAACATTCTGGTGTTGCTTACAGAAACTGCCTCTCCGTTAACCCTTTTTACATTCTTGGCAGGACTAGACTTCCTGTCTCTGGAACTTCTCTTGAGTTTTTTCCCCCCTCCTTTGCTGAAACTTTGCTTGTGTGGAGGGACTATTCAAAGTTACAATGGCACCGAAAAAAGTGACTTATGACCATTTTTCACACTTACGACTGTTGCAGCATCCCCACCGTCATGAGAGGCCAGGCGAGGAGATGCGTGCCTCGATGTGAGTGATGTTGAGTTGGCCACACCCAGCCAATAAACATGACCACCAAGCCATGTCCACCCAGTCACATGACCACCAAGCCACGCCCACCACCTAAGCCACGCCCACAGAAACAGTTGTTCAAAATTTGAATCCCACCCCTGCTTCCAGTATTTCCAGAAGGCCCCAAATAGACCAAAAATTAATTGGGAGGCGTGAGCATGCGCAATGCCATTAAGGGGGCGGGACGGGGTGTTGCACGCACATCCGCAGGGGTGGGGCACATTGCCTTGTGGGTGCTGGCACACACACGTGTGCACTGTCGCACGCACACGCACTTTCGGCACACCACAACAAAAAGGTTCGCCATCACTGGGATAAGCGTATTGTATCTTTGTAGTATTTTATTTGTGCTGGTTTATCTTTTTAACATTGTGAGCTGCCCAGAGTGATCCAGTGATGAGCTGGGCGGCCAAAGAAATTTAATAAAATAAAAATAAAAAGATGACCCCCCCCCCAAAGAGAAACTTTTAATTTCTATCAATGGAAAATACAGATAATCCTTGAGTTAGATAAAGGTTAAAACCTTAACCATCACACAACAAGCAGGAACTCCCTACATCAAGTTTCTCTCAGTCCGCCTTAGATTTACAACAGTTTTTTTACCGCAGATTTACAACAGTTTGTTTAGTGACCGTTTGGAGTTATGACGGAATTGGGGAAAAGTGACTTATGACCAATTTTCACACTTACAACCACTGCAGCATCACGTGATCAAACTTTCAGAGGCTTGGCAACTGACTCATATTTATGACGGTTGTTGGGTCCCAGGATCACGTGATTCCCCCTTTGCGACCTTCCTGACAAGCATAATCAAATGGGGAAGCCAGGTTCACTTAACAACCACGTAACTAACTGAACGGCCGCAATGATCCGCTTAACAACGGTGGCAAGAAAGATATGTTAAATGGGGCAGGATAGGCTTCACAACTTTTCAATTCTTTCACGCTTTAATAACTGTCTCGCTTAGTGACAGAAATTTGGGACTCCGTTGTGGTCCTTAACTGGAGGACTAGCCGTAGAGAGAGAAAATGATCAGAGTGTATGCATCCGAACTAGACTGAGTTGTTCCTCTGTGTCATATAATATATGTGGACAGATGCATATTTATTTATTTATTTATTTATTCATTCATTTATTTATTTAGTCAGTCATGTTGACCCTTTGAGAGCTGTAGGCAACAAAATTTCATTTTAATGTATGCGATTAGTGTGCAAAGTGACAATAAAGTTCTATTCCATTCTATTTTCTAATCTATTCTATTTTCTATTCTATTCTATATTTCTGTTCTATTCCTATTTTTATTCAATTTTTCTTCATTCCATTATTATTCTATTCTATTATTCTATTCTATTCTATTCTATTCTATTCTATTCTATTCTATTCTATTCTATATTCTATTCTATTTTCTATTCTATTCTATTCCATTATTCTATTTACTATTCTATTCTATTTACTATTCTATTTACTATTCTATTTACTATTCTATTTACTATTCTATTTACTATTCTATTTTCTATTCTATTCCATTCTATTTTCTTTTCTATTTCTATTCTATTCTTTTGACCCTTTGAGAGCTGTATGCAACAAAATTTCATTTTAATGTAAGCCAATTACTGTACATTCGAAGTGACAATAAAGTTATTCTAAGTCTAAGTAATTTTTTTTTTATTTTAAGAGTTCTGCTGTGGAGTCTCCCATAAATACAGAAGGACCTCGCACTGGGAATGTGCAAGGATCACACTGTATTTCCTTGATGGGGAGGCCTTGAATATAATGCAACTGAAGCGAAATAACTTACAATAGTGTGGAGGAAGGAACCGGAAGAAAAGTGGGCTTAAAATTCAATCATATTTCTGACTGAATAATAACTGACAATGAGTAACAACTGTGGCCTGGGAACTGATGAGCAAAATGTAGAAGTTGGTTTGATTTACTTTACAGCTTTTGTTTTTTTATTCAAGCAAGGCTAGACAGGTTGCTTGTCTACTGGGGGACATAAGAACCACTGCCCGCTTGAAAAGTTAAACAGAATTGAGATTTTAGGAGACAGTCAGCAGAATTCACCAGAATTGAAAATTCAGAATTGCTTGCATGAAAAGTTAGGCAAAATTGAGATTTGAGAATTGTCTCCTTGAACAGTTCAGCAGAATCGAGAACTTTGGAGAATTCAGTAGAATTCAGCTGAACTGAGAATTCAGAATCGGTTGCTTGAAAAGTTTAGAAGAATTGAGAATTTAGGAAAATCAGAATTCAACTGAATTGAGAATCGTCTGCTTGAAAAATTCAGAAGAATTGAGAATTTAGGAAATTCAGAATTCAACTGAATTGAGAATTGTCTGCTTGAAAAGTTTAGAAGAATTGAGAATTTAGGAAATTCAGAATTCAATTGAATTGAGAATTGTCTGCTTGAAAAGTTTAGAAGAATTGAGAATTTAGGAAATTCAGAATTCAATTGAATTGAGAATTGTCTGCTTGAAAAGCTTAGAAGAATTGAGAATTTAGGAAATTCAGAATTCAACTGAATTGAGAATCGTCTGCTTGAAAAGTTTAGAAGAATTGAGAATTTAGGAAAATCAGAATTCAACTGAATCGAGAATTGTCTGCTTGAAAAATTCAGAAGAATTGAGAATTTAGGACATTAATCATTCAACTGAATCGAGAAATCAGAATTGTCTGCTTGAAAAGTTCAGGAGAATTGAGAATACAGGAGATTTTCTTATGATGGACAAATTCAGCAAAATTGCCTGCTTTGCAACCTTGAGAAAAAGGCATGTCACAGAACGTCCAACTTGCTCGAAAACGCCATCCTTTTGCAGCGTTGCTTCTGATCGCATGTAGTCCTCAGCTTACGACCACAGTCGAGGCCAAAATTTCTGTGGCTAAACGAGACATTTTATGACCTTTCTTGCCACCATTTGCCAAGTATCTGAATTTTAATCATGTGTCCGTGGGGAAATGCTGCAACAGTCGTTAAGTGTGGAAAAACCATCAGTCCCTTTATCTCAGTACTGTTGTAACTTGGAACGGTCGCTAAATGAACTGTTGTAAGCTGAGGACTTCCTGTAATTGAAATATTGATCGAATTTCTTTAAAAAAATTTTTTTTAAAGGACAGTGTGAGGGACCGATGCGCCTCTAAAAATGCCCGTTTTTTGTTTTAATTCAGATCAAAACCTCTAAGTGGAAAGTCTAGGTAGGTGTTTCAATTTTGTGAACTTCAACTCCCAGAATTCCCCATTCGGCAACTGGACCGATTGAAAAGCATTTTCTATTAATGGGAGGGGAATAACTCTAATTCCATCGTGGCTGCCACAGAGGACAGAACCGCTGACCTTAATCTGGGCCTCAGGCCTGTGCACAAGGCCCAGCAGATGGACGGGGGTCTCGAAAGCCGAGAGAAATTAGCCGATAGTCCTCTTGGTGGAATAAAAGGACGAGAAATGGATGATGCAAAGTCTGGTTTGGCAAAGTTCCCCAGAGCAAAGCCAGGTGTTATTGGCCTCCTGTTTGGGAAGGTGGGACAGGCAGGTGGAGGGAGGGGGCTCGGTGATGGGGGAGGGTCTTTCTTTACACAAGCCCCTCTCTCTCTGGCTTGGGAGGTGGTGCCCATTTCTCAGGAAAACCCCAAATCTCATTCACCAAACTTAATCCAGCCGGGAGTTTCTGAAAAGTGACCATTTTCAGACGGGTGGACTTCAACGCCCAGAATTCCCTCAGGGTGCCTGAGGGAATTCTGGGGGTCAAAAGTCTGCAGGTCTTAAAATTAAACCATGGATTTAGCCTCTCTATTTTCATCTTTACATCTTTTTTAAAACATATTTTCTTTCCAATTAAATTTTATTGCATTAAAAAGATATATATACCTATATACACATAAATACATACATGCATGTATAAGTCTATATCTATCTATCATCTATCCATCCATCCATCATCTATCATCTATCTCCATTATCTATTTATCTACCTACCTACCTACCTACCTACCTATCTATCAACATCATCATTTAACGACACCATAATAATCCCTTGCAGGGTGGAGTCTATGCAACTGAATGGAGCTAGCAGAGTGTTTTAATGGCCGGATGCCCTTCCTGTCACCAATGCGGAGTTTTGTTCAGCAGATGTATTCTCATTGTGCCCAGACAAATTTACAGATTATGAGGCGCTACATACATACACACATACATATATCTCTCCATCCTTCTGATTGTATGTATGTATGTATGTATGTATACATACATACATACATACATACATACATACATATATATATATGTATGGTATTCAGCTTTGTTCGGGTATTTTCCCACGTCATTATAGTTGTGCTTTTAAAGTTGTAGCAACGTTTCGGCAGAATCTCATCTGCCATCATCAGGCTTCTGTATAGGGTTCATCAGATGACTGCCATTAGGTACCAAGATGAGATCCTCAGACCCCTTGTGAGACCATATGCTGGTGCAGTTGGCCCTGGGTTCCTCCTAATGCAAGACAATGCTAGACCTCATGTGGCTGGAGTGTGTCAGCAGTTCCTGCAAGACGAAGGCATTGATGCTATGGACTGGCCCGCCCGTTCCCCAGACCTGAATCCAATTGAGCACATCTGGGACATCATGTCTCGCTCCATCCACCAACAGTTGCACCACAGGCTGTCCAGGAGTTGGGGGATGCTTTAGTCCAGGTGTGGGAGGAGATCCCTCAGGAGACCATCCGCCACCTCCTCAGGAGCATGCCCAGGCGTTGTAGGGAGGTCATACAGGCACGTGGAGGCCACACACACTACTGAGCCTCATTTTGACTTGTTTTAAGGATATTACATCAAAGTTGGATCAGCCTGTAGTGTTTTTTTCCACTTTAATTTTGAGTGTAACTCCACATCCAGACCTCCATGGGTTGCTAAATTTGATTTCCATTGATAATTTTTGTGTGACTTTGTTGTCAGCACATTCAACTATGTAATGAACAGAATATTTAATAAGAATATTTCATTCATTCAGATCTAGGATGTCTTATTTTTGTGTTCCCTTTATTTTTTTGAGCAGTGTATATATATGTATGTATGTATGTATGTATGTATGCATGCATGTATGCATGTATGTATGTATGTATGTATGTATATAAAACTTGATTCACTCAAAGCTCAATGGTGTGGTGGCCATCGTGACTTCCTTGGCCTCATGTTCTTCCGACCACCTCACCTCTTGGTATATATAATTAAAAGTTATGCAAGAAGAGAGCTACCGGGAAGGAAACGGAGAGGAGAGAGAGATCGAGCACCCTAGAAACCCACATTCTCCGCTGTGCACCTTAAAACCCGTGTGTAGCGCTTCCCTAAGATGTGGGTCTGTGTAGCTAGCACTTGCAAAAACAACCCTCGAAGGGAGAAAGCCGTTTCTGCCCTTGCAAAGCCACAGGGAATAACCAAAAGCCACCCGGGGGGGCGGGGGAGGATTTATATATATATACAAATGAAAATTTTGCAGCATGATTGAGAGCTTAGGGCACTCTGTTGCAGGGCGGCTTTACCTACGTCCTCAGCCCAGCTCAGATTCTTCTGCAGAATCCGCAACGAAGAACTGCAAAATGGACTTTGCAAAATAAAAAAAAAGATATAACAATCTGAATTTGGGACTTTTCTGCACTGGGTGGGGTCAGCATAACACTGTGGCTGTTTCCTCTGGCCTGGAAACGGCATAACAGTGTGGAAAGGAACTCTGGAGGTCTTCTAGTCCAACCCTCTGCTCAAGCAGGAGGCCCTATACAAATAAGCCCTTGGCTTAGGACCACAATTGAGGCCAAAGTTTCTGTGCTTAAGTGAGACATTTGTTAAGGGAGTTTTGCTCCATTTTTATGACCTTTCTTGCCTCAGTTGTTAAACGAATCACTGTAGTTGTTAAGTCAGTCACACTCCCAGAATCCCCCAGTCTGCATGCTTTAAGAGGGATGGGCTTCCACTCCCAGAATCCCCCAGTCTGCATGCTTTAAGAGGGGTGGACTTCCACTCCCAGAATCCCCCACTCTGCATGCTTTAAGAGGGGAGGACTTCCATTCCCAGAATCCCCACTCTGCATGCTTTAAGAGGGTGGACTTCCCCTCCCAGAATCCCCCAGCCAGGATGCTTTAAGAGGGGTGGACTTCCCCTCCCAGAATCCCCCAGCCAGGATGCTTTAAGAGGGGTGGACTTCCACTCCCAGAATCCCCCACTCTGCATGCTTTAAGAGGGGTGGGCTTCCACTCCCAGAATCCCCCAGTCTGCATCTTTAAGAGGGTGGACTTCCACTCCCAGAATCCCCCAGCCAGACTGCTTTAAGAGGGGTGGACTTCCACTCCCAGAATCCCCCACTCTGCATGCTTTAAGAGGGGTGGACTTCCACTCCCAGAATCCCCCACTCTGCATGCTTTAAGAGGGGAGGACTTCCATTCCCAGAATCCCCCACTCTGCATGCTTTAAGAGGGGTGGACTTCCCCTCCCAGAATCCCCCAGCCAGGATGCCTTAAGAGGGATGGACTTCCACTCCCAGAATCCCCCAGCCGGGTTGCTAACTT
This sequence comes from Notechis scutatus, assembly GCF_049901735.1. Taxonomy (NCBI): domain Eukaryota; kingdom Metazoa; phylum Chordata; class Lepidosauria; order Squamata; family Elapidae; genus Notechis; species Notechis scutatus. The sequence goes on from NC_142009.1 coordinate 4,559,376, forward strand.
TGAGAAATCCTGCTTTAGATGCACGTCTATATTCCAGAGCGAGAAAAAAAAGGTGAATTAAAACAAAAAACAACCCAAAGTACTCACGCCAGAAGGAGCTCATCGGAAACTGCAAAAAAAAAGAGAGAGAGGAAAAAAAGCAAGATTAATGTCTAAGAAAGGTGTCGGCCAAACCTACGGTTTACGGGGTAGACTCGAACGGCCTGGGGTTGGCAAGCCATTTGCAAATCACACGGGCCAAAGGAGGGAATCATCAGTGGAAGAAAAACTCATTTTCTCACGGAGGGAGAGAGCCACACTTTGTTCCTGAAAGCTGTTTCGAGAGTCCTCGGGGATTTGGCCAAGTCGCTTGGCTAGCGACCGATGGCGGAGTTGAGATGGGGGAAAAAAAAACAAAAAACCCAGCTGGATGCTCTAAAGGAGAGGAGGATGAGGGATGCGCTCTTCCAATGCCCCGAGGTTACCTGGCTGGATTTCGGTGGGTTTCACCCAAAAAGCCACAAAATGGGGACTGGGAGACCTGCCAGCCCCCAAAACTGGCAAAAGGAACAGGGTCCTGTGGCACAGTTTTCAGAATGGAGGGAGGGAGGGGGAGAGGCCTCTAAAGCAGGGTTTCTCAACCCCTGACCAGTTGGGTGGACTTCAACTCCCAGAATGCCCCAGCTAGGTTGTTGAAGACCATCTGTCTTAAAGCAGGCTGGCTGGGGGATTCTGGGAGACGAAGTCCATCCCTCTTAAAGCCTGCTGGCTGGGGATTCTGGGAGTGGAAGTGCACCCCTCTTAAAGCCTGCTGGCTGGGGGATTCTGGGAGTGGAAGTGCACCCCTCTTAAAGCATTGTGGCTGGGGGATTCTGGGAGAGTAAGCCCTCCCCTCTTAAAGCTGGCTGGCTGGGGGATTCTGGGAGTGGAAGTCCTCCTCTCTTAAAGCAGGCTGGCTGGGGGATTCTGGGAGTGGAAGCCCTCCCCTCTTAAAACATGCTGGCTGGGGGATTCTGGGAGTGGAAGTGCACCCCTCTTAAAGCATTGTGGCTGGGGATTCTGGGAGAGGAAGCCCTCCCTCTTAAAGCAGGCTAGCTGGGGGATTCTGGGAGTGGAAGCCCATCCCTCTTAAAGAATTGTGGCTGGGGGATTCTGGGAGAGGAAGCCCTCCCCTCTTAAAGCAGGCTGGCTGGGGGATTCTGGGAGTGGAAGGCCATCCCTCTTAAAACATGCTGGCTGGGGGTTCTGGGAGTGGAAGCCCTCCCTCTTAAAGCAGGCTGGCTGGGGAATTCTGGGAGAGGAAGCCCTCCCCTCTTAAAGCATCCTGGCTAGGGGATTCTGGGAATGGAAGTCCACCCCTCTTAAAGGCTGGGGGATTCTGGGAGAGGAAAGCCACCCCTCTTAAAGCAGGCTGGCTGGGTGATTCTGGGAGAGGAAAGCCACCCCTCTTAAAGCATGCTGGCTAGGTGCTTTTTCCAAGAGGCAACTGGACTTTTCTGATTTTTCTTTGAAGACATTTCACTTCTCATCCAAGAAGCTTCTTCAGCTCTGGCGGGATGGTGGGGAAGTTGGTCATTTGCATCCCATTTGCACCACTCAGGTGACCCTGAGGACACAGATAAACCTCCAAGTGGCCTCAATGACCCTCTAAAAGGATGCAAATGACCAACTGTCTGCAAGGAGCATAAATCCTTCCCTTCCCCACCATCCGGTCAGAGCTCTTGGAGGGCTCTGCGTCGGAGACAGAGATGGGGCCAGGGCCTCCTGACAGTTATCAGTTGCCTTCGGAGTTGGAGATTAGTGGGGAAGAAGAACAGCTGGAGCCTGTTCCCAGTGTGCGCATGCGTAGAGCTGCAAGAAGAAGGGAACACCTAAGGAACAAGGGCCAACTCGGAAGAAAAGGGATAGGTGCAAGGGTGGGATGCTACCGGCTCGACCTGGTTCTATAGAATAGGTAGCTCTGAAGAGCAGCAAACACTGAACCGGTTCGGTGCGATGACCTTTTGGTCATCTGTTTGGCCCACCCGCCTGCCTGGGCTCTTGGCTGTCCTTTATTTCCTGCTTTTTCAACCTCAGTTGCTTTGCGCAGCACAGCTGAGGTTGAAAAAGCAGGAAAGAAGAGGGTTTTCAAACACTGCGCACCCGCCCACAGTGCTTGTCAACTGTCTGGGGTGGCACAGCTGAGGGTTTTTTGGAAGTGTTTTACATGCGCGCGCAGCGAAACGCACTCTCGCCGAACCGGTAGTAACACCAGTTGAATCCCACCCCTGCACAGGTGGACGGTGAACGGCCCCTCCCATAGGGAATAAAGAGGAGCGAAAGGGGAGTGGTGGTTGCAGGAGACAGGTAGTTTGTTTAATTAGTATGAAGATTTGTTTGCGACTCTCAGAGACTCCTTCCCAAGTATTTCCTTGGACAGCTGTTGCGCTTGGAAGCTATCGGCCTGGCAACTCTCCAAGCCTGTGGTTGTACATCACTCTTGAAAGACCGTTTGCTGGGACTTTACTGGATGTGAACGATAGGAATTCACATTAGCCTAAATAACAAAAGGAGTTTTGCCGGAATAAAGAGTCTGCTTCGTGATTTTGGGAAACCTAGGCCAGAACAGTCGCAAACGGCAATCCCGTTAGGCTAGGACCCTGGAACATCGTAAATACATGCCAGTCGCCAATGCACAAATTTCGATCATGGGACGCAACGGTCAGAAGCGCGAGGACCGGTTCTACGTCACTTTTTTTTTTTTTGCAGCGCCGCCATAACTTCCAACGAATGGTTGCAGGTGGAAGATGACTCGTGCCGATAAATGGAGCAGGGAATTTATTCTGTGGTTTGTTGGATCCGCTTCTCTAGTGCTCAAAGCATCATAATTATTTTTTTCCTGGTTTGTGGAAAGCAGCAGTCAAGAGAGAGAGAGAGAGAGAAACGATCACTTGTGCTAAAGTGACCTCCTTGCACGGAATAATTCCAGGGCTTTGGCACTCTCTGCTGGTCGCCAGCTGGGATTGGAAAAGATCCCCTTGCAGGTCTATTTTGCAGCCAGTTTTTAAGGAGAGTCTGCGGATGTGGTGGAAGGAGGGGAGGATGGGTTAATCATAAATAGAATATAATAGAATGAGCTGGAAGGGGCCTTGGAGGTCTTCTAGCCCAGCCCCCTGTTCAAGCAGGCGAATCTATACCATTTCAGATAGGTGGCTGCCCAGTCTCTTCTTTAAAAAACCCCAGTGGGAAGGAAGGAAGGATTGCAGAGTTGGAAGGGACCTTGGAGGTCATCTAGTCCAACCCCTGTTCAAACAGGAGACCCTGTACAATTTCAGATAGGTGGCTGTCCAGTCTCTTCTATAAAACCTCCAGAATAACAGGTGAAGGGACCTTGAGGAAGCCCCTGTTCAAGCAGGCGAATCTATACCATTTCAGATAGGTGGCTGTCCAGTCTCTTCTTTAAAAAAAACCCCAGTGGGAAGGAAGGAAGGATTGCAGAGTTGGAAGGGACCTTGGAGGTCATCTAGTCCAACCCCGTTCAAACAGGAGACCCTGTACAATTTCAGATAGGTGGCTGTCCAGTCTCTTCTATAAAACCTCCAGTGAGAAGGAAGGAAGGGGAGGAGGGAGGGAGGGGAGGGAGGGAGGGAGGGATAGTAGAATAACAGAAAAACACAATTGGAAGGGGCCTTGGAGGTCTTCTAGCCCAGCCCCCTGCTCAAGCAGGCGAATCTATACCATTTCAGATAGAAGGCTGCCCAGTCTCTTCTTTAAAAAAACCCCAGTGGGAAGGAAGGAAGGATTACAGAGTTGGAAGGGACCT